>NC_083859.1:7796000-8112500 GCF_029169275.1 Apis cerana | reverse complement strand
ATATATAACTGTAGAGCTTCCGAAACAACGTATATCACCATTATTATTTCGGATTAATTCCAACTTTGTTATAGTTTCGTCAAAATTGGACTAATGCTATATATAAATGTTTTTTAGGGCACCATTTCACCGATATTAAAAGTGTACAATGTTCAATACACTTTTGGCCATAGTACTTAGATGCCAATAATTTTCTTAAACACGGTCATTATACATAATACACAAGAACACTACGTTTTGTTTTCTTTCATTTTTCTCTGTTTCTTTTCCAGTTCAAAATACTTAATTGTCATTTTAGGCCACGCGAATTCCATCGAGTGCGTCTCCGAAACCATCAGAAGCATTAATATTTCTTATGTTTCTTCCTTCGCAGTCAACGGTGTACGCATAATGTTTTTTATATAAGCGAGAACAGTGTAGCACCTGGTATCACGAATCTCTTCTCACATGCCAATCGTGTGCATGAATTATCATTTTGTCATATATAATCTAAATACCATTTTGCTATAACACGAACGACATAAGAAAGAAAAGATCGTGAATTTATTTTCTGTTCCACACTCAAAATATCTTGTTTTACTTCCTTTCATTTTAAACTACAAAGGATAACTTAACATTTTAATCTAATGGAATTAAGCAACCAGCCATAAATCTGGTGTTTATTCTGCTGTTATGAATTAATGATTTAATTCATAATCCGGCCAAGTGTAATAAAAATTTCCCAACTAATAACTTTTCGATAGCACTACCTTTTATGTGGGTTAAGATCTTGGTGCCGGATGATTGTAAAATTGCTTTTGTGATTGGCCAGTTGCAGGATATATTTGATTTCCAGATGGCGGAGTCACAGATGTATACTTGGAGATCGATACTGCAGTGGTAGATGGTGGAATAAATTGAGGAGGATATGGATTTGAGCCCGGCGGTGCTTGTGACGCTTGAGGTATTAAGAATTGTTGTGCCTGCTTGTTTGCAGAGGTCTGAGGCGTAGCATTCGCATAGACTGGTTGTGAAGTATTCTGTGGGACTGTGAAGTTTGGATATTGAACGGAACAAGGTTTAGCTTGGAATTGAGGATAATGAATGGGTGCGGATCCTGGAGGAGGAATATAAGGCTGAGGAGGCAATTGCGGTAGCGGATAACCTGGTGGAGTATTTGATACATTGGGATGAGGTGGAGACGCTTTTCGTGCTTTTAATATTGCCTCTGCTGTTAGACCTGTAATAATTTACAATCGTGTAGAAGCATAATATTAAGAATATAAAAATCTAATATATAGAATATTTACCGTGTTTACGAGCTCTTTCTTCTTCGTCGTCGCTAAGAAATAATCCAAATTCTCGTTTTAATCTTTCTGTAAGATTTTCTCTTTGACGTTCAACTAAAGTTGGTGCTGCAGACCAACCAATTGTTCCCTCCTCACCACCTATAAAAACATTAATGAAATTATATATGATTTTTAACACGAATAATCTAAATCTTTCATTATTATCTATTATTATATATTATATTTATATTAACCTTTTTTTTCTTCTCCTTCCGCATTATTGAAAAGCGGTAATGTGGTTAAGGTTGGTATATCGAGAGATAATGAGATTTTTGAACCTTCTTCATCAGAGCTAAGTGATGAAGTTCCGCTGCTTGCACTGTCTGATCTACCTCTAGCTCCGCTTTTATCTGTTGTAGAATCACTCGATGGTTCAGGTTCTGGAGGTGTTCCAGATGATTGTTGTTTCCGTTTACGATATTCTGATATGGATAACTAAAATGACAAATTACTTTTGAATAAACAAGAAACACATAGTTGAATAACTTCGAAAATAAGATTTTATTCTATAGTTATTCTAACCTTTCGTTTAACAGGAGGAATTGTTTCAGGTTTAAATGTAGGAGCTGGCATACTATTTGGAACAACGGTTCTCGGATCCTTTAATCGTTTGATTTCTTTAGGTGGAACTTCTTCTTCTTTTACTGGAATTTCTTCAACATTATGAATATTTTGAGAAGATTTTAATACAGATTCTTGTATTTCTATATTTTGTTCCGAATTCTCAGATTTTGATTCGATATACGTAATATTATTTTCTTCGGTGTTAGTTATTTCTTCTTTAACATCATTAGGTGTCAGATCATCCAATTTGGCTTCCAGCAATTCTCTTAAAGCCGTTGAAAGCATAGACTTTTCTTCACCATTTTTCGATTCATCTTCTGTCTCCATGTTAATGGTGGATTCGATTATAGCTGCTTCAAAATTTAATTGACTTTTTGAAGCATTTGTAGTTTCTGTTTTTTTACGAATACGTTCACTTAATGGTGGAATGGAATGAAAAATCTTTGGTGGTTCTACAATAGATTCTGTATCTATATTAGAGGATGCAGATTCAAAAATGGATTCTTCTGATGATGTAACAAATGTGGACGGCTGTTCTATTTTCTGAGATTCCTGAATCTGTTCAATTTCTTTAATACTATTCTCCATTGAAGGATCAGGATCAGGATCAGGATCAAGATCAGGATCAAGATCAGGATCAAGATCAGGATCGGGATCAGGATCGGGATCGGGATCAGGATCAGGATCAGGATCGGGATCGGGATCAGGTTCAGGATCGGGATCAGGATCAGGTTCAGGATCGGGATCGGGATCAGGTTCAGGATCGGGATCGGGATCAGGATCGGGATTAGGATCAGGATCAGGATCAGGATCAGGATCAGATTTGCTTTCAAATTCTTTAAACAATTTTTCTTCATGATTTAAATTAAATGATTTGAATGATGGTTCATATTTTACATCGTCCATTTCTTTATCCTCAGATTCTGAATCTTCCTTAGAACTTTCCATTAAACCTTCGATACCATCCATACTTTTATCTTTTTCGGAACTAGTATCTACTTTTTCTTTATAATCATTTCCATCATCACCAGTAATTTTTTTCATCTGAGCTTCAACATCAAATTCATCAATTGACATGTTATCGTCGGATTTTATTTCACATTTTGTATCCTCAGATCTTTTATCATCACATTTATCATCTTCAACTTTAACTATCTCATTTATACCACCTCCATATTCAAGTCTCATTTCAGCTACTCGTTGCTTTAAAATTGCATCTGATTCCATAACAGCAATTGGAGAGCTGAAATCTTCCATTTCTGTATCACCTTCATTCTGATCGATTATCTCAACTGTACCCTTTTCTATGTTTGAATTTTCTTCCTTTTTAATAATGTACTCTTCTTTACTCTTATCCTTTTGATTGTTGATAAATTCATTTTTAATAGATCGTAATTCATCTTTAACAAAAGGTTTTGATTCCAAATGCATGTAAGTGTCACAATCCATTTCTATATTTTTTTCTTTTTTTATTTCAATGTTCTCTTCTTTCACCAACGAAGTGTTCATCTGTATTATATGTTTTTCAGATTTCATAGTTTTAACTTGAAAATCCTGTGGAATATCTATCGAAAGTTTTTGCCGTACAGTCTCATCCGAATTTACATGTGAAACAACTTCCTGTTTTATAGATTCTGTTGTCATATGACGTTCATCATTTTGTTCAATTAATGACGACTGTAAGTGTTCGATAAAATCATCCTGGAAAAAAAATTTAATTAAAAGATAAATTAAAATAAATTTTAATTTACTTATAAACAATATTTTAATATATAAATTAATAATAACTTACTTCATTAGGACACAAAGATCTATTATTCGGAGTAGATTCAGGAACTAACATAGTAGGTGTTGTTGGTGGAGTATAATTATCTGATGACAAACTTTCTCTGGCTATTCTTCTTTTCTTTGGTGGAGCTACCATTTCACTAGTCGGCGGACTGTCTGGTCGACTATTTGGTGAATCACATTCTTCGGATATAGCTTGACGTAACCATCTTTTTTTGGCAGATCCTGTGGAAACAGGGCATACCGTATTGCCACTAATCGCCTGTTTGCGTTGTGGTGGTGAATCGCAAATTCCAGAGACGGAGTTTGCTGCTTGCACAAGAGTTGCTAAACTCTTAGCCGCATAACTCTGTGTTAAAAACTCTGCGGATGTGTCTGTTGGTAAAGAAAAATCTGATCTACAAAGAGAATTTATCGAATTCGAAGTGGAAGCTGGTGGTAATGCTGGTAATGGTGACATTTGAGATATATTGCTTTGTGATGGATCTGGCGACTCTTTCAACCATTCATTCATTAGAACTTTTTTGGTTTTTGGAAATTTAAAGCCAGGAGCTAAAGGACCAACTGCTGCTGCGACTAGCAAACAAGCCGAAGATAAAGGAGTAGATGGAGTTGAACTTTGAGAACTGCTGCTTGCACCGCTATCGCAAGTTGGACTCTTAACTGGTGTTGGTTGCTGTAGAGGTGGTGAACTAGGTCCAGGTGCATTAGAATTTGCTAAAGCTAAGAGCAGACCAGCAGCTGTTGGAATTCCCTGATGAGCAGGTGTTGTCACACTTTCATTCGTGTTCTTGGCAGGCGTATTTAAATAAGAAGAATAAGGAGTATCTCGATTTTGCGAATGATTTTGACTCAATAAAGGTGGTGATTGCATCGAATTACTTTCTTCTCCAGACGATTCATCGGAATCCGCAGAATTCAATCTTGTTCTTCGGCTAGTACCTTGTGACTGAGAAGTACTAGTAGTTCTTGCTCTACCTTTTTTTCTTTTCCGTCTCAAAGGTCTATCAGAATTTTGTTGTTTCTGTTTAGATTGCATCGTCAAACTATGACTATCTTCGTTATCACTATGCGTACCACCAGATTCCTTTCGTTGTGCATTTCGTGCTTGAACTTCTTGCTTCCTTTGTTCCGCTTTTTCCAATCTTTCAAAAGCTTTCATAATGGCTTCCATTTTTCTTTCTTCCCTGGTCATTTTCTTTTTGTCTTTCTTAATTTCCGAAGGTATAGATTGACTTAAATTTGGAGAAGTCTGTGGCTGTTGAACTACCGTTAACGATTCCTCCTTAGATAGTTGACGCATTGTATTTGACGCTATAGTTGTTGTAACTGTTCTTCTCGGTGGTGCAGATACTGATGATACTGTCGTTGGTGGTGGTGCAGGTTGTGCAATAATAGTACTATTAGACATCACAGTCGAAGAATCGCTATCCTCACAAATTGTATTTCGTCTACCCCTTCGTCTTCGTTCTCGACCATCAGCATTTTCAGCCAATGCTCCGTTACTTCCTCTTCTGTTCAATTGATTTAGAGACACTATTTGGCATTCTCTTGGATTATTACACGCACAGATAATAGGCATCATAGAGCTATTTGGATTAGGTGATAACAAGAGATCGTGTTGTTCATGTCTGATTGTAATTTCAGCATTTTTCTCAATCGCGGTTGTGGTCACAATATATAAATGTAATGTTCCCTTTTCTATACAGTGTTTCACTTCCGCATTAGGTTTACAACTACGTCGCACAAATCTAGCATCGTTTCCATACGTTCTGGTATCTACACAAACTTCTGTACCATCTCGTGGTAATCGATAAAAGAATACAAAAGGTCCAGGTCTCTGGGTATGTTGTCTTCCTTGAGGATAGGATGGTCGATGTTGTGTACTCAACATATACTTTCCACGTAATTCAACGACAGGTGTATTTGGTGGAAGATACATTGTTGCCACCAAAAACTATATAAAAAATAAAATTTATTATTTATTTTAAATAAAAAATAATTAAAACAAATTTTCCATTATAAAATATGTTCATACTTACCCTAACATTATTACTGTGAACATTGAGCCTATATTTTCCCGTGGCAATAACATTCATATTATTTTGTCTCAAATCGCTATGTGTGCCATTCACTTTAATAGATGATATCCTAGCTCTTAATTCTGGACTATAATGATTTGTTACAGCTTCTTCGTAACGTTCAATCCATTGTCTTAATGGTGCGACGTTGGAACTCCATGTATCTTGAGCTTCTTCTTCTTTATCTTCTAAACTCATTCTTCGTTTTGCTTTACGCTTTCCTGGACCACGTTTTGTAGTTTCTTTCTTACGAACAGTACTAGATTGTCTTGGATGTGAATCTCTTCTTTGTCTTTTTGCGACATTATTATTATTGTTGTTATTATTGTTATTCAGTCGCCTTACTTGTGGTGGTTCGGATTTTCGTCGAGGAATTTGCTGTTGTATAGTTCGTTTTTTTGGAATTGTGTTTACACCAACATCAGTATCTGCCGAACTGGTAGATGATGTATCGGATGATGTATCTGAATTTAACAATTCTTCTCGTTTACGCATTTGCAAAGCACGTGCTCTTTGTCTATCTACACGTCGTGGTCGACAAATTTCACAAAGATACTCATCAGGAATGTTAGAACGATCTATACCCATGCAATCAACATGTTGCCATACTCTGTAATCATATATTTGTTAGTATAATATTATATAAAATTTTGTTTTACATTTGGACAATTTTATTTAAACTTACAAACATCGATCACAGCAAATCATGTATCCATCATCATGTTCAAAATCACTAGAAGTAAATATTAAATTTTATTAAGTATTTTTCATCGATTAATTTTTAAATTGAATATTTACCATATACATCTAGTAACACTATCTTCATCATCTCCTTCTCCTTCAGGAGCTGTTTCTGTTTCTTCACCTTCTAATTCAGCATCTCTACCTGTTTCACTACTAATAACACTGGCTGCATCATCATCCACATTAGTGCCAGTAACAACTATAATGAAGAACAACATTTCATTAAAAATATATTTTTTCTTCCATCATTATGAACTGAATTGTTACAGATTATAAAAATACCTTTTCCATAAATATAAGAATGCTGAGATGTTGCAGTCGAATTTCCGCCACCATTGATGGGTTGTTTTGGATGAGACGGTGGTGACGGAGGTGATGGTGTTCGTGGAGGTGGTGCTCCATAATTGTGATCCTGTAGGACGTACTGAAGACACTATAATCAAGAATTAAGTGTTCTAGGAACAACTATATATGACTACAAAATGCAACAGTGCACACTGCAAAAATGATTCTGAAGATTCGTTATTAAATTTTGTATATTATGTTTACTATAATATATGTTACCTCGTAAGGAGGGGGTATTCTTATAATTGGAGTTGTAGGACGTTGTTGACGTTCATCTTCTTTCGATTCACGCAATTCAGATTCGGTTCTAAAAATATTGATATTTATTAACAAATTTTATTAACAAAATTTATTAACAAATTTATTTTCTATAAATATAAATATATATAAATTTATTAAGAATAACAATTTCTTTTTTAACAACTCTATCTATTAAAAATACTAACTTGTTCTCTATATCCTTGCGAGTATCCATACTAGTTACTGGTAATAATGTCTTCACTTGTCCAGATTGCTGTCTAATTTGCTGAGGAAACTGCGATGATGTGATAAGCTGTTTTTGTTGTATCGTTTGCTGTTGAATTTTAATTGGTTGATTTTTATGCAACAACATATTCGTAGCAACAGTCTGTTGAGGAAGCAATGTTTTGATGCTTGCCTTTTGTGCAACTGCAGTTGTTGATCCTTGATTTTTTACAGAAGCTACATTTGTATTTAAAGAGGTCTTAATACCAGCTACTTTCTGTGTATGATTCCTTTGAGCTGGTTTTTGTGGCGGTATTGTTTTGATACATCCAGGTTGTTTTTGAGCATTCTGCGGTCCTATAACATTCTGTTGTTGTTGGATTATTTTTACTGGCTGCACATTCGTATTTCTGTGCAATGATTGTTGCACGACATTCTGTGAGTTTGAATTTTTAACCGTATTCGTAATTTTTTGAGGTACGTTTTTCAAATTACTTTGTAAATTTTGTGTTTGGTTCTTTGGTACGCCTACTCTCATTACCATCTGTTGCTGTTGTATTTTAGAATTTACTACTTGGGTTCGTTGGTTATTAGGAATTGTCGCAATCGTCGCAACTTTTTGATGGACGTTTGTAATATTGTGACTTCTTTGTGTTTGTAAATTCGTGTTCGTTTGTTGTTGTTGTGGCTGTTTTTGCATTTGTTGCTGCGATTGTTGCTGTGAAGTTTGTTGTAACAACTGTTGCTGTAATTGGGACGAGTTTTGGATATGTACTTGCTGCGATTGTTGCGGCTGTGAGATTACTGGTTGCTTGTTCACAGTTAATAAATTGGCATTTTGCGATGTTTTAGTAATATTCGGAACGCTATTACTTTTGCAAACATTGGTGATTGATTGCACTCTATTAGAATTGACTGTGGCTACAGTTTGAGATTTTTGCAAGGTTGCTGTAGATTGTGATCTTTGATGTTGTGATGGTTGAACCTGTTGCACATGTTTTTGGACCTGTGGTAATTGCTGTTGACATTGTACTTGTCCTACTACTTGTACTTTCTGTATGCCAGCTACAGAGTTGTTAGATTTTTGAACATTATTTCCTCCTGTAGTGTTTGATTGTTGTCTTGGCACAGTTACTGTTTTCTGTGATTGAACTTGTATTTTTTGTAATCCCTGCTGTTGATTACTCGTTATTTGTTGTAATTGTGCTTTATGATTCGGATGGCTATTTAACATCTGTGATGACATCTTTTGGTTATTATAGATCTGCGCTACTTTCTGTGTGCTCGAGGTATTCGTTTGTGCTTTTTGGAGCGTCGGATTGCCTTGTTGAGCTCTCTGTACATTGGCATTGTTCGTGACTTGATTAACAGCGAACTGGGTAGATTGGGATGTAACAGTTGACACTTGAGTCTTCTGTACGGTTTGTATCCTGGGTACGGAATTTCTTTGAACGGTTACCCCTTGACTGACATTAGTCACGGCTTTCACTTTTTGCAAGTTAACTGTCTGAGCCTGTCCGACGATATTTTGCGCCTTCACATGTATCCTTTGAATATTGGGCAATGAAGTAGCGGTAGTAATGGCTCTAACTGCATTGTTGCTTACAACTAATTGCGAAGATACCGGTTGAACCTTCAAGGGCATGCTAGTTTGCAAACTAGATATTGTAGTCTGTTGTTGTTGTTGTTGTTGTTTACTCTCACAGGTGACTGTTTGATTTCTACTTTGCTGTTTGCTCTGTGTAGACACTGCGTGCTGCAAAGGATATACATGTGCCATTCCGCTGCCTGGCGATGGCAAAGACTGAGTGTTTACCGGGATATGGGTAACGTTGGAAGATGCGTTTAGTGTTAAAGGTGCGGATTGAGTCTGATGGATAGACGACGGTACTTTCTGTGAGATCACGCGAGTCGACAATACCTGGGTGGTATTTGTTTGAGAACCAGTGATTCTCTGCACTTCTCTAACGGCTTTCGCCATCGGGTAAGTAACGCTAACTGATTTTACAGTTGAGAAGGAGATAACATGACCGGCTGAAATTTCGGCGCTGCTTTCTAAACATTGAAGAATCTGAGATTTGCCAGTATCATCGTTTCCAGTAACCGTTATGTTTGAAGTTTCCTGATTCATCGACGAAGGTGGCGAAGTATCAGAGTTCTTTTCGAGGGATGTTTCTACCGTGCCCAATTGCAGGACAAAGCTCATGGTGGTTTCAGCGCTCTGTGGAAAGCTGTCAACGCATTTCGATGTAGCGACATCATTCTCGTTAGTATCGGTATGCTCGGCTGGGGATACCGGGGGAGGTGGGTCAGACCCTGGGGACAATTGTTCCCCACCCCCACCTGTTCCACCCCCCGATAACTTGATCACCGACGGGGTCGACGTTTTGGAGGCCTTTCGATCACGCCAATTGGAAACTCGAGCAAATTAAGATCGAATGGCTATCCTCGCCCGGCAGCTTGACGGGATACCACGCTCTTCAATTCCGCTATTTGAGGATTCTGAACCATAGGCTGTAACATACGATCGAGAATTTTGCCATTAGTTTCATTTAAATTTTTGAAAATTTGATAAAGATAAATTTATAATAGAAAAAAATGAAATAAAGAAATTGTGAAAATTTTACGATAATAATCTTTCGAAGAGAAATGTTTTTGAAAATTGATCGGTTAGTTATGTACTTTAACCGAAACATTTTGCAAGGTCTATTAATTATTTAATGTCCATGATGTAGTGCAATGCAATACTCAAAGCTATTGATTCAGAAAAACGTTTCTTTTCAATACTTTGATAAAATAATTAGTTATCTAATATAAATCATTACATTTTTGCAAATTCATATAAATATCAGTAAATATCTGTTAATCGGTTCATAACTATATGTATACTGATACTTATCAACAATGAAAAAGAAAAGAAAATTAAGAAGATATGCATTTAAAGTATTTAATTACGATGTTAAAATTGAGATAGAGACGAATAATGTTAGAAACAATACTTCTTGTTCGCATTGATAATATTCCTTGTTAGTTCACGCAATAAAATTAAATCATTTAATTTAAAGAGATTAAACTATGGATAGATTGTAAATGTTTAATTACTATGATTCTTGTCATCTATAATTAAAATTCTTTAATATGAATTATTGTAAAAAAAGTTTATAAATATTGTGATAAAAAATAATTCAAAAAAATTGAAAAGAGATCAATTTATTATAGTTTGTTAAAGTATCCGCCATTGCTGAAATATCGCTGCCATCTAACAGCATCAAATTGAAACAAAATGCAAACTATAGGAATTTATATATTTTTTACATCTTATAATCATCGAACTCCGATTCATTTTGTATTATAATTTTATCGCATATAAAATTCTAAATATATCATATATTATTGTTATTTTAAAAAATACAAATAATGAGCCATATATATATAATAATTACTTTCAATTTCAAAAATGATAAAAAAATACTTCAGAGAAAAACGTAACAAATCGTACGTTACGATAAGCATTTGCCAGCATGTCAAGTCCGCACGTGCGGCTGGATTCGCGCCAAGTGTGCCTGCGTATTTTACTACCTCGTCTGTACGTCGTGCGCTCCTAATAAATTAGTATTATCAATTTCCTCGACTAAACTCAAACTGCTTGATGTAAACAACCGACTGAATATAAAAAATATAAAGTACTGGCCAGTCATAGTTATGGAAATTATCGCAAGCTTAATTCGCTTCGTGTAACTATCGATAAGAGAGAAAATATAATGTAACCAGCAAAACAAATCCAAATAACATAGAAATACTTTCAAATGTGAGAGGTGATAGTCAAGTAAGAAATCAAGTAAGAATAGTTATGTGAATTCTTTTATTTCTACTATTTCTTACTGTAAATTTAAAAACTTATTTTATCTTATCTTATAAGATGCATTCTATATAAAAATAAATGTTATAGTTAATATTGATTAAGGATTAAAATAATAAACAAAAAATTCAATATGATTTGTAATGTAAAAAGAATAGATTATATCATAGCTAAAAATAATTATTTATTGCAAAATAAAATCGAAAATACAAATCAATTTAAGTTATAAAAGATAATCTATAAATTAAAATTAATATCATCCTATATAATTATAAATATTGTTTTCTTATTCGTGGTTATTTAATTTACAAACTAAATGTCACTAATAACATCAGTCGTTAAGGCAAATTTAAAGATATCGCGAAATAAAAAATTCCACGGCAAACGAAACTGGAGTCAGAATCACGTGATGAATACGTGAATAGAAGACAAGTTTGTCGATGCGTACACTACCTTTTCTACTGCACTCATTGTCAGTGGCACGTGCTGCTACTATTAAAAACCATCAACAATTGTATGGTCGTTTCTCAAGTTTTTATCGCAGACAAACATTTTCAAAAGAGGCAGTGCTAATTGGATGAAGTTTTATAGAAATATAAAAAATCCTCACTAATTAGGATTGTAAGAAAAAAATATTGAATTTTATACAATATATGTCTGTTATCCTAGTTATCTATAATTGAAGAAACTTCGTTAATAATTAATAGTATGTATTTTTAATAAAATTAGTCATTATCTCGTTTAGATGTTTAGATTTACTTATATGAAATTGAATTGAATTTCCTATCAACAATTTGGCGGGCGTTGTGACCGATTCAAGAAAAGTGTATATGTTACACAACTGCATCGCCATCACGTGACTGGTTGCAGTGTAATGACGTTATCGGCACTGTCAAAACGCCAATGGCAGAGATTCAGCTTCCATCGTGCGATCACGCAAGCGTCTGTTAACCGAGGTTATGCACCGTTCCGTACTGCGTTGGATTTAATTTTAATCAAACCGTATGAAAATCCACTGCCAATTAATTTTTATTATAATTCTTGTCTTTTTTCTAAAAAATGCAGTTTTTTAAGATTTGTTTATTTGAATATTTGAGTATGTCTGGATGTAATATTATTTCAGATGGTATGAAATCAGGAAAACTGCCAGAAGTAACTGTATACTTTGTAACAGAAACAAAACTATATTTCTGTGGCTAAATATAAACTTCGTTTCAGCTGTTACACATGCCATTCCGAGTTGGCTAATAAATGTTCCGTGATGCATTTTCGTAAAATGTAATTTTTATGCTCATGTAATGATCTTATAAAAAAATTTAATTATAAAATAATATCTTAACAAAGAACATAATATGTTAACAAAAACAGATTCTCAAGTATAATCCTTGACAATTTCCTAAAAATATCATATCAATAAATATCTTTCCAACACTAATCAAACTTGTTACTAGACAAATGATTATCATGGATGATAACTTATTCAAAGCATAACTTATTATTAGGAAAAAAAATCTATATTTGGTACTATATTTCTAAGAATAACTTTATCTTTAAGAGTAAAGGATTAATCGACACAGAGAACTGTCGATTTATAATAACATCAAAATCTGACTAGTTTTGTCGTAATCATTCCAATAGTCGCGAAGTTAACAAGGTTTCGCACGCGACTCGCCGCGGAGTAAAACGCGCTCGAGCGTGGAGCGTTGCACGGGTTAGTTTGTCACGTTGGCAGCAATGGGATTTGTGGCGACCTACTTGGCGTACCTCGACCCTTGCATTGATTCGATACGAACCAAAATTATTCCTGAACGATTATCGTTTGATGCTCTCCTATTCCATCTCCTTGCCTCTTTTCCACTTCTGATCATTCCTATGATAGATATTTGTATTCTAATTTTGTTTCGTGCAAATGAATTTCATTATTTTTCGAATAAGTTTTACCAATCAAATATCAATGAAAAACTATTTTTTACTATATAATTATCATAGAATAAATTTATAAATCATAGAATTTATGTATTAATGCATAAAAGTGGGAAAAAATTCATTTAAAAGATTATTAGGTCGTATACAATACTATCAATCGAGCATTGTTACTTGACATAGGTCGACGTCTCCAACAAGTTGTTTGACGCTTCCGCTGACCCCTTCTCACCACAGGGCTATTCGACGTTGCAGGAAAACGGTGTTGCTCTCACTAGCTACCCGTGCGCAGCTGAAACGCGCATTCTACTGCCATGTAACAAGCTCGATTGTAAGCAATCGTGCGAATGGAACTGGCAATGATACCCAGATTCTCTTTTTTCAATTTAATTCAATTCAAAGAACAATTCTCATATTATAATTAACTAGTTTGAAAAATTCAATCTATAAAAAATTCAATATATAAAAAATGTAGATACCATTACGTTCTGTTTAGATCTATCATTATATTTTTTCTTTTGTTTTTTCTAAAAAGTAGATTAATTTTATTTATTTTCTTTTTGTTTATTCAAATCATAATTAAAACATATATAAAAGAAAATTAGCAAAATTATAACGTGATCTTTTATTATCAATGATACTATCTATATCTATGATTACTTCTATGTTAAATAAACGTTCGAATTGTCTTTCTTTATCACTCCTCCCTCTTTTTTTCCAGTCAATATCGTTTTTCTCCAAGCCTATCTTTTGCTCTGCTTTCTTTTTCTTCATGACGAGAGAGAGTATGAGCATATAACATACAGTAAGTCGTATACAAAAGCCTGATTACTGGACACTCGGTGAAATATGCCAGTTCTCCGCCAATAACCGGTATCATGTTGTCCTTTCTTTACATTTGCGCTGTCTTCGCCATGCTTATGGCAGAATGATGCAGAAGAAGGATCACTATATCAGATAGAACGAGAGAGATAATAGAAAATGGCGAACTGCTGCTAGAAATAAATTGAAATACAAAACAATAATATGTCTGGGATAGCTATCACTGTATAAAAAATTTTCCTTTGCGATTGAATATTTCCATGATTATTTGTTTCTGAAAATCTTTTTTTCTTCTATATTAAATATATTAGACATTGCGTGGATAATTCTACAAAGTTAAAAAGATCCAAAAGACAGAAAAGCAAGGAAGGATTTAAACGGTACTCGTGAAGATGGTTGTTGCGCGGAGAACAAGCACTCCATTCCACGAGAGTTTCGTGCCACTCCGCTCGATCATGCATGTAAATGAATGGGAGCGTCACGAAGCCTGCGAATGTGCTCGTGCGCGCCGCAGTTTTGCAATCCCTTTTCGTACTTTCGCGACGGTCGATATGCAACATCACGAGAATCACAGTCGTTCAGTAAACTTCTAAAAGATGGCTTATATTATTTACATGAAACATATTTTTTATTTTTTCAAAACTTTATAAAATGCAAAATATACTTTCAACAATTTAATTTGTAAATGAATGGGTTATAACAAATATACAACAAGAATATATCATAAGTATAACATTGTTAGAAGTCTATTTAATTTCGTTCTACTTGTCAATAACTACAGTAGTAGAGAGCTTCGCGATGTGATTCTATGGATTAATCACTTAGGAATGTAATCATACGATGAAGAAAGATCAAAATACCTATAAACTGATTAGAAAACATCCCATTAATTAATAATCAACTTTTATTTGAAACTTTATTGTTTGAAATTTCGATAAATTATGATTCGATTAATATTGCTAATAAAAAATAATAAAAATTTAATAGATAAAAATAGATAAAAATATAAATATAATATATATATATATATATTAAATAAATAAATATAATATAAATCTAGGAAAAAAGAAAAAAGGAAAAAGAATGAAAATAGACATTCTCGTTAGATATAATTTAAACAATTCTATGTATTGCATGGAAGTATGAGGGGACGAGAGATGAAGATCCAGCATTGTGCACCTCCTCTATTATAACCAAGGTTACCAAAGCGTGCATATCACACATACACATGCATCTGCGCATAGCACACATCATGCACACGCGCGCATACACACCCTAAGTTTGAAACTCTTTCAAACTGAACTAGATTTTGTTTGTATTTAGTTGCATCGCTAATCAGAATATGTATATTTACACATATATTTGTTACAACTGTACCTTCACTTCTACAATCATATAATTTTTTTCTCATACAAATATAATTATCTCTACATAAAAACCATTAACATTTATAATTTGATAAATTATTATTTGATTATATATGGTATTATAATCTTTTATTAATAATTAATATTTCTGTTTAATGTTCGAAATAAAATTTACCATGTATGCGGAATAATCTTATCATAGCGATTTATTAAACGGAAGTTCACATAATTGTAATATGCAATGAACTTTCTTCTCGAATATAAAAGAGAAAAATAATGATTGATTTGGTCAAAAAAAAATGAATATATGATTCATTTTTTTTTAGAATATATTTTATAGCTGATCTAGCGGCACACGTGTATTTCTTTGTCAGCAAAGAGTTAGCCACGATACACGCTCTTTCGTTTATTCTGGATATTGTAACCCATAGTAACCGCAAGCACCATTAATATACTCTGATGTCATCCCGAAGAAATGCATCGGTTCTTTGCGGCGTAAATCTTGCGAAATCGTCTCTGGTTTCTCTACCACGTTTGATTTTCTATCGAAATTAACCAGAAAAGCATGATAATATAATTTATCAAAATATTTTAAATGAATTTAAAAATATTAATGTTCTAATCATTGGATTCAAAATATATATAAATAAAAAAATTATTACACCAATATTAAATAACTTAATTTCATTCTATAGTACCTTTTACAAAGCATTTTAATTTTATATACAGCTTTATGCTCAATACGAAAACAAATAACTTTGAGATGAATCACGATTAAATAGCAATATCTCGTAAATATTTACTCATTTTATTTTTCATTAAAAATAAATGAAAATGAAAAGTAAAAAAAATATCCCATAATCATAATTAATAACATATTATGTGTAATCTAAATATACTATGATAATTTAGAGTTATAGAGTTTATTTAGATATAAATAATTTATTAAATTAGCAAATATTTATTGATAATTGATATAATCTTAACTATCATTTTATAATGACACGAATTCATCTATATATCAAATATATAGTATATCATGAACAAATTGAAACATAGTCGTATGCACATTGAATCTTTTTCGATAACGTTAATAAGATCGATTAATGATAATAATCAGGGAAGAGAGATAATCAATAAATTTGAATAAATCCGAATACTTTTACTGTTATGTTAATAAAAAAAAAATGAATAATAGTTGAATTATTATATATCATATGACTCAAATTTGTATAGAAAGCAATCCGATTTATTATTCAAAAAGATTAAAAATTATGAAGCATCGAAAATTAATATTAATATGAATATATATTCATAATATTAATATAAATTTATTTATAAATTTATTTAATTTTTTAGAAGATATGAAAATAAGAGATAAAATTTATTTATTAGAATCATAAATTTTAGTTTGAGTATTAGAAATTACATATCGTAAGATATAATAGATTTTTCTGAACAATTTTCTTCAGGTTATCTTGTATGAATCGAGTATGTATCGCGCGTGCTCCTCACTGCGCGCGAACTTCCCTTGCGGTCGATACGATTTCACCTCGTAGCTAGCAAATGCTACCACCAAAGGCATACTCTACCAAATTAAATTTTGAGTTCGAATATTTAAATTTTGTTTTTTTCCATTTGCATGTTTTTTTATTCATCATTTTAGCTTTAATTTATTTAAATAACTATACTTTCACATTTTATATTTATTATATCATGTACATGAATTTTAAATTATAAAAAAATTTTTCTTAAAGATTTATCTTAAAGATTTATGTTAAAATACATGTTAGAAAAAATATATATATTTGAAAAAAGAAAAAATATAATTTTAATTATAATTAATAATAATAAAATCAACAATTTTACAATATAAAGGAAAACTAAAGAAAATTGTTATAATCGATTAGTAATAATTCGTAGAGAAAATTCGTAGCGACGCCTTTGGTTATTGACAACCACCCACGAACACCATATCTGCATATGTACTTCACTATAAGTATTCTAAATGATTTTACAAGCAACTTAAGATACATATAGCTTGGTCTATTAAACAAAAATAATTTTTTTTTAAATATAAGATATTTAAAGAAAAGATTTATAAATGTTAAACATTTTTATTATGTAATTATAAGACTATATATATATATAATTTGATGTAACAAAATCTAAGATATTTAATTTCAAAAGATTATTGAAAAATTTTATATTTTTGGATATTTTTTTCTTTTTAAAATTGTTAAAAATCAAGAAAAAAATAGACAAAGAATCATTGAAAATTGATAAATTTTATATTCTCGTGATGAAGATATCATATAATAATATGTACGAAAAAGAATTTAATTTAACAGAAAAGAAAAATACGCGGAATTTTACAAAAGAAACAACAAGAGAAAAGTAGGATTGGGATCATGAAAGAATCAAGAAAAAAAAGATAACGAGAAAAGTCGATGAAAGTAAATGCAGAGACAAGACGAATGATAGATAATTATACTACATATACATGCGCACACACACATCTATATATGTTAAAGAAAGGAATGGAAAGGGAAGAAAGAAAAAGAGAGTACTAACAATATGGCCACCTTAT
The DNA here is from genome assembly GCF_029169275.1 of Apis cerana. Lineage (NCBI taxonomy): Eukaryota > Metazoa > Arthropoda > Insecta > Hymenoptera > Apidae > Apis > Apis cerana. The sequence goes on along the minus strand of NC_083859.1, from coordinate 8,094,624 downwards.
AGAGAAACTAGCGCCGCCTAGCAGATTTTTCTATTCCCGCCGTAAAATAGTTGCAATATATAAATTTTTTTATTTGTATAAAAATATTAGATAAATTTATAAAAATTTGTACATCTAAATATTATAAAAACTTTAAAAATTATTTCATAATTTATGAGAATTTATGATTAAGTATTATATATTCAATAATTAATAATTTAGTTTTGACCATAATATTTCATAATATAATTCAATGATTATTCAATTAAAAAAAGTTAAAACATATATAATATTATTAATTGATGTTGATCTTTGAATGAAATATATATTGTTACTAAAAATAAATATTATATATATTTATATACAAATTAATTTTATATTTCATATTATTAAAATAAATATGCTATAGAACAATTATTTTTAAAAATCTTATCATTTATTTACTTATTTTTCTTATTTTTTCTGTAGTAACTATACAGATATAATTGCAAAATAAAATCATCGATTTATTAATCAATCTGTAGAATAAAATAAACAAGAATTCAAATTCATTTTTTATATACTTATTATTATTAAAATTTTTTTGATAAATAATAGATATAATAATAAAATGTGATTAACATATATCTAAATAAAATCGAACATAATTTGCTTAACAAATAATGTAAAAAAGAAATTCAATAATTTAATTTATAATTAACATAAGAAATTAAAAAATAATTATTCAAAAAATTCTAAAAGCTTATGAAAAAGGAAATAAAAAAATATGGGATAAATATTTAAATATTACAGGAAAGTTAATCATATAATTTTAAAGTAGTATGTGTATGATGTGGTTGACCTGTACTCACTCACCATTTTACTAATCATTGTTGCCACCATTCAGAAACAAAAATTGCAGCTAACAAATACGTTTTAAATTTTGTATTATTATAAAAAGACAATAAAAAAAATGCAATCGAAATCAATTTAAGATGCCGAAATCGAAGTTTCGCGATATTAAAATTTTTTTTTTATTAAATGCGATATAATAATATGTCATGAAATATAATAAATATCAATAAAATTATAAAAAAATTTTTAACAATAATACTATTTTATATTTTCAAAAACAATTTGTAAAAAAAACACAAAATACATAATAATTTGAATGTCAAAAACGATTCATAATATGAACAGAATGTAACATTACACCTATCTATCGTATTACAATTCTATTAAATTTTTAATACTTGTCATTCCAACTAAAACTTTCTGATTATTTAAAGTAATAGAAATTGATAAAAATGTATTGCTTACCTTAATATGACAGGAATACAGAAGCTCACTTTAAACTTGGATGTAAACACAAGCATTTTTTAGTGGAATTGACACCAGGGCAGCTTAAATAATATACGAAAAAACACTCTTTACATCGCGGAAAACGTTATTTCACTATTCGAGATTTTATTACGTTATTAAATACCACAATAAATATGAGAATTCACGATCTCTTCGGAAAACATCCATCGAAAACTAAAGATGGCAGCCATTCTTCTGTACAAAACAAAGGTTCACATCCACGGACTCGCAAGCAATGAAGCCTCGAACCCAGATAACTTCCGGCGCTGCCATCAACCCGCCATTTTCAATTATTCGAAAATACATAGATTTGTTTTTGATAAATGCATAATACGATTCAATTTAAAACTTTAATTATGTTACTTGATCTCTATAAATTTATCGTTTTAACATTTATTTATGAAAATTAAAAATATATCCTTTTTTTTGTTGAAATAATAAATTTGTGATATTAATATGAAATACTACTAATAGTTGGCGCTTATTATCGAATCTTCAATGCAAAATGCCATCTAGTTTAAAGTATATGAATAAACTTTCTGCTGCCAACTTCAAGAGAAGTAGAATAAGTATTTTATGTTCACCTCTTTTGCTTAATTAAAAAAAAAATAAATAAATAAAAATTAAAAGATTTATTTCGTGCCAATTAGAACATATTTCTTAATAGATCATTTAATATTCGATTGTTTCAATTTTCTTTAAATATTAATTTTATCACAATATTTCGATAGAAATCGACTGACATTTAAATAATTATTGACATAAACGTCAGTGAGAAAGTTGGTAGTATTTGTCAAGCTTGTATGATATAAAAATTCTATGATCGCTGTAGCTTAGATTATTGATTTCTAAATATATAACATATGTTTTAAGAAGACAATATTTAAAATGTAATTTGTAAAAATATGTAAATAAAAAATATTTTGTGTAACAATAATTTTTGAATTTTTATGAAATTTTTTAGAAATATTATATTTATATTTTATAAATACAAATATCATTACTTATTACATACTTAATAACAAAATAAAAAGATAAAAAATAAAATAAAAAGAAAAATTTTTATATTGATAATATATATTAGAAATAAATTAGATTTTTATTTCATGGGATATCATCTTAATATATCAAAATGAATAGAAATGTCATTTTTTTTTAATTTGTTAATTATTTATATATTTATGTATTTATCAATAAAAGACAAAAAATTGTTGAAGTTAGAATTCTATAGATGACAATATTAAAAATTATTATAAATATAGAATTATTCTTTTTTTTAGTATTTGGAAATGGCAGACACTGATCCACAATTAAAACGGCTGTTACTTCCAGCAGAAGAAACTTTATTTGAACAATTATTAAGATTTGGATTATATATTGGTGCAATATTTCAAGTTATATGTTTATTGGCAATAATAGTTTATCAAGTAGGCCCTTCTGATGGTATAGGTGCTTTAAAGGTATTTAATATTTTATATTGTAAATTTTATGATTGAATAATGAATTTAATTTAATAATGATGTAAACAAATATTATTATGTTGTAAATTAATTACAGGATGATCCAAGTGATGTTGAATGCTCAGAAAATAGTCCTCAAGTTACTCCAAGACGACCTCATAGACCACGAAAACAAGAAAAAAAGAAAAGACGTTAAATTTTCTTGTTTATATAAAAAATATAATATTTAATAATTTTAAAAATTAATATTAATTATTAAATATTGTATGCTATTTGTATAATTTATTATTTAGATTAAATGTGTATTAATGATATTATAATAATAATATTTTCTAGTATAAATCAGTTATAATTGTTTTTGAAAAAAATGTATATTGTTTTAATAAAAATTTATTAATATAATTTTATTTATTTCTAATTTTTCTAAAATTGTAAACATAATATTTTTAAATTTTTTTAATACTTGTAGATATACTAGTAAATATTATTTTAGTATATATTTATTGTCATAAAATTATTTTTATTGAAAAAAATTAGAAAAAAAAGGTTAGTTATAAAATAAATAAATATAATATTATTTTCTGAAAAAAACATGCAAAATATAATTTAAAAAATATATTTATAATAGTAATAGATATAAAAAATTTAATTACAAATAATTAATTACATTTTTTTTATATTAAAATATATTACAATTATATACAATTATAAACTAATATATGACTTTTTAATATATGATTTTTTATTAAATATTTTTCTATTTATCTAAATTTAAAATTTCGATAAAAGATCGATCATTTTATGTATCATAATGTACGCGATCTATAGGCAACAAGTAGAAACATTATTTAAAGAATGAGAAAACGTGTATAATATTTTAAGTTTATTATATATTATCACACGTTTATATCTTTTAATTTCTTAATTTTTTTAATGTATAAAAATAATAATAATAATAATAATAATAATAATAATAATAATAATAATAATAATAATAATAATAATGATTACAAGAAATATTGCAACTGCAATGAATTGGTTTTATGATTATATTTAACCTAAAATTTAAGAAAAGTAAAAAAAAAATGCTATATTTTTTAAATTACGTTTATTAACAGATCAAAATTAAAATGTTACATCCAACTGGAACATTATCGCCACAAGATATTTTGGCAGAAGTTAGAAAATTTATTTCTGGAGCTGTTCGCCCAACTCATAGCACAAGCACACTTGATGTAACGCGAACAGCTTTATCTTTACTTCGAAATGTACCTGCTGCAAGAGATGCAGTACTTGAATATTTTTGCAACGTGTTTTTTGTTGCAGTTACCAAATATGTTCGCCAAATCGAAGTAAGTAAGTATTTAATAATATGTCATAAAATATATGATTTAATTAAAAGTTTTAATATAAATTTTCTTATATTTTTAGACAAATCAAAATTTAGCAATATGTGAAGAAACTATAATAGCAGAAATTCACAATGTTTTAAGTAGCTTTATTAATGGAAATCCAGAAGCATGGGCACCAATTATTTCAGCATGGTCATTAGAATTATTAGGTATGAAGTTATTAAGATATTATAAATCAAATTGTTATAATAATTATTAAATTTTTTGTAGGTAAACTTTCTTCAGATTATGCAAAACGTGGAAATTTACCTGTGAATGCTGGAATTAATGATTTTCTTCAACAATGGATGTCTTGTTGCGCCACACGTACTTTGATTGATATCACAGCACAATGTCTTCAATGTCTTATGCATTCAGATACAGAATCTTGTATTAAAGCATTATTGGATACTAGCGTATTACATAGCCCTCATTTTGATTGGGTAGTAGCTCATGTTGGAAGTTGTTTTCCAAATACAGTTATTACCAGAGTATTGTCATGTGGTCTAAAAGATTTTTGTGCAATAGAACATGAACATAATGTTAAAAATCCTAAATTGAATTCAGTAGTTGGAATTTTGGGACATTTGGCTGGTAGTCATTTTCAAGATATTACAAGAGCTTTATTAGATTTATTCAAAGTAAAAATTATGTTAAGTGCTAATATTAACTGAAAAAATTTTTTTTCAAAATATATTTAATAATATTTAATAATATTTTTAGTGGAGCTTAGAAGAAGATGTAAATATTGATGAAGATACAAAAAATCAAAAATTGGCTACTGTTCCATTTCTTCTAAATTTAGCATCTCTTTCACAAACTCTTTTAAAAGCAATAACAAGTGATATATTACAAACATGTAAGTAAACATGTAAGTAATATGTCAATATATTTTATGATAAAAAAAAATAAAATATAATAATTTATCTATTTTGTTACAGTAAAACCAGATATAATTCCACAATTAGCATTATTTGCATTAGATTGGTGTAAATACTTTGATAATCAACCAGAAGCTTTGATAGATTTAACTGTTCATTTGATATTAGGATGTGAACAAGGAGCATCTCAGATAATAAATATTTTACTAGATACTAGTTTAAATACAAGCAATGTTGGGTATCATAGCATTAATGCTGCTCAAAGTGTAAAAAATGTATGTTCTGAAATATTAGAATTGGTATTACAAGAAATCGATTTACGTTTGAGAACACATGGACCACAATGTGCAAATATTTCCTTATTAAATTCTATGAAACAAGAATTGCCAGTGATATTACCATTATTACTAAATCAAAATTCATTACGTGTTCAAACTGCTGTACGATTGCTATGTTTTCTTGGAAGTCAAAGTCCTAATATTTTAATATCTGCAGCATCATATATGTTAGTCAAAGCTGTAACTACTTTTCATCTTGCAGCTTTGATACGGTTAGTTTCTAATAATATCGTACTATTTTCCTCTAATAAATCTGAAACAGAGAATGTATTAGCTAGTTATAGCTATTTTACACAAGTTGTAGAACAAGCACTTCGAGAAATAAATTACAAAAATGTTATAGAGAAACAAGAAACAAGACAGCTTTTTCAAAATCTTACAATATTGCTAAAGTAAGTATATAATTAAAAAGAGTTATATTTTTTATATATCTATATGATTTTTCTTTTATAGATGGGAAAAATCTAATAAGATAATAGTATTTCGATCAAAAATGATAACTCACGCTATAAAGTCCAATTTACACCAAATTTCCACTCTCTTAACTAAAACAACGGATTTCAATTTAGCTAATGATATTGCTAAAATGTTAGATTTATTTAGTATGTCTGAAAAAGATAATTTTATGCCAAATGTAGAACTTACTTTAAAATTAACAAGAGCTATAATTCAATATTTCTTTTTATGTATAGCAGAAAATGGTAATTAAAAAATAATTATTTTTTCAAAAAAATTTTCAGATAAAGATTTGATAAAATTTTTTATTTTAGATATTACAAAAAAACAGCAGGGTATGAAAATCATTTGTCATTTATTAAAAGATTTAACTTTTTATTCATCTTGTGCCCGAGTTTTAGCTTTAAGAGAAATTTTGGGACATAGTATCAATAATGATCCTGCAAAATATTTTGGAGCAAAAGAAAAATTCGAACCAAAATTTGAAGAAATATTACTTTTACATCAAAACCATAAACAAGTAAAAAAAACTTAAAAACTTAAAAAATTATTAATAGTTATTAAGAATTACACAACTTTTATTTTATTTAGGTTACAAGTACGATGTTGGCTCAAAAACACTCTTCGGTATTTCACGCTGGCGTCATTGGTCATGGTCCTAGAAGACCACCACCAGAAAATACAATTGATAAAGAAATTATTGCTTTAAATAAAATATTACTGATTGATGTAATAAAGGTAAAATTTTTAAAATATTACATAGTAATTGATTAAAAATTCATTCAAAGATTCATTCAATATCTAAATTTAATAGGCTTGTTGTAGTAATCGTGAATCAGAACGATATCCTGTGAACTTAGATGCTTTAACAATGGTCAGTTTATTATTAGTTGAATTAGTTTCACCTGATGTTATGTATAATGGACTACCATGGCCCGATGAAGAATTTACAAAAGTATTTTGTTAGAGTCTTAAAATATTATAGTTTTAATCTTAAGAATTAATAAATTAATTTTAATATATTTTTTAATTATTATATTAGGTTACTATAGAAAGAGATTTACAAATCCGTCGAACATTTAAAGATGTACCATTATTATGGACATTGTTAGAATTAACAGCTTGGTACAGACCAGCTTTAGCTTATTGTTCAGTTTTGTTGAGAGGTATTGCTGCCACAGTTATGGCCAACTGGAATATAGAAGAAGGTACTTTACTTGTAAGTGTTATGGCACTTGGTCAATTATTACCACCTCCATTAGCAAGTATAAGAGATATTTTACCAATTTTAGAACCGCATCAGGTGGGTTTTTGTCATTTGTAATTATATAATTATTTGATATATAATTTTGAAGTTAAAATAAAATAAATATTATTATAGATAAATACTATAATGAAAGAATGTGTATGGGCTTATATGCGTGAAAATGTTCCATCACCAGCTCTTTTCACACGCAGTGAAGGAGCTAATATTGCTTGGAGAGATACAGATACTTCTACTCCAAATTTACGATTTACAGAAACACTCCGTTTAGTTCTGTTAGCTAATATCCATATATTGGGTCCACTTTATGCTGCCCTCTTTTATAATGAAAATAAATAATTGTACTTTTTACAATATATATATAATCTTGTGGATAGAATGACAAAAATTTAACAAATTAATTGTTAAATTGTATTAAAAAATTTTTTAAATATTAATATATTTTTTAAATGTCCACAAATTTTTATAATATTTTTTGATTATTTTATTAAATTACTATAGAACATCTTCAATTAATATTGCATTAATTCTTTATTTATTTAAAATGATTTTGGATTAATACTTAAACATGGGTTTTTCATTTACTATTCTGGACAATAAATATATTTTCAGTCATGTTTTAATAACAATTCTACATATAAAATAAAAGATATCATTTATATTATATAAAATAGGAGTTAAGTTTACTAATTTTTGAATATAACTAAGTAATATACAATATAATACGATATACAAATACAATGCACATAATTTATAAATAATTTCCACCATTTTTATCTATTTATGTCAAATGAATTATTTTCATTTTCTTAAATGTAGTTTGCTATTTTCAAACGCTAAAAACAAATTAATATAAGTTGGAGCAAGAAGGAAAACAAAACAAATAACAAGTTTTACTTTTTATAAAAGCATATTCACTTAAATACATAAGAAACAAATATTATTTTACTTTTATTATTATTAATATAGGAATGATATCTATGATGAGCGAACATTGTATGAATAGTTGATTGTACGAATACCCTAGGTGGGTGTCTCGTCCTGACGAAATGATTATACATTATGCAATGATTCGATTCGCATAAACGTCACGATTTTCTTAATCGCGCGTTTTGAGAGTCTTTTATATGACTCCGTATTACTCGGAGTATAAAACACTAGTAAAAAAAAAAAAATGTTGAAAATATTTAATTACTTTCTTCCTATGTACACTGCTCGTTGTATATAACATTTTGTATATAAATTTAGAGCATTCAAATTGAATGTCTCTTTTTACATTCGAGCATTTTACATATTACACGTTCGAGTGCGAATTTCTACGCTTTGTCAATATTATATTATTCAAAATCTCTTTTAATATTTATTGACACAGTGCAGAATTACTATTAATATTTTATATATAAAAAAAGATTCTTCATCACGATACATAAATAAAAAATTGCAAAATCTACAGATTGATACGTAATAAGTATGAAAAAATATTTAATTAAATATTTCTTAAGTATGAGATGATCATGCATAGAAAACTATTTTGAAAAAAAAAAAAATTATCATGTAATACGTATATGTATTTATATATGCAATTTTTTAAACGACAAACAAGAAATAAAAATGTGCTTGATTCATATTGAAGACTTTCTATTACTCTATTGAGTAATTAATTTGACATCGCGAATGGACATATTTTATAATAAATTATTATTCAGTTCTTCAGAATTAAAAAAGTTCACTTTTAAAGTCTATGTAAATTAAATTTAGAAAAGTAGTGTACTCATACCACCCATTTCACTTTGTTCTTTAACGAAGATTTCAAAGTACTGGTATATAATTGTGACTGCAAGTAAAATACCAGTACCTGAACCAATTGCACCAAGAAAATCAGCTAATACAGATAAAGCACCAATACACAATCCACCAAATGCTGCTGCAGTTGGAATATATCTATTCAATTCATGGATCATAGAATTATCTCTATGACCTCTCATTACCATTTGTTGTTCTTTTAATTGTTTTGCAACCTGCAAGATATTTTGCTTAAAATACAAATTCATTAAAAAGCAATGTAAATAATAAAACAAATACTTACAGCTTTTGCTGAGCTACCAGAAATCTCAATCCATGTTTTCGAAAAGAAAGCACAAGATCCAAGCATAAACAAAATATAAAGAATAGCGTGAATAGGATCTTGAAGAATATGTCCTACAGATTCTGGTGGCGATAAATAATAACATAATCCTCCAACAGGATAAGATCGTGCAGGACCACCGCCGCCAATGTCAGACCATACTCCCAATAGATTCACAATAATGTTTCCTTGAAATTTGACAGCCAACATTTGTGAAATGACATATAAATTAGATATCAAAGCAGATTGAAGAATTATAGGAATATTGCTCGTATAAAACAGTTTGATAGGATAACTGCTATATTGTCCTCTGTATCTAGCAGATTTGATTGGTAAATCAACATGGAAACCCTATGAATGAAATATATATATATATATAATTTTATTTTTCATTGAAATTGTTATATATATATATATTTTAAATTAAAATAATTCCATTATATATACCTGGAAATAAATTACAATAGCAAATACTAGAATTGTAGCAAGTAAATTCATAAGATTAGGAAGATTTTGTCTATAAAATGCCTCACGAAGAGCTCGAACTTTGTCTTGTCTTGTAGCCAATAAGTGAAATAGTGCAATTACAGCACCTTCAAATTCCGTACCACGCCCTATTTAAATAAAAATGTTATTTTAATTACAGTTTTTACAAATATTGATAGAAAATAAAATCATACCTGTATTAACAGTAGTTGGAGAAAATGCTTTCCATACAATTGTTTCACAAATATTTGTAGCAATAAAAAGTGAAATTCCACTTCCCAATCCATATCCTTTTTGGAGTAATTCATCTAATAATAATACAATCAATCCAGCAACAAATAATTGAATAATAATTAATAAACAAACACCAGCTCCAATTTCTGTTGGATCACCATACATTCCAGTCATTACATATACAATGGCTTGACCAACAGTAATAACCATTCCAAATACTGAAAAACAAAAAATAAATTATATATTATAACTATAAATATATTTTAAGAAATGCATTATATTTTTCTTACATTTCTGAGCACCATTAAAAAGAGCTCTATCTTTTGGAGTATCTCCAACTTCAATTATTTTCGTACCACTTAATAATTGCATGATTAAACCAGATGTAACGATAGGAGAAATTCCTAATTCCATAAGAGTTCCTCTATTTGATGCAAGTATAACTCGAATCCAATAAAAAGGATCTGCACTATCTGAAGACATAATTCCAAATAAAGGAATCTGTAAATAAAATATGTTTTATTATACAAACAAATTTCATATTTTATATAAACAATATTATTATAAAATTATTGCAAAATAATTATTATAAAATTATTCTTACCTGACAACATACTAAGAAAATAAACAATGTAATTGCAGTCCATAATACTTTTTCTCGAAATTGTATCTATAAAAATATTTAAATTCTTAAATCATTATTAAAAAGATTCTAAAAATATTCTAAATAAACATTTAAATGAAATTGAATTTGACTAATAAATAATAAAGAATTCATTTTTAGAAACCACAAACAAAAAATAATTATAAAAAGTAATAAAATAGCATATGATACTATAAATATAAAACAGAAATAGAAATAATTTGATATAAACTTACTTTTCGTTTCGGCTTTTCTATTTCTGGGAGTATACTACAAAACGGCTTTATTACTTCTAAAAATTTAACTGCAAAATATATATAAAAAAATTAGATCTCATGTTAATAGAATTATCAAATAAAAAAATAAAATATTTAAAATTCAATGAAGTGAACAATATGTTTTAAAAGAAAAGAAATTAAATCAGGTTACGATCTTAGTTAATTGCAATGATTGTAGCTTTAAATAAAATATTTTTGAATTTTTGACTGGAAGTAGTATACTTACATCCCATTTTGAATCCGAGGTATAACTATTCTAAGGATCACGATATTAGAACACTTCCTACTCACTTTAGAATTGACAATGCTGCAAAGATACTAGTTTAAAACAAGAATCCGAGAAAACTTGGCTGCGTATGCTCGATTGGCAAACTGTAGCGAGTCGTGGCTCCCTTTGTCGACACGTATCAATATGCTATTGTCACGTGACCTGATGATGTTGGCCGGCACGAGGGAGAGATTCTTAAAAATGATGTTAGATGACGCCATAGTCAAATTTGCACGTGCGCATTGTATATTTTAAAATTTTTTTTTTATTTAAAATTGAATTTAATATATGTTTAATAAATTAGATATGAAATAAAAAAATTCTTATTATAATAATATAATAATATAAATATTTATATAAAATGCAAAAATAAACTTCATATAAAAAATTTTTTTTAAATATATATATGAAAATTTATATATGAAAATTTGTAATAATTATAACAAAAAGCATTAAAATGTCAATAATTTACATGTAGAAAATTTTTATTACAAATTACTAAAAAAAATGTAATCATAAATTTAGAAAAGTTTTAAAAGTGTTTTTAAAAACTTTCATTATCATATACGATAACTGATATAAATAATTTTACATTATCTATATCATTATTTATTAACATAAATTTTACATTAAAAATTTATGATACTTTCCAACTAGAATTCATTTATATTACACATAAATATATTATTATGTTAAGTCTATGTTAATTAATGAATTTCGCATCTAGTTTGTTAAGCATATTATATATAATATTAAAAAACATTTTCAAATATAATAATAATAATTTTAAAAAATGTAAAAATATAAATTATTAAGAAAATTACACTTTCTGCAGAAATATATACATTTATATAAATAAAAATTTTAATTTATACGAAATAATGTAGATAGATTTCTATTATTTTTAAATTGTATAACAATTCTTTATTAATTTCATTTAAAATAAAACTTCCATTATAATAAATTCATATTATGTAAAAAACATTAAATAGCAAATAAAAAGTTACAGGAAATTTTATTTTTCTATATAATTAAGTATTATATATCTAAACATCAATTATAATATCAATTTTGTCAAGTTATTACCTTTAATTATATGCTGTCAGTTATACATATTTTACAATTATCAGTGAGGTCAGTGAATGGAGAAATACTATATAAAGAGCAAAGTAAATTATTTAAACTAAATAGTTATTTTTTTTGAAAACTGTTTTTTAAATTATTAATTTTTGCTTATTACATATTTTATAATTATAGCATCATCTCATATACAATGCAAAATATTTGTATAATATTATTTCTCGGATTATATTTTGATTTCTTCGTTCATGGCATGTAAGTGAAAGGATTTACTATAATTCACCATATATTAAGTTTTTTTTACACAATATAAATAACACAATATTAATATAAATAATATTTTTCACTTATTTTTTATTTTTTTAATGATGTTACTATAAAAAGAAATACTATAATATTTATTTAATTATTTTGAAAAACGAAATTTTAATAACTATATATATAAATAAAAATCTTGAATTGCGAAATATTTATCATAATTAAAAAATTTATTAATTCATGAAAATTATTTTTTCTTATTATTGAAAATATTTATATTTTTTTATTATTTATAGAGAAATCGATATAAATCTCAAACATAATTCTGATTTAGTTATTGAACCAATAATAGGCAGATTTGAGCATAGTGAAGGTCCTCATTGGGATTCTCATATTCAAAAACTTTATTTTGTTGATATAGAAGCTCAAAAAATATATAAATTTGATCCTATAACAAAAGATCTTTCCTGTATATTTATAGGTAAATTATTAGTATATTCCTATAAAAAAGACATCAATATACTTTTTCATAAATTAATATTAATGAATAATTATTTATAAATGACTAGAGAATGGACCTATTGGATTTGTTATTCCTGTTGAAGGAGAACCTCATAAGTTTGTTGCTGGTTGTGGTACAGATTTCATTTTAGTTACATGGAATGAACATAGAAATGTTACCAAATCTATTCCTAAAGTACTTACTATTGTTGATAATGATCGAAATGGAACTAGATGGAATGATGGAAAAGCAGATTCTTTAGGAAGATTTTGGGGTGGTTAGTTGGAAATGATCAATTTTTTTCTTTTTCACTCTCTCTATTAAATAAAAATACTAGTTCATATAAAATATATCTGCACTTATCTCTATAGGAACAATAGGACCAGAAGTAAATGATATTGTTATTCCTAATCAAGCATCTTTATATCGTATTGATTCAGATCTTAAACCAAAAAAAGAATTATCTCCTGTTACTAATAGTAATGGATTAGCTTGGAATCTTCAGGATAATACATTTTACTATATTGATACTCCTACACTTCAAGTAGCAGCATTTGATTTTGAACCTATTAATGGAACTATATGTAAAAATCATTTGAAATATATTGCATAAAATATAAAATTCATATTGATTTAAATTTATAATAAATATAATTCATTTCAGCTAATAAAAGAATTATATTTGATCTCCGAAAAAATAATATTTCTGGAATACCTGATGGTATGACTATAGATAAAAATGGAAATCTTTGGATAGCTTTATATGGTGGAAGTGGTGTAAGTGTTTCTTTTACAAAAAAAAATTCTTTTACATATCATTAATAATATTTATAAAATATTAACATATTAAATAAATAGGTGATCAATGTTAATCCTTATACTGGTAAAATAATACGTTTTATCGAGCTTCCTGTTACAAAAGTAACCAGTTGCACATTTGGAGGACCTCTACTAGATATTTTATTTGTAACAACATCTAGTCGTGATTTAACTAAAAAGGAATTGACAGAAAAACCATATTCTGGTTATGTTTTTGCTATAAAAGGTTTAGGAGTACATGGTCTTGCAGCAAATTCATTTAAAATTTAAGTAATAATTTTTAAAAACAAATATTCTTATGCACTTTATATTTAGTATGCACAGATGATATTAAAAAAAAGATAACAATAAAAATAAATAAAACTTTATATTTTTTTTTTCTGAAATATTATTTTACTATTGAGAAACAATAAAATTTTTTAATTAATATAAAAAATAGTTATTGATAATATACTTTAATCACTATATTGCAAAAATTGTAAAAATATTTCATCTTCGTTCTTCTATCAATATATTTATAGTTTTTTTTTATGATAAAATTATTTTTAAATTTGATAACCCTACCATACTCTATGTCGTAATAAATCATTATATATAGTATATGTATTAAAAGCGATTATTAAGCACAAAATCTTATCTACTTAAATTAAATTATGATTAAATTATGATATATAAAGAAAAATTCTATCATTTATATTAGTATTATTTATTCTTTAAATCTTATTGAATTAGATAAATTGTTAAGTTTAATTATTAAATTCGATATTGAGTGAAAATCATATTGTTTTATAACGAAAATAATAATAAAGTAAGTATTATATAATCGAGTAAATGAATTTTGAATAAATGAACAATATTACAACAATATGCATTTTTTTTTTATTTTCGTGCGCTAAAAACACTTGTCGTTGTATGTATTATATATCATGATTATAAATCGATGAAAATGTATGCAATTTATAATTATTAAATTAGAAAAATGTCAGAAATAACTGTTGAACCACTTGTTGGACCATATGATCTTGGTGAAGGTCCTCATTGGGATTCTATTTCTCAAAAACTTTATTATGTTGATATATATGCCCAAAAAGTATTCAGATTCGATCCTATATCTGGTATTGTTACTTCTGTATTTATTGGTAAATAATTAAAAATATTTTCTAATTCTAAAAATTTATTAATTTTAATATATTTTATAAATAATATATTTATAATTAGAAAATGGACCAGTTGGATTTGTTGTTCCTCTTGAAGGACACACTGATAAATTTGTTGCTGGATGTGGTATAGATTTTGTACTTTTTTCTTGGAATAGTGAGAAAAGCCTTGAAAGTTGTACAGCTCAAATATTACTTAGTGCAGATAGTGATAGAATAGAGACAAGATTTAATGATGGAAAAGTAGATTCCTCTGGAAGGTTATGGGCTGGTTAGTTAAAAATATAAATTATTTTATATGACTCTGTAATGGACATATAATTCAAAGTATACATTTTTACAATATAACTTCTTTTTTATTAGGAACTATGGGTCATGAGAAAAATGGAATTTTTCCACCTAATATAGGATCTCTTTATTCAATTGGTAATGATTTTACGTTGAAAAAACAAATATCTCCTGTATCTATAAGTAATGGATTAGCCTGGAATCCTAATAATGATGTATTTTATTATATTGATTCACTCAGCTATCAGATTGTGGCATATAATTATAATTCTCAAACAGGAATCATATGTAAGAAATTTATAATATATCAATATAATATATTTTATATTAAATTTACAATTTTAATTCTTTTTTTTTATAGCAAATAAAAAGATTGTGTTTGATTTTTTGAAAAATAATATTTCCGGATTACCAGACGGTATGACTATAGATACAAATGGAAATCTTTGGGTTGCTGTATATGGTGGAGGTGGTGTAAGTATTATTACATACAATTTCTATTATACTTAATAATTATTATAAAATACATCATAAGGAAATAATTGATATTTATTTTTTGAAAAAAAAAATTTTTTTAATGTTTAGATTCTCAACATAAATCCGAAAACGGGTGAATTGTTGCGTTTTGTTAAGATTAACAATGCTAAGAACATAACTAGTGTTGCTTTTGGTGGTCCTAATCTTGATATTTTATATGTAACATCAGCGCGTATTGGATTAAATGAGAATCAATTAAAAGAGCAATTACATGCTGGTTATTTATTTGCCATTAAAGGTTTAGGTGTTTGTGGTTTTCCTGCCAATTCATTTAAACTACCAAAAATAAATTAAGATAGATATACATATAAATATTTAAAATATATACAAATATATATAAAACATATTTTTTTAATATTAAATTATTAAAATAACAAAATTTATAGATTGTATATAAAAATTCTCTGTAGCAATTTTTGCAAAGAAATAAACATTTTAAACTAAAAAAAAGATTGATTTAAATTTCTTATTCAATAAAAGTAAATAGCATTTTATATATATATATATATATATATATACACATACATATATATATATATATATATATATATATACACATACATATATCTTTTTTTAACGAGAAAACACTTTTATAAATTATTCATTAGAAAATATACACATGTTACTAATATCTAATTACATTTGCCTATTCTCTTTTTTACATACAAAAAAAATTGTATTGATTGCTGGATGTACACAGTAGAAAAATAATTGTATTGTTTTATTAATATGCAAAAATGTTTTCTTGGAATTATTGTGAAATTATATTCGCGATTGCATTATTGTTACGATTATTAGAACTTCGTAAAAAGTAGTGATATTCAAGCATTGTCATCCTGAGGCTTGTCATCCTAACTTGTGAAAAGTTAAATTTTCACTACTTTTTTCCTGGAATATAATTTCTTGAATATATGTATATTTTATGTAAGAATTTCATTTTAATTATTTTCATAGTTTAGAATACGTTTATTATTATCTATTTTCATGTGTGATAATTAAATGTTCATATATAGAATGACTCCATTAGGCACAGAAGTGAGAAGGCTAGTGAACTATTTCAGTCGTTCTTGATTAAAACAAAACTATAGACTGCAAAAATGTTAAAAAATATTATTTGTATGATTATTTTATCTTATAATTTACATATTATAATCATTTCAAATTATGGATGACAATTGCATTCAGCATGAACAATACATTAATAAACAAAAGTCAAAAAATGAGATGTAAAAATTAAGAAACAAAGGATGAAATACTATTATTCTTATAATGGACATTCAATCATCTAATGTTATAATTTCAACGCTATCATTGATTTTTTCTCCTTTTTTGCTAGAAACACTACTCGATTTCCCTCTCGGTAAATCATACATAGTTTTACTACAGTCCGATGGCCTTAGAGATTCTGACACTTTTTGTGAAACTACACTCACACCCGAAGACAAATTTTTTGTATATTCTAGAGTTGACTTTATTTGCTGAGGCTTTTGCTGAGGTATGATCTCTAAATGCGAATGCTGCTTCAATTGGGAAAGCATCGAGAAAGCTTCAACAGAATTTCCTTGAGAATATGAATTTGGCAAAGAATTGGAAATATCCATTGTTGGTTTCGTTTTTGTAGATGATTTTTTATATTGTGAATATTTTGTACTTGGACCTTTCAAACCAGCTTGAGGATTTACCGGACTTACGGAAATTCCACTTAATTCTGGTGGTATGTACGGTGCCATTGATGAGTTCCCAGGCATTGCACTCAATATATTCGATAAATTATTCGGCAATGCAGATATTGTTTTAACTGGTTTTGCTTTTCTAACTAAATTTTGCACATTTGTTTGTGAATACGATCTTTGTGAATTTTTCTTTGATAATAATTTATGTTGTAATGACGTTCCTGAATGAGAAGTAGGTACATTTATAGGTAATGTTTGTTTCATGGTCATTGATGGACTCAATGCTGCATGTGCAACTTGAGGAACTGCAGGTGGATTTGTTGTCGTACTATTTTTCAAAGGAGAATGCGATAAAGACGGATTGTGTGCTGGTTGAGGCTCAGTCAATGACTTTGATACTCGAATTTGAGGTGCGCTTATTTGTTTTGGTGGACTAGTTTTAACTTGTGTGTGAACAATAGATGGTTTTAACAAAGAAACTTGTGTAGTTGGTGGTTGTAAGATAGTTTTTGATGGTTGTGATATTTGTAAAGATTTTGGAAGTTGGACTGCTACAGATTCACTTTGTGGACTTTGTTTTGATGATTTACTTTTGGGTAGTACTGTATTTACTGGAGTTATTGATATACTAGGTCTATCTTTAGTTAAAGATGCAGTGGTAGTAGTTTTTGTTGTTACTGCTTGTTGATACATGGGTGTGGAACGTGAAGTTGTGGCTGAAGCATTACTTAAATTTAATAATTGTTGTACTGTTAAATTATTTAAGTTTCCCAAATTACTTATATTGGAAGCAGCACTCATATTAGAAGTAGATGTACTCATTGTAGGTACACTGCTTATATTGGATGCGGTAGCAATGGTACTGTTTAATCCACTAGCTAGACTTGATAAAGAAGTAAGATTATTTTGATATTGTCTCAAAATATCTTGATAATTACCCATTTGATTTAAATAATTCATAGCTGATAAAGGATCCATCATACTATTGCTTAATCCACTTGTTAATAAAGCGGATAATATATTTGGATCAACTAATGGATGCATAAAATAAGGATTCATTAAAGATCGATTTCCCGATGCTCCCATATAATTAGCGAAAGTAGCTTTCGCGCTGAATTGATTCATTGCATTACTACTTTGCATTGCTTGTAGATATTTATTCACATTGGGTGGACGTCCTCTTGGTCGACCAGTGGATGTTAAATTTCTGTATGGTTTTCGATTTTGAGAAGATTGTGGTGATGTGGAAGTGATTTGTGGTTGGGATGTAGTTACCTATACAAACATTGAAAATGAAGTTTGTATTATAGAAAGTACAAGTGATTTTAAATAATAAGATTATAGAACTTACAGGAATTGGAGATGTAGCTTGAGGCTGTGTTTGATTCTCTGTAGGTTTATCAAGACTGGAGAAAAACTTGCTTAAAACTTTTCGATTATAATTATAATCATTACAGTATTTTGTAGCAATTTCTAAGACATTTCCCTCCAAATTCTATAAAAAAAGATTTAAAAAGATTTAAAAAATAAAGTAATTATGATTATTTATGAGATATTCTCAAAATATTTTATTCAAAAAATTAACTTACTTTATTACCGATATATGTTTTATACGTATCTACCAATAAAGAAGCAAGTACTTGTATAGTTTGTTCTTTAGTTTGAAAACTTTTTAAAGCTCTCTGATATACCCAATATGTATCAAGAAGTACTTGAGTTCTAGCATCTGCATTTTTGTTAATTGCAAGATCAGAAGTGCTTGTTCCCATTAATTGTACCTTAGTTCTAAGAGATTGTAAACACAGAGTCAATGCTTGACAAGATAATTGTTCTCTTTCTGAATCACGTAAATATTTTCTAAAAAAAAATAACGTACAATTTTATAAATAAATATTTTTCATATTTTGAAGTATCAAATCATTGTATCAATATAAATTTTAATAAAAGAAAAGAATAAAATTTTATATAGAAAATAAAATATTTTTTTATTTAAATTGTACTTGTCTGATTCTGGTATTTTTCCAAGTTGCACACTTAATTGCATTAACATTCGACCATCATTCGTTTCTTTAAGTACTTGCATTAATAAAGTTACGCAACGAGACATATGAAAAGCGAAACTTCCCGGTCTATCAACTTCTCTGTTTGGTATATGCCATACGCCCTGTAAAGATAAGCGATGTATTTACATTGAGATAAAAAAGTTGAATAAACCAATGATTATTTGATCATAATAATACGAATATAATTCGAATATAAAATTAAATTTATTAATCCAAAAAGTAAATAGGTATGCGCAATTTTTATCTTTTTTTATTGCAAGTTTTATTTTATATAAATAATATTTATATTTGTTTAGAAAAAAAAATGAAGATACATATGTTTTATTGTAAGCTTTTAGCTACAATCTCATTATGTGTGATATTACATAATATCAGGTAAAAATTTAAAAATTTAATAAAAAATTGTTCAATACAATTGTAATGAAATCATGATATGATAATGGCTTAAATTTTCAAGATAAATGTTAAAATAAGTTAAAATGACATTAATTATTTTATTATTTATTAATCAACGAAATAAAAAGTTTTAATTCATGATTATATGAAGATTGTGTAAAGTAAAATAGCTATTGGATAAAATATTATAAAATTGAATTGCTGTAAAATATAATATATTAATTCATAAATAATTTTTGTAATCTAAAATTTAAAATATTTCATAATTTCGAAGTATGGCTACATTATAAATATCGCAATTTAATTGATTCCATTTACAATTTCGTTATATTAATTGGATCAACTTACAGAATAATTTATACAATTGGAGCAAATCATATCTTCTGATTAAAAAATATATTTAAGAAACAGAAGGAAAAAAATTATCTTTATAATTATATTTTTCTTGCATAATATTTTTGTTATAATCCTTTAAAAAAAGGAAATTTAAATTTTTTAATAGATTCAATCATTTTATCATTCGACATAAAAAAATATTATGCATACATATTCGAAAAATTATTAATTTGAAATATATAAAAAAATATTGTGAAAATGTAATTTTTCTTTTAAGATTTTTTTACTACTAGAGAAAGAGATATAATTTTTTTAATTGCGTAAATCAACTTATATAAATTAAAAAGAATTTAAAAAATGTAAAACATAAATTCATTTATATTTTTTAAATAAGACAATTATTATTAAATCTTTTATAAGGTTTATCAATGCATTGGAAAAAATTATAATAGATACAGATGCTGGGGCAGATGATGCAGTGGCTATATTTTTAATTCTTAAATCTACAAATAATATTTTAGCAATTACTTGCTCTTATGGAAATACATATGTGGAAAATGTAGTTATTAATGTACTTAAAATTTTAACCATTGCCAATAGAAGTGATGTAAGTATATTAATAACTTATTTAAGTATTATTATTATATAATTATATATTATTATATCTTATAGATACCAGTATATAAAGGAGCACAAAAGGCATTAATAAATGAATATAAAAATGATGATATTTTTTTTGGTTCTGATGGTCTTGGAGATTTTAATTTTACCGAAAATATAATTGCTAAAGTAGATGAAAGTAAACATGCAGCTGTAGCTCTCATAGATATAGTAAAACAATATCCAAGTAAATAATTGACTTATTTAATATAATACAAATTAAAACTTGTTAAGAAGTTATGTTTAATTATGTTATGTTTATTTATTATAAATTATAGATCAAATAACTTTATTAAGTATTGGTCCATCAACAAATATTGCTACAGCAATTGCATTGGAACCTTTATTTTTAAAGTATTTAAAAAATCACATTATATTAGGTTCCAGTATTTCTGGAATTGGTAATATTCTACCTAATGTTGAATTTAATTTTTATCAAGATCCAGAAAGTAATTATATGATTTTGAATAAAGCCACTACAACTATTTTATTTCCATGGGAGACAGCAATTCAAAGTTATATATCTATGGTAATTATTTAAAAATAATATAAAAAAATTATGAAATAATAAAACTTAAATTTTTTAACAGGATTGGCGTAAAAATGTATTGGGAAAGATAAATTCTACTATTATAAATTTTTTAAATAAAGCGGAACGAATAAATTTGTCGAGCTCTAATTCGTGGAGTGCTTCTGATGCAATGGCTGCTGCAATTATATTATGGCCACAACTTATAATAAAATCTATAGAAACCAATGTACAACCTGTAATTGACGGACTTGCAAGAGGTTCAATACTTGTGGATTATACTAATTTAACTAAGAAATCAAAAAATGTAAGAATTATACAATCATTTGATACAACTACTTTCCAACAATTCTTATTAGAAAAATTTTCTTAAATTTACTAAAGTTTATTTTATCTATTTTGTAAATATATATATGTAATTAAATATAATACAAAATACTTACATTGAAAAAATTTGTGCTTTTTCTATCAGCAAACAATCCTTGAAAATTTTCGCCTCGATAAAATTGACAGTTATAATTGTCTAATAAAAGATTTCTGCATTTTATTATATCTTTAGCAGTTTTGTTATTGAAGAAAAAATGAGATAATCTGTAAAATGATTTGTAGTGTTCTGAAAATCTTAAGATACATTGTTCTAAACCAGCTAAACAATATGCTATTAAAGTAGCAACTTCTTCTTCTGACATATTTTCTTCTTTTTGTGCAAAATCTGAATCTTCTTTCTTTTTTTCACTTTCACTTTCACCAGAATCAGTTTCAGTATCACTTGAACTATCGCTATCAGAACTATCGTCACTACTACTTGATTCATCGCTACTACTAGAACTAGAATTATTTGTTTCTGTTGTCGTAGTTGTTTGTGTGGTTGTTGTACTTTCTTGTGAACCTCTTCTACTTAAAGTTGTTTCTTCCTTGGTAGCACTAGCAGGCTTCTTTTTGTCAAGAATTTTATCTTTTATTTCTTTATTATTTAATTGAAAATCTTCATTTTGTAACCATTTTCCATCAAATTTTCTTGTATCTTCGTCTTCAGGTGAAGATTGTCGTGTTTCTTGACTAATTTCCATTGCTTGTTTCATAAGTGCATCCATTAAATCTTGAACATTCTCTGATTTTCCTTCATTCTCGAATATGGTACCAATCTTTACAGACGTTAATGAATTTTTTTTAACGTCATCTGATTTTAATGTCTTTGTTTTTTCAATAGTTTTCTTTGCTTTCTTTTTTTGTGATTTTGATTCATTGCTTTCATCACTCGATAATACCATAATATCATCGACTTTTTCTTTTTGTGAAACCATATCGCAAACTTTCGTGATTACATCATCTATTAAAGCTACAACATCATGCATTAATTGTAAATGAGATACATTGCCTAATTTTATCTTCTTTATATTATCTTGAGGTAATTCAGTAGGAGATCTTTTACGTGTTTCAGTTTTTTCTTGTTCATTACGTTGATTCGTTCCAAATCCTGTATTTGTTCTGTCTATAATTTCAATCTCCTCGATACTGTTTGAACGTTGAGCAATGGTGACAACATTTCTGTCACTTTCAGTTGTAAATTCCATTTCTTTTCCAGTAATTTTACTTGTGAAAAGATTTTCTTCCTTAGTTTTCTCATTTAATTTTGAAGTATATTTCATAAAAGGCCCTTTAGCACATTTCTCAAGATGAAATTGAAGCAATTGACCTAAAGATTTTTTTAAGGGTTTTCCTTCGTGCTGCTCAAGATATTTCAATATGCTTGCATGAATTCGATAATGGACTTCTAATGCTTCAATTGAAAGATGTTGTGGATATTTATGATTTATTCTACGTGGATATTGTGCATTATTGTGATATAATAATTCACTAGCCTATAATCAGATATAAAAAAATTAGAATATTTTAACCATAATTAAAATAAATAGAATATAGATTTGTAAACCTTTGCATAATGTTCTAAATATATAGGAGGATCTTGATTTTTTTTTTCTGCAATTTTACCGAGCATATATTGATATAACCATCTTTCATCATGTGGTATTGTTCCATCCTTATCACCAATAAATAAACGAGCACAAGACTGAAAACACTTATATGCAATTTCTAACATTTCTTCTTTCCTAGTTTCTAGGATTTCAAATCGTCCCATACTTAATGTGTGTGTTTCTTGTTTTAATAATCGTGAGCAAAATGAATGAACAGTATATGCAAATGATCCATATTCAGTCCAAATAATATGATTACAAGAATCTAATTCGACAGCATGTCGATAACTGGATTGAGTTAGTTTTGCTTTTGCTAAAAGTTTGTCTTCATTTCTAAACATGAAATGAATAATTAACATTATTTTGTTTTATAATTTGTTTTATAATTTGTTTTATAGCATATTAATGATTTAAATTAGTACTTACATTGGAGTATACTTATTTAACCAAGTGTCTATTACAGTGGCTGATGACATTGCTAATCCAGTCCAAGAGCTCAATCTTGTTGGATGAAAACATAAATCCAATAAATAATATCGAATAGCTGCACTCCACTTACCGTTTTTAAAATAAAAATCTGCTAACAGATAATAAATAGTGGACATAGAATGCGGTAGAAGTTTTTTGACAGTTGGCATTGTTTCTCGTTCACCCATGATATAAGCCATCATTTCATCAATTACTTGATTTGGATCACTTTCTGGAGGAATTAATTTTATTATACGTTTAAATAAATCTTCTGTATCTGCACTAATTGTTAAAGATTTAGGTGAACAAAATTCTGGTATTTGTTTGGGTTTATAGAAATCGAACAATAATTGTGCTCCTTCCCAAGTCACTTTCATTTGAGGTACTCCATGTTCCTCTATATGTTTCGGTCGACTCTTATTTACTTTATTATAATGACCATACAAACAATAAAATATTTGCTCTAAATACTTTGAAACTTTGCTTTTTATGCTAGAAAATTGAGGTGTTTCCAATTTTGGAATAACTAAATTTAAAGTAAAAAATAATAATTTTGCTTCGTTATAACAACACCATGAATGTCTTCCCATAAAATCATGGGCAATAAATAAAATCATAATGGATGCTGGAACACCTTCATCTTCATCATCTGATTCAGAATAATTAGAATTATGTTTATTTTTATATGACGATTCAGCCTTTGCTCTCTCTTTATCTTCTTTATATTGCAAAATATAATGCAATAAAATCCAAGGTAAAACAGTCTCAAGTGGCATCTCTACAGTGGTTTCTGATACATCTAATTGATTGCAAACAATATGAACCAAATTTTGTACTAATCTTGAAAGACGTGTTTCCGGCAAATATTTCACAACAAAAGTGCTAACTTCAATTGTACAAGCTTTTAATTTTTCAAGCGCCATTAAAATAGAAGTTGTCCATTTTTTTTGTTCGATTTCATCAGAAGCATTTAAATAATTTTGCCATGCTTCATTAAGGCAAGCTTCTGCCCACACATAACATTCCTCATATTGTTGTAATTGCCATAAACTATCTAATAACATAGATAATTGTTGTACCCTATCAACAATATTATCATTTACAGATAAAAATTTATTTCCTTGTTTTGCAAATTTAAATGTATCCTGTAATATATAAGCTAGTTCAGCATATTTTTTTTCATCATACAGATTTTGTATCTCTCCTAATTTTTGTCCTCTATGAATAGATTTAAGTTTTTTCTCTACTATTTTAATACTGATTTGAGAATTATATTTACAATTAGGCAGTTTCAAAAAAATGTTTTGATTTTGTTTTTCCAATTCTTGCATGTGATTTAATAACTAAAAAAATAATTTTTGATTATATAAATTATAAAATATGTTTTTATATTGGAATCGAACTGCTTACCAATTCTAAAGTTTCAATGACAATATCTGTATCTCCTTGGCACAAAAAAATATTAGCTTTGAGCCATAAAACCCTTAATAATATGAAAATATTTTCTTCATTTATAATATCTCTTCTAACGCTCGTAAAAATTATATGTCCTAATTCTTCAGATGGTAATCCTGTACCAAGTTTATCTAATCTAGAATAAATGATATATTTTCATTATTTTTTTAATGCAAAATGAATGATAAAAAAGAAAAAATAAAACATACGTTGAAGAAGGTAATATATCTGGTTTATTGCTTAACCATTTATCTGTGTGAAGTTCACCAAATAATAAAGTCATTTCAGCATCTAATTTTAAAACATCATCATTTATATCTTGTTCAAATGGTGATGGATGAGGAATGTGTTCTCTTCATAAAAAAGAAAACAAATTTTATGGTTGGTATTGTATTTATATAGAAAAATATATTTATTTGATATACCTCATAAATGTATATGCTTGCAAATATATGTCTAATATTCCTTTAGACCATTGTTGATTCCATTTAGTACATAAAAATTCTGTATACTTTGCTATAATTATCATTAAGTTATTCTTATTACTGTGTTCATTAATAAATATATTTACATCAGCTATTTCACATTCTGTGCCGAAATAATTTTGTTGTTGACTATAGACAAAAAAAAGTTATTATCAAATTTTTTTTACATATTTTATATTAAATAAATACCTCATATCAGGACTCGGTGATTTTGAACTCTCAGAACTTTTAACTGTTTCTATAATATTGCTATTATTTTCTTGATTAGCAAACAATTGATATAAATCCATTGTATCCATAGAATCATCCATATTTTTAGAAGGATCATCTTTGGTTAATTTTACAGTATCTGGTCTAAAATATTAAATACGATTTATGTATAATAAGAATATTACAAATTATATAAATATAAATATATTTTTACATACAATAATGTACTAGGAAATATTCTTCTAAGAGTTTCTTCTAATTGAACATCATCTCTTTCAGCTTCTCTTCTATTTGAACTTCTAACTCTTGCTGAACGTCTCATGCTATTACAACTCCAAGCCCATTGTTGTAGAAAACATAAAGCACTTCTCCTTCTCTTCTTTACCTTTTGTACTTCTTCTTTTCCTTCAATTTTTTCAGATAATTTTTCTTCTGTCTTACACTGTGGTTTGTCTTCTTTTTTTAAATTTTTTTCATCGGATTTGTTACTATCTTTATCACTAATATTATCATTTTGTGCTTCATTATCAGCATCATCCATTATTTTATCTAATTGTAATTTATCTTCACTTTCATGTACTTCAAAATTTTGTTCATCTAAATCATTTTTTACTTGACTTTGTTCTTCAAACTGTACAGCATCTGTATCTAAAATTCTTAAAGGATCTTCATCTTCTATTATTTGTACATCAGTGGAACATGATTTTTTATCATCTTCTATTTCAATTTCCATTAGAGATTCAGTACCAGCACATACTTGATTGTCATCAGATGTTTCAAATGGGGAATTTGTTTCATCCGTTTCCATCTTCATTGATTTTTCAATATCATTTTCATTTTTTATCATGGCACTTTGTAATATTTCTTGATCAGTGTTAGCATCATTTTCTGTCTCAGTATATGTTTTAGGTATTTCTTCAGAATTTTGAACAATTAAATTAATTCTACTAACGAAACTTAAGTTATTTTCTGCAATGTACCTGTGCATATCTAATAAACATTCTCCTAAATCTAACCAAGTATAATTTTTTATAGGTTTCCTTAATGTCAAATCTGGCAATGGTTTAGGACAAAATTCTTTTTTACAAGCTTCTGCCCATTTTTTGGAAATATCTTTTGCTTCTGCTATTAACTTATCTCCTATTAAATGATCATATTGAGTATATAATGGTGGATCTAACTGCCAATCACTATTATACAATTTATAGCATTCTTCAAGGCATGGAATGTCTTTAAATATTCTATCACGAAAAGCTAAACCTTTCACATAAGTAGGGTCACGTTCTAATGCCATAGAGATATATAAAAGACAATTCATATAATCAGGAACTGCATATAAGGCAGTTATCATATTATCTAAACATGGCCAATGATTTGCATTACATTTTAAACCTTGCTTAAATGATGAACATGCTAATTCTAAATTTGAAATTTTCAAAGCTAAAGTGCCTATTCTATACCATAATGTTACATCTGAATCATCTAAATTAGCTGCTTCCCAATAATTTTCTATAGCTTCGTCATAATTTCCTAATATGGCTTGTATAGCTCCAATATTTTTAAAACAAGAATATTTTAATGATAACATTGGTCTAGATTTACCATCGGGTATTTCAGGTTTTTGAACTTCATCCAACAATTCAGTTTCTAAAAGATCTTTAAAAATATTAAGTGCATCTTCCTGTTTATTTTCTTTTAACAATACTAAAGCTTTATTATATTCAGTAAAAGCTATTTGTTCCTGAAACAGATATGTATGAAATAAATTTTTTATATTTTAATGAAGCATATGTCAGTAATAATGAACAATAAATTTTAATTTTTCTATATAAAAAATAAAAATTAAAAAAAATTATAATAAATTAAACGAATTTAATATGCGTATCATATATCTAATTAAATAATGTGTTCTTTGAATATAAATAATTTATAATATATAATTTAAAATAGTGCGAAATAAAAGATAATCAAATATAAAATATTAAATTATTGTAAATAGATATCAATAAAAATAGTTCTTATAATCTGATGTTTTATTATTTTATTTATAAAATTTCTATCATAAAAAAATCAAGTTTTCATAAATGACAAATTTATAGGTTAAGTTTTATAAGTAGTAAAAAGTTAACAATTCCGACACATACTTGAGCTTCTTTTGTAATAGTTGGTACATCTTCTTCTTCACTTTCTTCACTAGATTCTTCGTTTAATGCCGATATTTTTATCATTTTTAGGATTTTTCCTTAAAAATTGAGATTTATATATAAAATATCAACAAATCAACCGGTTTTTTTTAATGCCGCCATGCTACTAAGCATACAACGTGCTAGTTTGTATTTATATATTTATATAGGGTGGTTAAAAAAAATGTATATTTGTTTCTTATAATTTTAAAATGTTCTACATTTTTTTTATAGAAATGTAATTCATGCATATCTTTATTTTTTATATATGCATTGCATACTGTTATATGAAATAATTAAAATGAAATTATTGTTTAAACACCTTATATATGCATTATCTATGAACTTTCGAGATAATTTTATGCACACGTTTCGCACATATTGTAACGTGTATCTTTATTTTATATTAATAATATAATTGTTTTATATGATTTATTTAAAATTTTATATTTATATTAAATTTTGTAAAAATTTTATTATTATGTAAATTTATCAATTTTTTATTTCGTATTTTTTATCAATTTTTATTAATTATTATTATTATTTTATTGAAATTATTAATTTATTTTCTCAATTTATGAAAATAAATGAAATACATATAATTTTCTTAAATGAAATAGAAATAAAAATTTTTACTGAAAATAAAAAGTAAATTTAAGAATTTTATAAAAGGAATTAAAAACTATATTAGGTCATTGAACTATTGTATTTAACATGCTACAATGTTTATGATTTGGGGTAAGTATTATTAACAAATTTTCTTGTATGTACTAGTTTATAAGATAATAAATTTAGTTATTAAAAATTTAAACATTGTATACGAAACATAAATAAAAAAATCAAATATAAGATTTAGCACAAATACATACAGGATTAATATAAAATTGTCTATAAATTAATGCTTTTTTAAATATTTGATAATAAAAAATTAAAAGAAAAAATTAACAAGAAATTTAATAATTAAAATACAATGGTATATATAAAAACACCAGTTTTAAAAAATTTAACTACATTATTTTTAACATGTTAAATACATTTCCATTATAAATCATATAAAAACATTTTATTTTATGATAGATTATAGATAATAACTATTATAAACTATTATTTATTATTTACTTTCTAATAATATTAAAATCACTGAAATGATAACAAATTAAATAAAAATATTAATATAGAAATAGAAATTGTTAAAATAATAAATAGAATAAAATTATTCTTATAAATATATAGAAGTCATTTTTATAGAAAGTTTATGTTAACATTTTTTGTTAAAATAAATTTTGTTAAAGTATATCCTAATAAAAATTAAAATACATAATAATTATGTTGGCACTTTTACTTTATACTATAAATAATGATTTTTGCTAACTGAAAAGAATGATATTAATTGAAATTGTTATACAAATTTAAACTTAGTTTCCAAATACAATACAATTAAAGTTTAAAGTACATAATGAAATAGTTATTAGAAACTTATTGTGATAAATATATACATTGTAGGAGATTGGATCGCAGATGGAATGCAATCTGTAGACATGCGAAGTTTCCTTGATTCTGTAGTTATAACAAATAAAAGTATTGTAAGGAGAATTCGCGTGTCTCCCTATGAAATATATAAAACGCATTGGCGTAATGGTAAGATATCTTTAGATAAGATAAAGATTATTAATTTCTGGTATTATATCTTTATGCAGTCTTATAAAATTTGTTTCTATTTCATAATTTTCTTACCATAAACTATCAATTGTTTTTAGATCCCGAAATACAAAAACATTATTGGGCAGCATCTTTTCTTTTACCCATTGGAACAATTTTTATTCTTGCTTTGATAGTTCTTTTAATGGTAACATTTTCTTCATAACTTTTCGATAAAATAATCAATTATATTTAGAAATGATGATTAATTTAATTTTATGATCGTTTCAGGTATTGTTCAAAAGATGTCCACAAATGATTGCCGCGATTGTCACATCAATTCTTGGTGTGATTATTATATTTACAGTACTGGTATCAATTAATCATGCTCCAATTTACGCTTGATATTTTCTAATATTTCTTCTTACAAAATACAAAATGTAATATTTTATCTTTTCTAATATGTTCAAAATTTTACAGACCAAGATTAATATAAGGATTACTGTGCCATCAATGCAAACAGTTACACATGCATGCACATACTGAATATTTTTATATTCTGTATATTCTTATAATAGAAAAACAAAATATATTATCAAACAATTTTCACATAATTTTTACTAGTATAAATGTTTTACTTACTACTAGCGATTTTTTTTACTTAATTTTATTTCAATCATATCCTTTGATACGTTTATTACTTTTTCTTTGTATTTATCTAATGCTTGTTGTAATCTCTGGTAATTCTAAAATTAGCATTTTTATTAATATTTTTATGAATGCAATATATAGACTGAAATTTAAATGGGGGAAAACTTAAATATCTCCATTATTTTTATAAAAAAAATATTCAGAACAAAAGTAAAAAGTGAAAAAAATTAAAAGATACAATTTATCATAATAAACAAAATAATATCAGAAAATATAAGGTAAATGATTGAAAACACATAGAAGTACATAATAGGAAATTTTTTAAATATGATCTATTTGTATCTTTTAATTTCTATTTATTAAAGTAAAAAATTAATTTTCCATAAAAATCCAATTGAGATTTAAAGAACAGGTTCGCTATTCTATAGCTTCATTAACTTATAGTATAAATATTTGATTAACACAGATTATGTATTAAATATAAATAAACATATGTTTCAATAAAAATTTAATTTCAATACTATAAGCCCATTAATAAAAGTTTGATATTGTTGGAAATATGTAATGTAAACTTCTTTAGATTAAATTATCGAAACAGAACAATTATCAAACTCATTTCATTTTTTATGGAATCTCCATAAGAAGAAAAAAAAAAATGTCTTAAAAAAAAATTCTTTTAAATATAAAAATTTCCCTTTGAAATAATATAATTTCCTGAATATTTCTTTTATAAAACTAAAAATAACGAAAATATTTAGTTTTTTCTATTTGCTGCATCCTATATAAAATAAAAAAATGCATACCTCGGAAAAAATAGGTTTCTCACTAATTTCTTTTAATTCGTATAAAAGTACTTCTAATGTATTAAGTGGTAACCAGACTGCCATTTGAGTTACAGATGTTAAATATGTTTCAAGACCAAAATTTTCTATACCATTACCCAAAATAGCATTAATGTATTCAATCCCTAAGTCACTAGCTTCTAATATTCTACCAGTATTTAACATAAGACGAAGAAGTTCCGCAGCATTTCGTTTCTATAATAATAATAAAAAAAATTTTAATTACATAAATATGAGTAAAAAATTTTAAAAACTTATTCACCTTATATGATATTAATAACCATTGAGGTATGAACGCTCTTTCTTGAAGTAATTTTCGGGCTACAGCTTTATGTAACTCGCTACATCTATCTTTTTCATGTTCTAAAGTCAAATATTCTAATAGTCTCCAAGCAGTATTTGTAATATTTGTATTAGATAAACCAATATCAAATATATCATTTTGAATAAGCCAATCCCATGCATTTGAATCTTCTCCTCGACTTAATCGTATACATTGTGAAGTTAAACTTTCAAGTACAGAGCTTTTATTAATATTAAATTCATCACATAAATGCAATGCTGTCGTATATAATCCAATAGTTGATAGAATAATAATAAGCTCTGAAGGTCCAGCATGTGAAACAATATCTGAATTCATTTTTGATACTTTCAATCTTGCATCCACTACATAGTATTCTTTTTTTATATCATTTAATTCGAGAACTTCAACTTGTTTCTTTATTTTGTAGTGCAAAATATCTTCATTGCTGATACTTTTCCTTGTTTGAGAAATTTCATAATCCATTTCCTCTAAATAATTTTGATCAATTACAGGTCTAACAATCCATCTATACTTTTCAGAAACAAGATGTAATGCATTAATGCATGCTAATAAGCATTGAGCTTGTCTTGATACAATTACAACAGATTGTGATTCTTGGCTCAAACGCATAGCTTGTTCATACATCACTGATGCAGCTAAAACAAATTAATTATAATATAAAAAATGTTTATTTGTTAATATCATAATAGATCAAAGTTTAATACCTTTCCGCATATTTCCTTTATTTATATGGAAGCTATATAAAAAATTGTAATAATTATTTTCCATGAGATCCACGCTTCGGGCTCTACCTTCTACTATTCTTTCTAAATCTTCGTACATATCAACATATGGAAATGAAATTAAATCTATTAATTTTTTTCGTTCAAACAGAGTTACTACTAATTGTCTCAAACAATCTACTCTACGCGCGGCATCTGGATTCGAATTTAAACAATTATAAGCTTTGGTATGATGACCCAAGTTTAAATGTTGCACAAATACTATTGAATGCAATGTTGGTAAATTAGGATCATCTTTATCAGCTATTAATATAGCTGTTTCAGCGAGTTCTATGATACAGTCAAAAGCATTATGTTCTTCAAATAATCTGATAACTTTTAAATAATATTGAATTAACGAACTATTTTCAGATAGTACACTGGATTCGAGTAAGGCATCTGCTAAAAATTCATCCGTTAAAATTCCTCCAGAAGCTCGGAGAAAATGATCGCATGCTTTTTGCGCTTCTCCCATTTCAAGTAATGCGACTGCTAAAATAAATTTTCTCGATGCAATATTCCATTCACACCATGTATTCAAGAGTCTTACATATTCTTGAACCAATAAAAATTGACAACTAGATAGTAGCCATTCAGGAAAGATAAAATTTCCCGATCTTGGCCATCTAATTAATTATTATTAAGTAAACATATAATAATTTAAAAATAAAAATGATATATATATATATATATATATATATAATAAATTTTAAAAAAGGATACATAAGTTGAGCGATAAATGTAATATGTGTTAACATGCCATAATGCCAAGGAATTAAAGTAGTTGCATCTAAATTTGTATGAGCCATCAAATTATGAGCATGTTTTGCACCACTGTTTTGTATAAATAATTCTAATAACAACAAAGATCGATGTTGTTTAAATACTATATTCGCTCTTGAATCAGCAAGCTTCAATAATGCTAAACGTTGAACACTAGAATCTAATAATGATTGCACAGGCATTGGTAATGCTGTGGATTCACATATCCATGTTACAACATAATAAGCTTGCATTAACACTACTGTCCTGGGTGCTAATGATGATTTTATAGAATGTAAAGATCGCGAATCAAACAATTCTGGTCGCAATAGTATTATTTGTTGTAAAATTAATAAATTCCTGCAGATTGCAAATCTTAATTGTGTTATTTGTGTTACACTTTTCGATATTGCTGAGATACCCAAATGACTACTAAAAAAGTGATTGATATTAAGTAATAATTTTGAAGCATCGTGATCTTCATTAAGTTGTAATTTATTTGGTTGACCAAGATCATATGTTAATGTTTCCAATAACATTGCCATAGCACTAGATATATCTCTAACGTTTGATAATCTATGAGAGCTAGGATGATGTGTAATGAAATTACTAATTGGTTCTTCTGATTCTAACATTAATTTTGATAATAAATCATCAATAATGATATCTGGACTTCTTAAATGATACATTTCTCTCTTTATTGCTATTTTAGTTTCTTCAGATAATTGTTCTTCTATTAATACCAATGCTGACATTATTATAATAAGATCTTGACATATATCCTCATCTTGAGACAAAATTGGTGATATTTTGAATCGTGATGTATATGATTTCTCATTGCAGAACATTAAATATTCCAAAGCTTCCATTGGTCTCAAAAGTGAAAAGCATGACTTTTTAAGTAGAACTACTCCATAAACGGTTGGTAGTAACAACAATCCCACTGGTCTTGTACTATTAGCATGATACTGTATAACACAAGAATAAAATTTTGACCAACATCGATTGGCGATTTCCAAGTAATCTTCGTCCATAAGTTCGTAATCCATAATTTCAGCCTGTATTTCAGCTTCTACTGCTTTTTCAGCTTCTATTTTCAATTCAGTGGCAGAAAGAATTTTATTCTCTATACAATTAGATCTTCGATATATGTTCAAGGCTTTTGTTATATCTGTCAAAGAAAATTGTCCAGGATAAAAAATATAATTAATATATGCTTGTCTTGGATCAGTATCAGCATCATTAAGGATATAATCTCTATCTGGTGTTTGTTCTAAGATTGCTGTTTCCCATTCAGAATTAACACGCATACCACTCGATAATGATAATTGAGCATGAGTTACTTCAACTGTATCCATGTCAGTAGTTCTCCATACAGCCCATAATCGAGTAATAGTAAAAAAAAAATCGACTAAATGTTGCTGTAAAGATTAATATAAAAATTATTAACATAATGTATGTATAATTAATATAAATATATATAAAAAATACATACATCTGGTGCAAATTTTGTACATAATCTCTTAAATTTAAATACACCATTATCTTGAATCGGTTTTAAAATACAAAATTCGCATCTGGAATTAAATTTTAAAAAAGTCGCCAAGTATAATTCATTATTAGGGCTCAACGTTTTTTTTAATATATGTCCTTGTGCACCTTCAGATGCAACATGATTATCTATTGTTATATCACTTACTGCCACGCATTGAGCTTTATTACAAGACCACATACGAATATTACCTTCACGGCATAAAGCAAAAAGATATGTATCATTTTCACAATTATGTATAGTTAATGACATAGCCACATGGGCTTCAGAATTACGACCTCTGAAAGCAGTTGCAATACCACTAAGAAATCTTGGTACTATTGAATCTTGTTTTAATTCATTACTATGCACAAGGCCAGTTTTAATGTCTAGCCTTAAAAGAAGTATAGTTCCAGAATTATAAGCAAAAGCAAATAATGCTTCTTGTGGTGGAATAAACCATGATGCAGCTGCATGAGGAACTGGAGAATCTATAAAAAAAAATCCAAATTATAATAGTAAATATATATAAATATTGTTTTCTACATTCTATCATAAGTTATTAACTTGTAGTTCCTGCATTTGTAATAACGTGAAACATGTGAGGATCTTCCATTGTTTTTTTTATATTTTGAGTAGATGTTTCACTAAATATTGACTGTGTACCTAAATCTTTATATGTATTTAATGAATGTTCCTAAAAAATAATAATACATCAATATATTAAAAACTTAATATTTGTATGATATTCATATATACTTAAAAAATACTTACATTTTTATGAATTCGTTCGGGATGAGGAAATGATAATTTATGAACACTAGAAACAGTTGCTATTAATATAATTACTGAATTAATTGTTTCATGTATAGAAATTCCATCCAAAATGGGTGTGTCTGTAAATTTATATCTTACTCTACAATTAGCCAAATTAATATCTAAACTGTGTTCAACCAACTCAAGTACATCATGACAAATACGCCAATAAATAAATCGATTCCGTGTAAAATATTTTGAACCATCATTATAAGAATAACCACCAGCTCGCTCTGGAACTTTTATATCTTGCAAAGTACTTTGACTACCACCTATGAAATAATATAATTATTGAATTATATATATAGAATTATATTTGAAAAGTACAAATATAAGAATTAATTAGAAATTTTGTTTATATTCATTTATAAAGTTTTCATTTTAAAAATGATATATGCTTTTATAAATAAAAAATAATCACTTATATAATAAAAATATTGCTTTTAAATTATTTTTTAAAATATAATTTTATTTATCTGATAAAAATAAAGGTTATGATTATCTACCTGTATTCAACTTGATTTCATTCCATTTTTCTGGTACAGTTTGATCAGGTACAACTTCCCGGTAACCCAACAGAAATTCTTCCATTTCTTTACTGTATTTTTGAATAAATAATATGTCAGTTTAACTTGTAAATTACATTACAATGATGCTCAAAATTTTAGCGGGTATCGAACATTGCGTGTTAGCATCACGCTTTACGCTTCGCGCTTTGCACTTTGGCGCCCTCAACTTTACCTTCTGTTGCTAACTTGTATGATTCAATTGTATGATTTATTCTTTTAATTGAAATTATAAATGATTTTTCTTTAAAAAATTCTTCAATTTATTTTTTGCGATTTAAAAAATTATTTTTAAAATCATGTTTATAAAAAATAAATAATAAAAAATATTTAATTAAGAAATTATATTTATAAAAAAATAAGTAAAAATATGAAACAAATATATATATATATATATTTAATAAATATTATACTATTTGATATTTGATTTTTTTTTATATTTCTTCAAATTATTATTATAAATTATTTGTATAAAATAGATGAAATTTTTAAGTTATAGTCATAAAAAGTTATAAAAAATATAAGTTAAACAAAAATAAAAATAGAATAAAAACCAAAAGGAGGGTCGACGTCAACACCTAGGATCTGTGTGTGGAAGAAAAACCACTCAATGTTGTCAAATTAATGGGAACATTTTAAATTATATGATACTGTTGCTCAAATACTTTGCCAGGTGCATCGGACCCGAAGATACATTTTTTAAAACGTATTTATATACAAACATACAATTGTGCGAGCACTTTGGAGAAAATCATATGCTTATGAGACATCTATTATTAGAAAGATGAATTACTTATAAATTTTATAAAATTTATTAAACAAAACAAATATAAGCAAAATCTATATAAATGAAATATAAATGAGGAAATACTACATAAAATTCTTACAATTTAAATTTTAATTTAAATTTATAAAAGATTAAAAATTTCACTTAGATATTTGGATTTTTTAATTTTGTTATATAACATTTAGTTCTAATATTTACAACTAGGCGGTGTTTCAATTTATGAATTTTTGTAGAAAATTGGTTGTAGATTATAATTATCCATTAAAAAAAGAAAATATAAATATTATATTTATATAATATAATATTATATAAATAAAATATTAGATAAAATTAGATTTAATATTAATTTCTAAAAATCTAAAAACTTAAGTTTAAATTTGATAAAAATTAATAAAAATTTAATCTAATTTAATCTAAAATTAATTTTTAAAAATTTAATCTTAAATTTAAAAAAAATTCACTTAAATTGCAAAATAAAAATTTAATTTTTATTTTAATTTAAAAAAAATAAAATTAATTTAGAAAATTAATTTAGATTAAAGTTTGTTGAATAAAAAAATATCATATTCATTAAAATAATAATTCCAGATATTTATTTATGCAGAAATATTACTATCAAAACGGTATAATAAATTTTTTTCAAAAATTTATTCTAATCAATAATTTAATATTCTAATCAAATCCTATTTTTTATATTTGATGATATAATTTTTTATTCATTTATAAATTATTAATTGATTCAATATTTTATTGTTATTTTATTTATTAATTCGATCAAGATTAAGAAAAGATTTAATTTTCGCGGGAAATGCTACGAATACTAAGTTGCCATAACAATTCAATATGGAAGGAATAAAAGTTATATCAATCAAACAGATATTTATACAACGTGTTATTTAAAAGTAAGATTTTTATATACTGAAAAAAGAATGAAAATCGAAGAAGTAAAAAGTACTGCAAAGACTCAAAGAATATCAGCTCATACACATATAAAAGGCCTAGGTCTTGATGAAAATGGTGCAGCAATACAAGCTGCAGCCGGTCTTGTTGGTCAAGAAATGGCTCGTGAGGTTAGAATTATTTATTTAAAATTATACTAATAAATTATAATTATTTCTAATATTCATCTATTGAAATATATCTTTATTAATATTTTATCAATATTAGTCATTATCTTTTTTAATTATTTTTTTCTATATGAAAATTTTTATTGAAATTATAAAAATAATTAGATTTTTTTTTTCCAAATATTTTAGGCAGCTGGAATAGTTGTTGATATGATAAAATCAAAGAAAATGGCTGGTAGAGCTGTATTATTAGCTGGTCCACCTGGTACCGGAAAAACTGCAATTGCATTAGCTATTGCTCAAGAATTAGGCAATAAAGTACCATTTTGTCCTATGGTAGGGTCAGAAGTTTATAGTTCTGAAATAAAAAAGACAGAAGTTTTAATGGAAAATTTTAGAAGAGCTATTGGACTTAGAATCAAAGAGACTAAAGAAGTATTTGAAGGAGAAGTTACAGAATTAACTCCAATTGAAACGGAAAATCCAATGGGTGGATATGGAAAAACAGTATCTCATGTAGTAATTGGATTAAAAACTGCTAAAGGTACTAAGCAGTTAAAGTTAGATCCTTCCATATATGAATCATTGCAAAAGGAAAAGGTAGAAACAGGAGATGTAATTTACATTGAAGCAAATAATGGTGCTGTAAAAAGACAAGGTAGAAGTGATAATTTTGCAACCGAATTTGACTTAGAAGCAGAAGAATATGTTCCTTTACCTAAAGGTGATGTACACAAGAAAAAAGAAGTCATTCAAGATGTAACATTACATGATCTAGATGTTGCTAATGCTAAACCACAAGGTGGTCAAGATATTATGTCTATGATGGGTCAATTAATGAAACCTAAAAAGACAGAAATTACAGGTAAAAGAATTTGAAATTGGTTAAAAAAATGTATATAATACTGTAATAAAAATTTTAATTTGAAACTAAAAATATATTTATATTATGCATTATAGATAAATTGCGTAAAGAAATAAACAAAGTAGTAAATAAATATATTGATCAAGGGATTGCAGAATTAGTACCAGGAGTTTTATTTATAGATGAGGTACACATGTTAGATATAGAAACGTTTACGTATCTTCATCGTGCGTTGGAAAGCGCAATTGCACCAATAGTTATCTTTGCAACAAATCGAGGTCGCTGCATAATCAGAGGAACAGAAGATATTATATCACCTCATGGAATACCTCTTGATCTATTAGATAGACTATTAATTATACGAACGCTTCCTTATTCTAGATCGGAAATAGAACAAATCGTCAAATTAAGAGCTACAACAGAAGGATTGCAAATCGAAGATGAAGCTTTATCAGCTCTTGGTGAAGTAGGTACAAAAACGACGCTTAGATATGTAGTACAACTTTTGACTCCCGCGGCATTAACAGCCAAAGTTAACGAAAGAACAATAATAAAGAAAGAAGATATTGAAGAAGTAGCATCATTGTTCTTAGATGCAAAATCTTCTGCTAAAATTCTTACACAAAATAAAGATAAATTTATGAAATGAATGAGTTCGATTCGATTCGATTGTTACTTGGTTGCAATTGATATTTAAGTTTATGTAGCTTAAGTATAAGAAATTCAGTTGTACTATAAAATTAAAATTTTAAAAATAAAGCTAACTTTGTATGAAATGCATTCGTTTTTTTTTTAATTTTATCTGTTTAAATAGCTAATTATGAAAACAAAAAATAAATATATGATATATATATATCATATATACATATATATATATATATATATATGATGCATGCAAAGGTACTTAATTTCCCAATATTGTCTAAGATATTTTATAACTTAGGGTTACTAAAGATCAAGTTGTAATCAGGAATTGTGACATCACAAGATGATACGTTCTAGGGTATAAAATCTCTGCTTATGTTAATAAACTTTAGTTTTCTAGATACTCTCTCTTTATTAAGTAAATAGTTTTTAGACTTATTATTAAATTTAATTATTATTAAGTTTTAATATTTTGTAATTCATAATGTACATTTTTAAATTAAGAAAATGTATGATGTTAAATAAATATAATATATTTCGATTCACACATGGATTAACGTTAAACAATATACGAAAAGAAAAAGTTAATGAAATCTTCCCGCAAAAACATGAATTTCAAATTAGACATATTGGTCCCAGACAATATGAACAATTGGAAATGTTAAAAACTATAGGATACAAGGTAATATA
This sequence comes from Apis cerana, assembly GCF_029169275.1. Lineage (NCBI taxonomy): Eukaryota > Metazoa > Arthropoda > Insecta > Hymenoptera > Apidae > Apis > Apis cerana. The sequence goes on along the minus strand of NC_083859.1, from coordinate 8,054,459 downwards.
TATAATAATAATTTTATTTGATAATGAAAATATTAATTTTTTAAAAATATCAATTTATTTAATTTAATTTGAAGAATTTAGAAGAATTAACAAAAGCGGCTATTCCAGCAAAAATTTTTTATAAAGAAAAATTGAAGATCGAACAACCGATTAGTAAGTAAAATGAATAATTTATTTGAAATAGTATATTGAAACGTAGTTAAAAGAGAAACGTATATACACAAGACTAGATATGAAACACGTGCAAACTGATAACCCTGTGATACTAAAATAAACACAATATGAATAAATATTTAATTAAAGTATCTTTATTAATAATTTTGCACATTAAATGTTTTAATAAAAATTGAATATTTATAAATTAATTGTTAAAGAAAAGAAAACTGGATATCTTTTTCTATTAAAATATTTATTAGTTTTATTGTAGAATAAATAAGACGATTTTTTATTTCGAGAAGATTATATCTTGAATCAAAGGTCAGTCTCGTGCAGTTAAATTTATTCACGTGATTTTCTAAGGCTATAAATTAATTATAATTTTGTTTAAAATAACAAATATATTCTCCCATCATGATTACAGATTGTGTAAAATAGCAATTGTATTTTAGCTGAATACGAACTTTTGAAGAGGATTACACAAATTTCAAAAAAAAACGATATATGGCGTTCGTATATTGGAATGGGATATAATAATTGTTGCGTGCCTCATACTATCATGAGAAATATGTTTGAAAACCCAGGATGGTATATTACTTTAAAATATAATTAATAATGATTTTGACATAATTAAAATAATTAATAAAAATTACAGGACGACGCAGTATACACCATATCAACCAGAAATTTCACAAGGCAGACTTGAAGGTCTATTGAATTATCAAACAATGATATGTGATTTAACTGGAATGGAAATAGCGAACGCATCTCTCTTAGATGAAGGCACTGCAGCAGCAGAAGCTTTAGCACTTACTCATAGGAGCAACAAGAGAAAAAAATTGTTCGTTTCTGATAAAGTTCATCCTCAAACAATTAGCGTGATTGCAACACGTGCCACTTCTTTAGGTCTTGATCTTGAAATTGGAGATGTTTTCAAAATTGATACCAGCGCAAAAGATGTTTCTGGAATTCTTTTCCAATATCCTGATACAACTGGATCTATCTATGCATTTGAAGATGTTGTAAAGAAGGCGCATGCAGATGGTGTATGTAATTTTACTTAAAAGAAAATTTTAAAAAATATTTAATTATGATCAGTGTTTTCTATTATAGACTCTTGTTTGTGTTGCTACTGATTTATTAGCATTAGCTATACTTAAACCTCCAAGTAAATTTGAAGTTGATATATGTGTTGGTACTAGTCAACGTTTCGGAGTTCCACTTGGATACGGAGGACCACATGCTGGATTCTTCGCTTGCCGTAAAAAATTGGTTCGTTTAATGCCTGGAAGAATGATCGGTGTTACGAAAGATTTGAACGGGCAAGATGCATATCGCTTAGCTCTTCAAACACGAGAACAGCATATTAGAAGAGACAAAGCTACTAGCAATATTTGTACCGCACAAGCACTACTGGCAAATATGTCTGCAATGTATGCTGTATATCATGGACCTGAAGGAATAAAAAACATTGCAAATAGAGTACATTTCCTGACATTGATTCTGGCAAGAGGTTTAGAAAAATCAGGGAATAGAATAAACAATGAATATTTCTTCGATACTATAAAAATATCACCTTCAATATCCTTAAAAACTATAAAGGAAAATGCGGTTTCATTTAAAATAAATTTTAGGTAATTAATTGTAATATATATATATATATATATATATATATATATATATATATATATATATATATATATATATATATTAGTATGTATAATAACCGAAAAAATAAAAATATTATCTTTTCCAGATATTACGAGGATGGAATCGGGATATCTCTAGATGAAACTACTATGGAACAAGATGTAAATGATATTTTTAAAATATTTTCTACAGAAATGACCGTTAAAGAAATATGTAACGAAAAGGCATATTTTAATAAAAATTTAAACAAATCTCATTTCGCGCGTTGTACGCCATACTTACAACATCCTGTATTTAATAGTCATCAATCCGAAACAAGAATAGTTCGTTATATGAAATCTTTAGAAAATAAAGATGTATCCCTCGTACATAGTATGATACCATTGGTAAAGATCATATGAAAAAGAATTTTGTTACTATTTATGAAATAACTATATTCTTCTGAATTTAATTATTTCAACAGGGATCTTGTACAATGAAACTGAATTCAACCACGGAAATGATGCCTTGCAGTTTACATGGATTTACAGACATACATCCATTCGTTCCTATTGAACAAACCAAAGGATATCATCAATTATTTGCCGAATTGGAACAAGATTTATGCGCTATAACAGGTTACGATAATATGAGTTTTCAACCAAATAGTGGAGCTCAAGGCGAATATGCTGGTCTAAGAGCTATACAACGTTATCACGAATCGAATAAAAATAATCATCGACAAGTCTGCTTGATTCCTATTTCTGCTCATGGTACTAATCCTGCTTCTGCCCAGATGGCTGGTATGCAAGTGAAGCCTATTCTTGTACAGAAAGATGGTTCTATAGATATTTTACACTTGGCAGAAATGATAGATAAATATCGAGATACATTATCTTGTTTAATGATAACATATCCATCAACAAATGGAGTGTTTGAAGAGACTATCGCCGATATTTGTACTATGATTCATAATGCTGGTGGTCAAGTGTATTTAGATGGAGCTAACATGAATGCTCAAGTTGGATTATGTCGTCCAGGTGATTACGGTAGCGACGTTTCACATCTTAACTTGCACAAAACGTTTTGCATACCTCATGGTGGTGGAGGACCTGGAATGGGACCTATTGGAGTGTAAGTAATAATTTAATATTTTGATTTAATAATTTCGTATTTACAAATATAATAAAAATAATTTTTTGGGTATAGTAAACGGCATCTTGCACCTTTTCTTCCATCTCATCCTATAATTAATTGTTCGAGTAATAATGATAACAATATAAAACAATTTGGTGCGGTATCAGCTGCTCCTTTTGGATCATCAGCTATTTTACCAATTTCTTGGGCTTATATTAAAATGATGGGTCCAGAAGGATTAAGAAAAGCTACGCAAGTTGCTATTCTAAATGCTAATTATATGAGTAAAAGATTAGAAAAATATTATAAAACTTTATACAAAGGAAAAACAGGATTAGTAGCACATGAATTCATTTTGGATATACGGGATTTTAAAAAAACGGCGAATATCGAAGCTGTAGATATCGCTAAAAGATTAATGGATTATGGTTTTCACGCTCCGACAATGAGTTGGCCTGTGGCAGGTACATTAATGATCGAACCAACTGAATCTGAAGACAAAAAAGAATTGGATAGATTTTGTAATGCTCTAATATGTAAGAATATTATATTTCTTAAAAATTTTTTTTATTTGTGAAATCATTAACAAATATTAATAAGTTTTATTTTTTAGATATACGAAAAGAAATTAATGATATAGAAAATGGTAAATTAGATATTATTAAAAATCCATTGAAAATGGCACCACACACTCAAGAGCAAGTAATCTCAAGTACGTGGAATAGACCATACTCACGAGAACTGGCAGCATTTCCAGCTGTAAGTATTCATGTTCAATATTTATAATAAAATAGAACAATAAATAAGTTATTTATTATTTACAGCCATTTGTAAAGGGAAATAACAAGATTTGGCCAAGTGTTGGGAGAATAGATGATACATATGGAGATAAAAATCTATTCTGTACATGTCCTCCTATTTTGTCAGATCAGTAATAAGTTTTACTTGTTTATTTTGTACAGTTAGTTATAGAATTATTTAAATATTTATTATAATTTTTTGTACAAACATATTATTTATATAAAATTTCATATTTTCATAAGCAGACAAAATATAACAAATATTTGACTCTAAACTCTTTCTTTAGCAAACAAAACTATATGACTTAGCTTCTATTATTTATTCATTTTATAATTTTAATGACTATGTTTGTCTATTCAATTTTTATATTTACATTATGTATTACTAAATTATTTTATAGTATTTGTACATATATTACAAACCAGGCATAAGATATGCAATATTGTCAAGCATTTGCGAAAGTGTTTCGTGTTTAGCTCCATTAGTTTCTGGTACCTGTTGTGTTAGACAAATTAAAGGACCCAGTGCACAAAGCAGAGAATCCAGTAAAACCGATAGACTGCCTGATACTGCTATTTGGCCATCATGTTCCTTCAATCGTTCACCGATGATTGTTAAACTCTCACCGAGAAGTTTTAGATGCGCAGCTACATCGATAGGTTGAGTTCCAACAACTTTATACATTCCTGTTCCTATCATTGGTTCATTAACCAAATCTTTACCACTTCGATTTGATGGCGGTGATACCGGAACATTTCCTACAACGGAGGGTAGACCTAGTTGAATAGTTTTTTTGGAAGTAGCGGGCTTTTGATCTTTTCCATTACCTATAAGACAAAAAAAGAAGAAACATAAAACATTACAATGTCATCATGTTATTCAGTTTGCCTATTTCTATACGAGATGCATGCATATAAAACAAATGATAATGAGACATCTACCATATAATTCTTAGGCATAAAAACAATATTATCTGAGAGACTTTTGACTAATACGCGTGCACGAGAAGCAAATTAAGATGAATAAACTACCACATAATTTTTAGATATACTTGTAAAAATGATGTATACATGAGAACCAACAAACCCACCAATTTTATTAATGAATTTTTTTCGCGAAGCAGGTGGCGGCATTTTCCAAACAGGCTCATCTTTACTCGCAGGTAAAGAATGAGGTTTTGCTGCCAAGCGTTTTGCGCGTCTGCGCCAATTATATTTTTCCAGATTTGGTACTGTAGCCCATAGTTCTCCTAACCGTTTAGAAATTGCTGCAAAATCTACAAAAAGCAATGTTTCACGAGTAACATTAGCGTCGAATTTCTAATCTAAATTTTAATATGGAGAAACAAGTGAAGCTTATATACCCATATAAGGACATTGCTCTAGTAATTCTTGCCTAATTTCTTTAGCCCACAACATGTACGCGGTAAATCTCGTTTTCTGAAAACATCATCGAATTGTGAAATAATCCCCTTAGTAACTTTCATGTGTACATACCCCTTTGTCTTTACGTTGTGCCTTCATTCTACCTATTATTTTGCCATCTTTAATAATTAATTTTTTCTTACATTTCTCAAGCATATATAAACTATTTGCTTGTGAAGGTGTTTCTTGGCCAGGTGGTTCAAGTTTTCTAAACCCTGCTTCTCTATCATCTATCATAAGAGGATCTACATCATCATCGCTTCCAGAATCCATACTATATCTGTCATCTTCATTGAACCCAGAGGGATCATCTGATTCTGATGCTGAAGATTGCCCTTCATTATCTGATAATGTCTCTTGTTTAATTCTTTGTTGTCCAGAGTTAGAATTAGAATTAGAATTTTTCCTTTGTCTTCCAGTACTTCCATGTTGAATTGATTGATTTGATGATATATGTTGGGACTCATATCTGTCCAACAATTGTTGATTTTGTAATTGCTGTGCTTTTTGGCGTTTGTACTTGTTATCCGTAAAATCATCTGGTGATTCAAAGTCAACGAGTTTGGAAGATTTCTTTCTCACACGGCCACTTCGGGAGATACCCGTGACCTCTAGATCTGAAAGATAAAGCGGACTGCACCTTGCCAAGAAAGAGAAAGAGACCAAAATACTTGTAAGGTCTAACTACCACTCTTATTAACTTTTTAGGACTCAAGATCATTGTTTTTATGCAAATTTTTATTAAATTATATAAAAAGTGTGCATAAGTATCAGAACATACTTTATTGTGTATTGATTGAGTTATAATATTCCTAATATATGTTGAAATTTTCTTAAATCAATATGTTAATCAATCATTAAATCTCGTGGACGCGTATTATGTGTCACATAAATTTTACTACATATCCATACAAAGAAGTCTCTGTATGTTTATAATACATAGGTATAGAATAATGTTTATAATACATAGGTATAGAAGAACATTTTAAAACGAACATGACGAGTTTTACAACTACTTGAAATTATGAGTATTACAACAATTATGATTCATTCGAATAATATTTTATTTTAATCATAGAATTGTTTTGCCATCAAAACCTGTTTATTTCATGAAATTTCTTAAATTTAAAATATCTAACCACGAATGAATTGTACACATCATTAGTTTAATGATTCTCCGCTACGGACAAAAGCGCTAGTAACCAAAACGCAAATTGTAAGGAGTAAATATTGCAAGGAAATTGATAAATTTGCTACGAACGCGCGCAAATCATGCGGAATACTGCAAGCGATACGAGCAAACAAGCAACTGATCTACCAAATGTGTTTCCCTATGAAATAAAAACTGATCTCACCGTCATTTTTCTGACGTTTTGGTGTCACGAACATATCCATAGCGTTGCTTTGTTGCTCTACGAGCTTCTTGCGCCGCGGCGTCTTCTCAGATTTCGCGGGCTTACGAACATTGGCGTGCATCACGCGCTAATAAGTTTTCGTTCTTTCGATGCAAATGCATTTGTAAAGGTTTTAACACTTTTTCCAATAGAAATTCTCGTCCAAAAGCCAAATTTGGTTTATTTCCAAGACGTTTTTAAAAACAACTGCCACGAAGAATACCAGAATGCATTGCGCAATAACGGTGACGCATTTAGAATGCAACGCGCGAAATTTAAAAATACTGTATTTTATTCGCAGTTCATGGATCATCTGCAAAATTTACGAGGTAATATTATTATTAAAGAATAAATAAAAATAAAATATTTTGTATAAAGATTTATTATTTACATTGTTAGAACATTTGTTGGAACTGATAGAAAAATATAAAAATTTTAAATATCATCTTCTTGTTGCCATCCATCTTCATCAGAAAGAAATCTTCTTTTATGGCTAGTATTCATGTAAGGTCTCAGTGCCCATTCTATATCAGCTGCTGCTTCTGTATCTAAAGTGCCTAATTTAATTTCATATAATCTTAATTGAAACCTGGGTCCAACTTCTGACAATTCAATATCTTTTCCATGAATCTTTTTATATGTGTGATGGCGAAATGATATATAATCATCATGATTAGCAAAAGCGATTATTCTTTTGCTATCTTCCTTTGGTACTGGGAATAAATATTTTAAAATATTCATAACACGTTCACCTAACTTTGTTTTAAAATTATGAAATATAAGATGAGGATATTGTTCAGACATTGTTCCAATATTGGGAATATCATGCCTCATAATAACATCTGACATTGTAAAATATGCAGTTGGTCCATAGGGTAAATGACATATAATAATAGAATCAGGAATACCTCTATGTTCATGTACAATTATAAAATCTGTAACATCATTCGCTCTACAGGCATGTATTAATTGTTTCATTTCATAATTTCCTCGATTCATTCTTTGAGAATTGGGAAATATCAATCTTAATTCTTTAACAAACATTTTTAATCTAGAACTTGGATCACGAGAAGTAGTAATCACAATTTTTGGATCTTCGACTCCAGCCCATCTATATTCATCATCTTCATGAGATGCTAAAGTTCCACCCATCTCGGTTCCAATAGCAATAGCCATTTCTGGTCCAGCATCTTCCCAAGCTAACTGCTTTTGTATGTTCAAAGCATCTTTTTTTAGATCTGGATGTATTGGTATATTTTGTTCTAGACTACGTTTGAGTTTCTCCTTCTTTTCTTGTATGTTTTTTAACTTATCTTGAACTGATTTTCTGTACAGATATTCTCTACGAAGTCTTGCTTGTCTTCGTAACATTTTTTTAAGTTATATTTTATTTTTTAATTTTTTAAATATATAATAAAAACGAGAAATTATAAATTAGGTTATAAGAAATACACGTGTATTATGCCATATCAACAATAACTATAGCACACAATAAATTGAATAAATTGTACGATAAAAATATAAAATTTAATAACATTGTATCATAAAAATTTTATTAAATTAAAATTAAATAAAAAAAAATTATTAAATATTATTAAAAATTAAATTAACTTTATTTATTTATATATATATATAAATTTGAAAATGTGATTGGTTCTACTGACGATGGCAAGCCAATCATACGTATTTAACCTATAATATAATACGATTGGATTTGCTGGTAATATTTAATTCGTAATGTGATTGGTGTTTTGCTAGATACAGCGAGCGAATCATAAATGTTTAATCCGTAACGTGATTGGTTTTGCTAGATACGGCGAGCGAATCACAAATATTTAATCCGTAATGTGATTGGTTTTAGTAAATATGGCGAACCAATCATGAAGCTAAAATAATATGTCTTTGATAAGTAACATTTCGAAATTAGTTTATTATTTTTAATCCAGGAGAAAAGATCGTGTGTGCATATGTTAAATTGCAAAAATGAAATTTGTGCTTGAATTTGTGTTTGAATTTACGTCATTGATGAATTTCAACAATGGTAAGTGTTTTCTTCTTCGTTAATAAATAATAATTATCATAATAAATAATTGTCATTAATCAATCAAACGGTTCAAACAATTTTTATATATACACTTCATACATACAATCAATTTTTGTATTTTTTTTTATTTTTTTTGTACATTTTAAGAATATAAAAAAAAAGAAAGAAAATTTTCTTTGAGAGAATTAATGATTAAAATAATTAAATTTTTTAAAAAAATACGAATAGATATCGTATAAAATCAGAATAATTTCTAAAAAAAAATATTTTATAATTTTAATTTATTATAATAAATTTATATTATAGTAATTTATTATTATAATTTATTTATATTATAATAATAATGTAAATAATAATAAGACGATGTATCGAAAACGAGACAATGTAGAAAACATGTTAATGAACCACTATGGAAGCATGTAAGCAAAATTATTTATTTTTTTCATTTAATGTTTTTGAAAATAATAAAAATATATATTAAGATAAAATTGTAAAGTACATAATTGAGTATAATTTCTGATGATAATTATCAGAATCATAAAAATGTAATTTTAGAAAATTATATTCATAATAATAATATGATTTTTTAATTAATTGATTATGATTGATATTTAATTATTGTGAAATTGTATATTTGCGTAATATAACATAGAAGAAATTATATTTTTTATTTTAATAATTATGAATAAAATCAAAAGATTATGATGCAAATTTAAATTTAAATTTAAATAGCAAATGCCATCTATCGTTACTTTTTGGTATTCGTTATAATAAAATTGGTAATTTTATCGATCGATAATTTTTTCCGTGGATAACTAATCATGCTTGTAGTCGGTAACTGTAGTAATCGGTAACAAGTTATCGGTTATCGATAATTAAATAGTAAAGGTAATTAGTTTCAAATATTTACAATAGATATCGCGTTAGTTATTTCTTTTGAAATTTTTGAGAAAAAATCAAGCAACGAAGAATCGAGAGATTTTATATCATTCAACGTATCATTTTAAATATTGTTAAGTTTATAAATTAAAGAATAGTGAAACAAATGCTTTCGAAATTTTCGAAAGCGTCACAATCTCGTTTGTTGGAAATTTATAGAGGAATGTCGAGAAGTAACCTTTTTTCTCTCTGGTTAATTGCAACCAGCTTGCGATTTCCTTCGTCTCTTTGATAAAACCGCCCACTCGCTATTCCTCTTCGCGGAATATGATTTTTCAGGCTGTACTTAATTAGCGACGAACTGTGAATCATAATTACAAAGGCATTCTTTGTACTGCTTTCTACTTAACATTCACGAGAGTCTCGAATTTTTTTCTAATGAAATGAAGCTTGAAAGAAAAAATGATACGGAATATATCGGAAAAAAGACGCGTCGTTTGCGATTGATTCGAATCGTCACGATTTCCGAAAAAAGTCGAACGATTCCGAAGAGAAGACTCGTGCCGTGCACGGCGCCTCGTAATTCATTTAAATGGTAGCTCGACGAGACAGGCTCAATTACAGCCGCGACAAAAAACCGTACGGGAACGAGCAGCTTCTTCGTACGACGTGCGTGGTCTATGTTCGTTGCTCGTTCCGTCGACGTACTCACGCGTGCTCGTTTTCTCGTCTCTTAAAGGAGAGAAAGAAGAAGGGCTGCGGGCTCGTGTCCTGCGTCACTCAACCGAGCACATCGCGGACATAGTTAAAGCCTCTTTGTTATCCCGTTTTGCCCGCCGCGTCGTCATTAAGACCCCTTGTCGTTCGTACGTGCAAAACGTCCAGAATTCTTGCAGATTTTCTCGTAGGAAATCGATCTCTCTTTTTTTTTTTTTCTTCCCTCTTTATTACTCGACGATTCTTTCGAATATGATCAAATATAAAATTCATTTTACTTTCCAATTAAAAACACAAATCAACGTAATAACGAAACGAATTTTTTCCCCATTATTTTATTTCCCAAGTACGATCAAATCAAATATTAATTTTCTCTATATTTATTTTATCACAAATAACAAGCAAGATTATCCTAACGGTTAAATTTTTCTATCTCGCCAAAAAAAAAGAACAAAAAAAAAAGGAAAAATATTTCGAATCATTTCACAAGATAATTTCAGGGAATCGATATAGCACGGATAGCGATGCATCGACAGATAGGCATAGCGAGTTTTTGCGACACGGGTAAAGAAAATACGGCTACTGTTCTCAACGGAACGATGGCGGCCAGGCTTAATCGGTCCGTTAAACTCTGAGACAATGGGGCCCGGTGTTGATGGCAATATTTTAATGAAGTTAGCAAGTTCCTGGTAACGGGTCGCCGTCGCGATTCCAGGAGCGTGAACGAGAGGAGCCCTTAAGGGCAGAGGGCGGAGGCGCCACCCGCTCACTGATTTCCACTTAGCGATATCGTTCTACAAAGCGGCCTTCATCCGCCATGTAGCTTCTTCTTTTCTTCTCCCCTCTCTCTCTCTCTTCCATCGAATCCCTCGTTGGAAAAAGTTCCTTGGAGAAAAAGAAGGAAAAAAAGAAAAATGGCTTCGTTTCAACGATCGAAACGAAAGCACCTCGTCGTGTTAGTCGTCGCGTCTGAGTGACAGACGGGTTTTCGAGTCGACAAAGATGTTTGATCGGATTAGGGGCTCTCGATCATTCTCGTTCTCGATTTGCATACGGGCGAATGAAGCGAATGGCAGGATGGATCGCGATGATCGGCGCGCGTCAGTCGGAAATGGCGCGGGCAAACAACAAGTTCGCATGGGCCGGGATTAATTTGATCGATGCCTGGCAAGGGTGTAACATCCTAGGGAACGCTATTACGCGCGTATTTTCCTGTGCCTCGTTTGCATATATTCTCGACGAATATCTTCCATCCTTTTCCATTCCTTTCAGCTTTTCTCGCGCTCATTAAACCAATCGTCAAGAAATATTTCCAGATATCGACAATTCTTTTTCGTTTTTTCCTTTCGGTTCGTATTAAATTTTCTCGTTGGACGATGTTCAACTTTAAATTTAAATTTACACAGATAGATAGATTTATTAATCGTCTACTTTCTTTTGAAATTTTGACGACATTTCGATCAGTACAATAATAATAATAATAATAATAGTTGATAGATTCTCTTTTTCTTTTTCTCTTCCCCCTCCCCCGTTACCAACTCACTTTCCGTCGAACTTGTTCACCGACCGCTAACAAGACCGCGCTCTCCGGTTTCTTAATTAGTCGAGCAGAGCAATTAATGCGAATCAGAAACTGTGAAGTTAATTTAGCGGTCGCGGTTTTCGCGGCCGCGCTACACCAAATCCATCCTCCACGGATTATTCGAGTCGAAGTAAAACGTTAAAAAACGTACGAATGTACGAATGAGATGCGAACGTATATATATATATATTTGAGATAAGATAAAGTATTTCGTTTCGAAGCTGCGTTTAGGCGGCTATTATCATTAGGGAGAAATCACATGCAAAAGCTGAGACGTTAAGATCGCCCTGCTCGGCCGTAAACTTTCGTAGATTCTAATCGAGCGCGCGTAATTAGAGCGGGAGCAATTGTCGGTAATTAATTGGAGGTAAATTAATTAGCTCAGATCGAATAGAAAGTGGAAAATTACAAGGTATTCAAGGCGCGAGTCGGGGACTCGGTTCTCTCGATCGGTTTAAACCGATTCGAGGATAATGAAATATCCTAAATTCTTTGGACGAAATTATAGCAGCGGATACAATAAAAGAAAATCTTTTTCATTTTATTTCCCTTCATTTTCTCCTACGAGATGAAAATTTTGTTTCGCTTTCAAAGTATATTTTCTGCTCCTTTAATTATAAATCTTTCTTACTTAATACCTTTCTTCGCAATTTGTAAAAGAATAATAATTAGAATTATATCGTCTTGTCATCCTTTTCTTTCCTCTATCTTTTTCCAGAATCGAAAGATAAAAATTTTACGAGCTTATCCTACGGAACAACGGAAAGAGAGGCGAATAGAGAGAAAGAAGGAATTTTGGAAAGAAATTCGGATCTATCAAGCGCGCTTTACGATCCCTGTTACAACCATGTATCGAGGTTCTCGTCAAGTTTTCGCAGAGGGATAACTTCCTGCCTCCCTCGTCAAAAACTCCGGCTTCCTGATAGATAAGATATCGCGGTTACTGGATACAGTTTACGACGGGATCATGAGTGGTTTACGAGCATTCCACGAGCATTTTCTGCAGGTTTTTTACATCGTGGAAATACATTTCTTCCTTTTCCTTCCCGATTTTACGATTTTCCTTCACCGCAAAGGGTTGAAACCCCCTCTTCGGAGGAAAGAGAAGAAATCTCGATCGACCGGAAAGAAAGCAAGCTCCACGCCAACTTTTCATATCGTTCAAATTCACTCTCACCGAGAGGTAATAAAAATTTAATTCTTGCCCGGTTTGGCCTCGAGCTTTTCTTTCTTTCTTTCAAGTTCCTCCAGAGAATTGGAATTTTCTCTCCTCTTATCGAGGGGGACGGTATCAATTCGAATCGAGTTGTCTCTCGTGCCCCACTTCCGCTCCTCCCAAGTTTATTATATTCTCCCTAAACAAGGAGAGGGGAGAAGAGAAAAGAAAAAAGAAAAGTTTCTCCATTCTTTGGGCCGTTAACGGGATCGTTCGAGAGGAGAAAGAACTCTTTTCGTATTAGATGATATCGTAAATAGGGGGCGACGAGGGGCGAGTTTATTCGTGAAAATTAATTTCTCGTCTCCCTCTCTCTCTCTCTCTTCTGTAATTTCCAAGTTTGCCAGGTGTGAATTTGTTGGAAGAGGAAGGGAGAGAGGGAGAGCAGGAACAGAGTAGATCGCTCGAGGCCGAGTTTTTGCGAATAACGTTAATAGTAACGGACGAAAGGGTAGATAATTTGGGATTATAGGTGTGTTACGCTGACACTAGCAAATTAAATTGCCCGGAAGAAATGAAGTCGATAGCGGGGGATGAATCGCCCGGAAGCTCGCTGTCGAACCGATCCCGATAACTTTCGATCCTCTTCCTCTTCTCTCTCTATTTTCCTCGACGCCGCTCTCTCTCTTCCAACAAAATCGTTTTCGGAGAAATCGATTTTTAAAATTTGTAGAAATTTTCACGATATAAAATAACGAATAATCTGGTCTCGCTTCGCGGAAAAGAATCTTGATTTTTGTCTTTTTAATGTTACCTTCGCGATTACTCGAGGTGAGATCCGTCCGACTATCGTTTGTCGCGTCAAAATTTCGAAATTTCGAGAAAGGAATTGATAGAAAATATCGCTGGAGTTGATTTCCTTTACAACCTCTTTCGATAATCTCTTTTACTTTTCTCACCACGGAATAAAAATCTTTCCGTTATTTTCTTCAGAAGTTTAAAAAGTCGAAAGAATGACTCGAATGAATATAATTGTCGCTCAAAAATTTGATTCTGATTTCTCATCTCATCGAAGAAGATTCGAACGAAAGAGGAAGAAAAATCGATTCACCTTGAGAAGCATCGATTTTCCAGTGGCATTTCGCCGAGAGCGCAAGTCCGCTCGCTTTTCCGCGGCTGGTGAACCGACGGCTAAAGCGACGAAAGATAGCTCGAACGCGTTGCCCTCCGGTAGGGTTTTGTAAGGAACAGGGGCAATCTCTGTCTGCGTTAGATAACGCCGACAACGCCGCCATAGGGGGATAGCTTTTCATCTTACTAAATCACCCTCCGCGCCCCTCGCCGCCCTCCGCCGTTGCCGCCGGAGGATCCATAAACAAGAAAACGCCGTGAAACGGCGTTCTGTACGATAATGCGCGATAATAACCACCATCTTGATCCGATTAATCGATGAACCTGTTATTCCTGCTAACATGTACCATGATAAATTAGGTTTTTTTATTTAATTGAATCATCCATACATATGTATGTATGTATGTATCACACTCGTTTTGTCATTTCATTACATTTAGATTTAGAGAATCGAACGAGTTTGTTATCAGAGAATTTTTGTACGTGATTAGAATTAGGGGAGGATCAAGCGGAGTTGGATTTGTTCGTTCGTTTTTGCGTAGGTCAAAGCCATCGCTATCTCGCTTAATATCTCGGATCGGATCGTTTTATAAAATTTCTCTCTCGACTCGACTTCCTCTCGAGCATCCCTATTTCTGGACACATTCTTCCCACACACGATACTATCGATCGATCCACCCCTATTGTCCTCTATCAATCCGTATCGGATACGATAAAAAGAGATCCCGTAATAACTCGCAAAGGGAGTCGATATCTCAGACCTAATTATTCCCTCCATCTATCTAAACTAGGTTAGACTTTGGAACAGAGGAGGAGGAATATCAATTCCTCCTTTATTCTTGCGTATACGCGACGAAAAAGTGGAAAAATCTCAGCCCTAATTATTCTCTCCCTTCGCATCCCTTTATCTAAACTAGCGTTTAGAATAAAGAAGGAAGAATATGAATTCCTCTCCTAAATATATAAATAAAGGGGGAGAAATCGATATATATCGAGAAATATATCGAGTTTTATTTCGAGCTCGGTCGACGAAATTAAGATTCGTGGATTCTTTCAATGATTATCGTGCACTGGCGTTGAAGTAAATTTAATGCGACGATATTAGAAGAGTTTACGAAGTTTACGTTTATCGAAATTTGATCCAAATTTAACGAATCGATGCAGTGATCTAAAAATCGGGAACAGAAGAGGAAAATTATTACGAAAATTGAATCGAACGCGTATAAATTGGAAAAAAAATTAGGAAGACGAGGAAAGCTCGTGATTCTTGCTCTCCATCTCCTCACAGAGATCACGTAACAATTCGCAAAGGGAGTCGATATCTCAGCCCTGATTAATCTCTCCGCACCCTTTTACCAGAATTTAAAATAAAGAAGGAAGAATATGAATTCCTCCTAAATATATACATATATATAAATTGGAAAAATTACAAGGCGAGGGAAGCTCGTGATTCCTGCTTTAAAACCTCAATCTCCATTTCCACTATCTTCAGGAACGAAGAAGAGGAAGAAGAGGAGGAAGAGGAAGAAGAAGGGTCCGAAGGTTCCGCCATAAATCGAAGATGGAGGCGGCCCTCGAACGTAAGCGCGAAGCACCTACGCCAAAGTCATTTCCTAGAGCTCTCCTGGAGCAAGTTACTGCAGCAACATCGGCAACTCCTCGGCGGAGGGTAATAAAGCCATCTTGCTAACGGGGTGGTTTCGCCTCTTCCACCCTCGCAGCCCGCCCCTCAGGAGGTGGCTGGATAGCGATCTATACTGCCGGGCACCCCTCTCGTCGTTGCCAGGCAACCGTCCCTCTCTCTGTCTCTTTCAACCCCTTCTACGCCGAGGGTTCTTCCACCCTCTCTAGACGGGAGGAAGAGGTGGCCACTCGATTTTCCCTCTGTTTTTCCTTTTCTTCTTCTTCTTCTTCTTCTTTCTTTCGATTCGATCGTTGGTGAAAATTCAGGAACGATTTTATCCACCCGCTTCTCTGTAACGCGAGTTTCACCGTGTTTCCACCACGATTTTTTCCATCCCTCTCTTCCTTTCGAAGATATACTGCGTCGGAAATTTAATCCCAAGAGAATTCAGAGAAGGATAAAAAGCAAGTTTACGTCTCTCTCCGTCGTTTTTTAAGAAAAAAGGAATTCTCAAAAAATTCAGGTAAATTCGACGACGATTCCAACGTCTCCTCTTTCTTTTTCGCCGAAATAAGAAATAACCATTCAAATATCTTGGGATATCACGTTTCGTTTTCGAAAGAGGGAGGAAAGGAGGAAAATTTTTCCACGAAAAATCGCATTTCCAAATTTTCGAAGGGAACGTTCAACAACTCGTTCGTTGAAAGGAAAAAAGAAGAGGCAGCGAAATTCGGAAAGGTCCGATCTATTCCGCGGGGAGCAAGGGAAGGCGGGAGGGGACGTTGAACCGGGAGGAGGAGAGAGGAAAATTTGATCTCTCGGCGGGGATGGAGGGGTGGACAGGGAGCAGCAGAGATTGCGCCCTTATCTCGTCAGATACCGACCGCCTTTAGCTTCCGTTTCGTCCTCCTCCTTCTCCTCGAGACCTACCCCTTCCTTTTCCCCGGGGCGAGGGAGGGGGAGGATTGACAAGCAGGGCGGATGGCAGGGATGCAACGTCCACGATTCGATCTGCCGCAATAAAATTAAAACCGCTCTCTCTCTCTCTCTCTCTCCGATTCTTCCTTCTCCCCTCTACCTTCCATTTACCTTCACAAATCGTCGAATACATAGGAGAATTTATTACGAATGCTTCTTACTTACTAAGCCTGTATCGATCTAGAGAAGAAAAAAAGAAACGGGTCCAGCACCTGTTTCGTTTTGGCAAATTGAACAACAGGGCGGATAGTATATTTGCACGAGAGGTGGAGGAGGGGAGGGGGGATAGGTCGGTCCACTCTTTCTCCATTTTCCACTCGCCCACTCTCTCTCTCTCTCTTTTTCTCTCTCTCCGTCTCTCGTTCCAGGCCTCCCTTTGAAGAAGGAAGGGTGGCTGGCTGATAACGAGTTGATGTATGACCCAGTGACGTCACCGACGAGACAACCCCCTTCCCCGGCGCTCGAGTAGATTACAAAAATCGATAGGGCGCCGGGGAAGAGAAAAATGCGCGAGCTCGCCCCGATCACGTTGTCCCACCTTGTTGGAGACAGCAATTGCGATGCGTTATTTTTCTTTTTTTTTTAAGAAGGATCGTTTCGTTTCTATCGTATCAAATGCGATATTTAGTTTATTACAATCGCTCGTGTTAAAAAGCGTCTTAAAAAAAGGGGGACAAAGTATGCTCTTCTTCCTCACCGCCGAGAAAAATCCTCCGAGAATCTCGAATGGAAATATCCTTCGATTCTTGTTCCAAGCTCGTTAATAAAAACGCAATCGACTCAAGGATGATTCCCTCGCGCAATATGGCGCGAACGAGCCGATAGAAACCATCGAGCAACTCCGCCATCCGCGTTTTGTCGTTCCACGACGAAACGAGAGCAACGGAGAGAAGGAGATATATATAGAGAGAGAGGCGGTTAGAAGTTTAATAACTGCTCGAAAGCGATGCCGTGCCGGTGGTTGGCGTTTTCTCACGGAGAATTCCGCCAAGGCGGGCACCAACTCTCCGCACAACACCGGAGATGGAACCCCAGACGTAATTTCCGGTTTCGCCGCGGCACTGGCGCGTTAGCCGAACCAAAAGACGATCGCTCAGCGAACGAGATAGCCCGAGATAACTCATTCCCTCCGCGGTTCTCCTTCCTCCACTCTTCCTGCTTCCCTCCCTCTCTCTCTCTCTCTCTGGTTTCTGGTTCTATATCTGCCTCGTCTTCATCGAGTGCACGAGCGAGAGGAGACGCACCTGGCACCGATGATACTCTTCCACGATCGATCGGACGAGGAGGGTACAGTGAGGGTCGAAAGCGTGGATCTTTCCAAGATTGGAAGAATTAAAAATTGCAAACCTTTTTATATATATGAATCGGATGTCATCCCTTTCGAAACCTCTCTCGCGAGTTTGGACGCGTTTCGTAAGACGCCGATCGGCTCGCCGTGATTTCTCGCGGTGCATTTGCACACAAACAGGCTTTCGATTTCGATCCATTCCTAATTCGATTACGCAATTATTGCTCGGCGCTCGGATTCGAGAAGAGAAGGGAACGTTTTTCCCCGGTTAAATCATTTTCCTTGGCGGAGGGAACCGTTGCCAACATCCCATCATGAATAATAAACGAAAATACATCCGTGATATACTCGAGGGGGGTGTATAAGTGGTTCCAAACACCGTGCAACCCCCTTTTTTGGCACTTTGCTCACCTTTCTCCATAAGATAAAGCTTATGGAGAACGTAATACGTTCCATCGTATCCTCCTTGGACCGAGAATAATATATATACATTCGTAAATAGTTCGATTTCGATGCCAACAGTATCTCGTACGATCATCCATCGATTCATATCGCATTACAGAGTAATAAATCACGAAAGTTGGGTTCGATCGAAAGGATCCAGACCAACAAATAGACGATGCGAGTGTAAATTATGCGAGTTTCAAATTACCAATCAATGCCAATAATTGGAAGAAAAATACAAGATATACTTAAACGAAACGATCATCGTCATCCTCGCACAAAGTCCTCTTCCTCTCCTTGCTCTCGCAAGAAAGAGATGATATCTGTCGGCCCGTTGAAATCCAAAGACGAGGCTCCCTTTGGAAGCGGGGCAGCGAAGATTACCGTAATCTCGTGTACCATCGCATCCGCGGCCTCCCCCTAATCTGCTTTCCAGCGTTTTATCAAACAGGATACGAGGCGTATCCCCTCGTCGCAGGTACCCTCGACTTCCGTTAACCGGAGAGCTCGCGGTCGCGAGCCATTTCCATAAGGATTTCCGCTTCGTCCTACGCGCGCAATTTTTGCACGGCAACCGCTCTCCGTCTTTCTTCGCTCGAACCACCGCAACCACCACTCGAAATCTCTCCGTTTACGTTTGAACGCGGGGTCACGCGCGATACCATCGCTCGATTCGAGCACGAAGGCCAGAAGCACGGCTGCCCGTGCTTGTTAGAGGGGAAACAATGGCACGGTTTTCTGCTCTTTCTCTCGAAAGAGAGAGACAGGGAGCGGGTTCCCTTCGAGTCCGCGGGAGTCGAGCGAATTTTCCTGGGAAACCAGCCGCGGCTAGAAAATCCGTGCCTCCGTTTCCTTCACCAGGAACAGGAAGACGAGAGCGAAGCATACGTGTTTCGAGAAATTTGTCATTTAATTATTAATTGTAAGTATTTGTGGAAAAGACAAACTTCCAATTTTACTTTTTATTCATGGATTATTGGAAATAGGAAGCACGTCAACAAGCGTAGTGGTTATTTTTATTATTGGGAGTTTGAGAGTTTGGAGAAATTTGTCATCTACGTGTAATTATAATTATTTCTAGAAAAGATAAATTCTCAATCAACAAGTAAAAAGATTAATTTTATTTTCTATTCGTCGCTTACCAGAAACAGGAAGATGAGAGCGAAGCTAGCAGTTATTTTTATTATTTGAGAGTTTGGAGTAGCTGTTTCGAGAAATTTGTCATTTAATTATAATTGTAATTATTTCTGGAAAAGACAAACTTCCAATCATCGAGTAAAAAGATTAATTTTACTTTCTATTCATCGCTTACCAAAAACAGGAAGATGAGAGCGAAGCTAGCAGTTATTTTTATTATTTGAGAGTTTGGAGTAGCTGTTTCGGGAAATTTATCATCTAATTATAATTGTAATTATTTCTGGAAAAGAGAAACTTCCAATCATCGAGTAAAAAGATTAATTTTACTTTTTATTCATCGCTTACCAGAAACAGAAGCATGTGAACAAGCGTAATGGTTATTTTTATTATTGGGAGTTTGAGAGTTTGGAGTAGCTATTTCGAGAAATTTCATCTACGTGTAATTATAATTGTAATTATTTCTAGAAAAGACAAACTCCCAATCACCAAGTAAAAATTAGATTAATTTTATTTTTTTATTATTGGGAGTTTGGAGTAGCTGTTTTGAGAAATTCGTCACGTGTTTTAATTATAATTTTACTTGTTATTCCTCGCTCACCAGAAACAGGAAGATGATAGCACGTGAACAAGTGTAGTGGTTATTTTTATTATTAGGAGTTTGAGAATTTCGAGTTGTTTCGAGAAATTTGTCATCTAATTATAATTGTAATTATTTCTAGAAAAGACACGTTACCGAGTAAAAGATTAATTTTACTTGTTATTCCTCGATCTATTCTTCTTCCTCGACTAGAAACAGAAAAAGGAGAACGCGCGAACAAGATAGTGTTATAGCGTAACAGTGTTACAGCAATTATTTTTATTGGGAATTCGAGAACGTGTAATTATAATTGTAATTATTTCTAGGAAGATGAGAGCTCGTGAACAAGCATACCGATTATTTTTATTATTGGGAATTTGAGAATTTGGAGTAGCTGCTTCGAGAAATTTGTCATCTAATTATAATTATCCTAATTATTTCTAGAAAAGACAAACTCCCAATCACCAAGTAAAAAGATTAATTTTATTTTTTTATTATTGGGAGTTTGGAGTAGCTGTTTCAAGAAATTTGTCATTTAATTATAATTGTAATTATTTCTAGAAAAGACAAACTCTCAATCACCAAGTAAAAAGATTAATTTTACTTTCTATTCATTGCTTACCAGAAACAGGAAGATGAGAGCTTGTGAATAAGCGTAGTGATTATTTTTATTATTGGGAGTTTGGAGTAGCTGTTTTGAGAAATTCGTCACGTGTTTTAATTATAATTTTACTTGTTATTCCTCGCTCATCAGAAACAGGAAGATGATAGCACGTGAACAAGTGTAGTGGTTATTTTTATTATTAGGAGTTTGAGAATTTCGAGTTGTTTCGAGAAATTTGTCATCTAATTATAATTGTAATTATTTCTAGAAAAGACACGTTACCGAGTAAAAGATTAATTTTACTTGTTATTCCTCGATCTATTCTTCTTCCTCGACTAGAAACAGAAAAAGGAGAACGCGCGAACAAGATAGTGTTATAGCGTAACAGTGTTACAGCAATTATTTTTATTGGGAATTCGAGAACGTGTAATTATAATTGTAATTATTTCTAGGAAGATGAGAGCTCGTGAACAAGCATACCGATTATTTTTATTATTGGGAATTTGAGAATTTGGAGTAGCTGCTTCGAGAAATTTGTCATCTAATTATAATTATCCTAATTATTTCTAGAAAAGACAAACTCCCAATCACCAAGTAAAAAGATTAATTTTATTTTTATTCGTCGCCTACTAGAAACAGGAAGCATGTGAACAAGCGTAGTGGTTATTTTTATTATTGGGAATTTGAGAATTTGGAATAGCTGTTTCGAGAAACTTTGTCATCTAATTATAATTGTAATTATTTCTAGAAAAGACACGTCACAAAAGATTAATTTTACTTTTTACTTATCGCTCACTAGGAGCAGGAAGAGGAGAGCAAGCGTAGTTATTTTTATTGGGAGTTTGAGAATTTGTGTTTTAATTACAATTTTACTTGTTATTCCTCCCCCAAGAGGAGAGCAAGCGTAGCGTAGAATCGTAACAATCATTTTTATTGGGAGTTTGGAGTAGCTGTTTCGAGATATTCGTCACGTGTAAAGATTAGAAATATTTACGATCAACCTGATGAAACGTTCAAAGTTTCTTTCTTAAAAACCTATTCATCGAAATTTCGGAGGGAAGGAATTTTTTTATTCGAAATTCCCAGAGGCCTGGTACGGCGCCCCTCCTCCACGAATTTTGCATGAAATTTCCATTTTGCCTTGGTGCAACAAAAGGGCGGGCGAGATAGAGAGGTCGTAAAAACAGACGGCGCCTCCGTCGGCGCTCTCCTCCCGTCTTCGTACGTGAGCGAGGCCCGGTCGTAAAGCGTAGTTAAAGTTTTAAAGGGCGGTTAAATTTGGAGCGAGTTCAGCGAGGAGAGCATTATAATGGCGCGTGCCGGGCTGGGGTTGGCCCGTGAAGGGGTTACGAGCCGAGATGATGGATGTAGAAATTTCGTAGGCGACCCTTCCTCCTTCCAGAAAGGGTCCCAGAGCTTTCGCAAGTGGGCGTAGCATGGGAAATTCGCTTCCTTTCCTTTTTTTAAATTCTGCCTTCCAATGTTCCAGTCTGTTTCTCTTTTGTTTAAATTTAACCTGAAATTTCATCCGTGCTTTTATCATTGAACGTTATTGCCAGCTATTCGCCTCCCTTCAAATGTTTTGTAAACGTGCAATTAAATATACTCATTCAGCCAGATATATTTTATTCATCGTTTTCAACGGTGGAAAAGGATGAACGATCGAGTCTGAGAAATTTTGGTTGACTTTATCTCTTAGATTTCGATATTATTCATCCTTCTTTCTCCCCCGTTTAAATTATAAAATATCCATGGCTGTGGAAAAAAATAGAAACGACAGATCGAAATACCCGACCCATCCTCCCCTTTTCCATTATCAATTCCGATAATAGAATTCCAATATCCATTCCTGTCCAATCCTTTCGCAGAGTCTATCGGTCGGTTAATTTTTTTATCGCTCCTTCTCGTTGCTCGATTCACAATGTTGGGAGGATTCTCATGGGTATCGGTTGCGCTTGTTACGCTTGTCACTGTCACCGGCCCCTGATCGGACCATTGAAACGGGCGGAGAGGGGCGAGCACGCCTCCTCCTGTCATTTCGATCCGCCGCGGAAGCGGAATCCGTTTCTTCCATCCGTTTTTTCCTCTAAAAGGATAAACGTCGCCCCGCTTCCTTTCTCCGCTGCGAATACCAAGGAGAAAAGCGATACGTCCCTCGAACCGCCTCCGTATGGATCGCGCAGATAGTTAAACTTCGTTTTGAAAATTTTATGCTTCCAATGTTTGATCGAAACTCGGTTGGCAATTTAAAAATCGAGCCAGTTACGTAAAGTTAGGTTAAAAATTTGCAATGTTGTTTCTTTCAAAATTCTAACCATTTTTACAATTTTGTGGGAATTGGGAGTTTTGGAAAGCTATTCTGGAAGCTTTAAATTTTAAAAATCGAGCCAGTTACGTAAAGTTAGGTTAAAAATTTGCAATGTTGTTTGGCCTCTTTCAAAATTCTAATCATCTTTGTAATTTTGTGGGAATTGGAAGTTTTGGAAAGCTCTTCTGGAAGCTTAAGCTCTCCGCAGTTACGAAGCGTGAAAATTATTTTTTCTATTCGGTTGGAAAATTCGATTAGTTTTCAATCCGATCGAAAGTCGAGTGGTTAGCAGTTTAAGAATTATTTTTGAAAATTTTAGAAATTCTTAATGTTTCGAATCGTTATCCAAAATTTTAAGCATTTAGTTAAATTCTAATTTATTAAATTATAAAAATTATAAAATAAACATAAAGATTAATTCTAATTTCGCAATTTTGTCCTGGAAATTTTGGAACTCTTTGAAAACCTAATCTTTTGGAAATTTTAGAAATTCTTAATGTTTCGAATCCAAAATTTTAAGGATTTAAGTTAGTTAAATTAAAAATTTACGATATTCTTTGACTTTAAAAATTCTAATTATTAAATTATAAAAATTATAAAATAAACATTAATTCTAATTTCGCAATTTTGTCCTGGAAATTTTGGAACTCTTTGAAAACCTAATCTTTTGGAAATTTTAGAAATTCTTAATGTTTCGAATCCAAAATTTTAAGGATTTAAGTTAGTTAAATTAAAAATTTACGATATTCTTTGACTTTAAAAATTCTAATTATTAAATTATAAAAATTATAAAATAAACATTAATTTTAATTTCGCAATTTTTCCCTGGAAATTTTAGAAATTCTTAATGTTTCGAATCGTCATCTCTGGAACAATTTTAAGCCTAATTTAACTATCTAATCGCTTTTCGCCCTGGAAATTCTGGCTTCAGGAAGCCACTATTAAGTATTGGCCTGTGATAAAGCGCGAAAACTATTTCTCAATTCGGTTTGTCGAAAGGGTGAATTTACAAATTCCACCCATCCCATCCTCCACCCTTTCTGGACCATATTGTCCACGTCTGGAATCGATAGTGGCCCGAAACTGGAGTCTCGTTTCACACGAGACGTACCCACGCCCTTCCCCCCAATGTAAAAATTTTAAACTCTTTCAAAGGGTTGCCTCCCCCTCCTCTACTAAGGTTACTTATTTATTAGGCCATTAGCTCGTTATCGTTTATTGTACGATTTATCGTTCGCCTCGATCTCGAATCCCACATCGCGCGGATGTTTCGTCTCACTGAGAACGGGTTAATAAAAGAGAAGGACTCGGTAAAATTCTGAAAAACAAGAAAAAAAAATAAAATGGCTCAGGCACGAGCCAGAAGAGACGAGAATGATTCTTGGCCGACTCGAAGATGATCGACTCACCTCGTTATCTAGTTAATGGAGCGAGAGGAGATCGCCTCGTTTTCCCATCGTCGTCCCAACAAAAAGATAGCGGCTCGATGAAGGAAGATGGGTGTTCCGGGTTGTGCCGATTATTAATCGTGTTCCCGGTTATTGGACTGTGAACGAAACCCTTGTTCGTCACGTTCTGTTTAATGCCACCACGTTGGCAATCCCTTCTTCCCTATTCCTCATTCAGATTATCCTCGCTCGTGGAGGATGTCGTATTAATCGTTAAACGTTTCTCTTCTCTTTCCAGCCAATTTTCTTCCTTTTATTCCAAAATTTTAACGCTTTCTTTTCTATTTTTTTTCCTTCTTCTACTCGACAAGTGGATAAAGTTAAATCGTGCTGCCTATTTCAATACGTTCTTTTTCAATTTTTTTGGAATTTTTGTTTCGGTGATTATTCACGAAGAAAAAAATAAAGAGAAAAAATTTATCGAAGAGTCTCATTGGAAAATTCGCGTGGTGATTGCGTTTGTTTTACGGTGGATCTTCTGGGATTACGTAAGGGATTTCTCTCTCTCTCTCTCTCTGTTCCATTTCCATCCATGAGGAGGACATCGATGACAAATGGAAAAATTATTCCGCGCCGATCATATTTGGGGAGGGGGAGGGAGGAGGACGATTATAACATTAAGAAAATAGCAGGCGATTTGTCGGACACCGACGAGAACCTCCTGCCAATTTTCGTCCACAAATTTGCCATCCGCCTCATGAATATTTCAATCAATGGGACACGGTCAACCAGCCTCCACAGTTCTTCTCCAAGAGTCTCAGTCTTTTTTATTTATTTCACGTAGAATTATGGATAAGAAAGGAAGATGTAATTCTGTAATACGTGGAGAAAAAAAGACTATTGAATGGATTTGATAGAGTTTTGATGGAAGAAATAAGCGATATACTTTCTTTTTCAATTAGCATAGAGATTATTCTCATTAATCGTTTGAAATAACAATTTTTCAAAGTTTCTCTTTCTGGTTTCGAACGGTTATTATTGTCGAAAGTGATTGAGTTTACTGTATAGAAATATTTTCAGCAAACGAATATATTTAAAGTTACAATTTGGATGCACGGTAAGTTTGATTCGATTTAAACTTTCTAAAATTATCCTCAAGAATATTTCGATCGTTGTCCGCTCTTTGGAAGAAATCAACTCACGAGAGTTTCATTCTCATTAAACGAAATAACGTTATACACGTGAAACTTATGTACCTTAACATATCAAATATACTTTCTTTAAATATTTTTTAATATTCAAACGTACAATATAATAATTCATCCTTTCTTCCTCCATTACCCCTATCAAATATAAACTCAAATAAATCTATTTGCACAAAATCAAATATACAATATTATAATAATTCTTTCCTTCTTTCTTTATTACTCATAAAAAAGTACATATCAAATGCACAATATATTTTTAAATCACATCCAAAGGTGCAATATTATAATAATTTTTCCCTTCTTCTATTATTTGCATCAAAAGCAAATATATTAAATACGCAACACATCTTCTTCCACATGTTCAAATATACAATATCATAATAATTCTTTCCTTCTTTCTTTATTACTCATAAAAAAGTACATATCAAATGCACAATATATTTTTAAATCACGTCCAAATATACAATATTATAATAATTTTTCCCTTCTTCTATTATTTGCATCAAAAGAAAATATATTAAATACGCAACATATCTTTTTCCACATCTTTAAGATAAATATATATATTCTTCCCTCCTCTATCACAAAATCAAACACATCAACATATCTTACTCCACATCTTCAAATCACATCCAAAAGTACACAATATTATAACGATAATCTTTTTTCTATCACGTGAAACCAAACATATCAAATACACAACGTACATGTTCAAGTCACATTGAAAACGTACACAAATATACGTATGTACCATAATAATTCTTCCCCCACCGCGCTCTCCATTCAACGTACACAAAACAAATATTACAATCGCTGTTCGTTCCCCGATATTTCTTCTATCGGCGCAAAAGTAACTCGTCGCTCGAAGTATCAACATCGATGGGAGAACGTGGCTGGATTCGAACGGTTGGATCGACGGCAAGAGTAATTCACGTCCTCTTACCCTGCCTCGTATAAATTCCCCGGCAAATTCTCCCGGAATATGGTTCTCTCCCGTAAGAAAGCACGGCCGTGTGTTCATTACGGTTAATGGCCGCATACATTACGCGCTTACAACCTGGAATTAACCGATACCGGTGGCCCGATCCAGGGATTCACCTTGCCTCCTCCGTGCTCTACACGCACGCTCCACGCTCGCAGTTCCGCAATCCGGCAGCAACGAATTCGTTTTTTTCTCGCCAAATTAGAATTCGGCCGGTCATCGTGAGTGGCTTTGGCCGCGTAGCAGGTGATACGAAACGTACGCTGAATATCCAATAAACTTAACGCTTAAACGCGCACACCTTTCCGGGTAAACGGGTGTTTTGCGAGGAGGAGTGGGGGGAGGCAGAAGCAGCGTGTACGCGTGTGTCGCAATGCGTTGGACACTTGCTC
This sequence comes from Apis cerana, assembly GCF_029169275.1. Classification (NCBI taxonomy): domain Eukaryota; kingdom Metazoa; phylum Arthropoda; class Insecta; order Hymenoptera; family Apidae; genus Apis; species Apis cerana. The sequence goes on along the minus strand of NC_083859.1, from coordinate 8,027,479 downwards.
GATACGAGGGAAGAGGAAGAAGCTCGTGTTGCGTGCCGTTTTCTTCGTGTACGATCGCGGATCGAGATACGGATAGGTTTATTGTGTCTTACAGCGCGTGTTTGGCAATAACGCGGTGCCACGTAACGCAAACGCTGTGGCAACCCTGTCGATATCGATATACCGATCGGTAAGAGGCGCTCATGCTTACCGGTAGATCATCGAAATAATCGTGCGTCGAAAAGTTGAACATTTTTTCCTTTCCATCTGTCTCGAAATTTCAAATATCGATATTATTTTGGCAAAGTTTATTAAATTGAGATTTTCAACGAGTTTTGATAAAAAGAGTCTTCCTTTTTTACGTTAACAACGCGGAAGGAAGGAGCCGTTTCACTCGTATTTTCCGAGTACACAACAATAATAAGAACGAGTGCGACGACGAATACAAGGCACGATGAATGGCAAACTGTTACACCCCTATGCAAGCATTTTTGCGAGGGGGCAGGGTCCCGGGGGTTCGATCCCCCGAAAATGATTTCGTGGGGCGATCTGGCGCTATCGATGACGGTGCGCCACCCTCGAGTGCCGGGATTAGAGATTAAATAACCAGCATCCCCGAGTTAACCGCCCTTTTAACGCCGCCCGGAATTCACAAGTGCTCGTAAACGCGAAATCGTAAACGGAGAAAGATAAACGTTCGACAGAGAGAGGAGGGGAGGTTAAAGAGTCAGAGAAGCAAATTCTTGCTTTCGTGAATATGATTGGTTAATTTTTCGAAAATTGTAATGAAATTTTTCTTAAACTATTTTTGATCCACGCTTAATATTATAATGAGATATTAAAATCTCATATTCGTAAAACACACTTATTACATCGTTATATTTATTATATTTCGAAAAATTTTGGCAAAAGTTGGAAGGATCGAGAGTAAATTAGGCGAAAACCCATGGAAAATGAATTCTTTTCTCGTTCAGTCTCGGACGATGGAAACCGAAAGGGTATGAAAAGAATATGAAAAAAAACAGTCGGATGGAGAAAGTGTGACTGGCCCAAGGGCGGGAGTGAAATAAACGCATAGCCAAATAACAGCTTGCACAACTGGTCAGCTCTCCTCTCTGGCGTGTTATTAAATCCTGAGTTGCGACTCGCGAATGACACGTAGCCGAGATTTACGAGGATACTCCCTCTGTGATTAGTTTCTTTCCTCCCTGCCCAAGGATTTACACGCTCTCTCGCCTACTAGACACACGCGCGCGCTTCCTTTTTTTCTTCGCCTTTCTCTCTCTCTTTTCTTTTTTCTTTTCGCGTGGAAGGAAGCGGCTCTCGTGCACGCGCGAAGGAAATGCTTCATTATACTTTCGTACGTATATATATATATATACGTGTGTATACGATTTATAACGAAAGAGAAACCGTGAAACAGGATCTTACGGTTTGCTCCCGGCGAAGAAGAAGAAGAGATGAATATTCACTTGGGAAAAAACGATGGATGCGATTCAGTTTCAACAATACGATCGAACCGAGTTTCTTCCGTTCTTCCTTGCCACGACGACGAACACCAGGATCAACACGATTACTCTAATTTCTTTATCATCGTTTCGCTTATCGCTCATCCCTGATGGGTCAAGATAGATCAAATTAAACTCGAAGATTTAACTCTCTCGAAAACTTAGAAAGATTCCTTCAGATATGATCGTCCCAACTAACTCGATCGCGAATCCTTTCGTGTCGCGAAATTGAGAAAACGATTCGGAAAGAATTCGATTTGGAGAGAGAGAGAGAGCAATAATTATGAAATTATAAAAGAGGAGCGATAGAGGAGATCAAGACGCGTTCACAATGGCCTCGAATCGAGCGATTTTCTCATCGCGGAGGTTGCGCAAGAAATTTTTCATCGAGCAGCGCGCCGTTCCTTTAATTAGACTGACGTAATGGCGTCTGGCCGAGCGGAGGGGGGGAGGGCGCGAGCACGTGAGAAAACGAAAGTCTTTTTTCTTTTTTTTTCGCGCTCGCCCCGCATTTTCCATTTTTCATGCCGGTCTCTCTCCTCTTCCATAACTCGGCGGCTCCCCTCCCGCCGCCACCGAGCCGATCATCGACGAGGGGGGGCGCTGCACAACATCGCGCAACATCGCGGCCAATTAATTTTTGCCCGAAATAATGAACGTTCTTTTTTTTAATTACATGAGAAAATGGAATGTTTACTCGTTGAAATAGTCGTTGATTATCGCGTAACACGAACCCGCCACCGGGTCGGATTACGTTCCACAACCAATTTATGCGTTGGCGGTTTTAATAACTCATCGGCGAGTGCTCGTTTCGTTTCTCTCGAGCACTCGCGGAGGAAAGGAAGGAGCGTGTCGATGACAAATCCGTTGGGCAGGTGACAGATGTTTCGAGCGGGTTGGGAAATGTTTTTTTTTCTCTTTGAGTACTTCGAAGTAATAGAAGATCGGTGAAAATTTACAGCTCTTTCGTCAACAAAGCGTCCGATGGAAGTCTCTGAATAATTCTTATTCAGACTTCTTTCCACCAATAAACCAAGTAATTGAGAAAATTATTACGACGTTTGAAAAGTAAGACGAATTTTGTCAAGTATTACCTATATTTTTCTCGAGTGAAAAATATAATCGATAATCGAAAATTAACAACGATACGATTGCACGAAAATTTCTAATTAATCTTTCATCAGTTTACTCTCATCGATTCGTTTGCAATTAAACGAGGATAAAACGGAGCTTGGAAGCCAACTTCCTCGATTTTATTGTACGTAATTAATTGATTAAATTCGAAGGAATGGAAGAGAGGATTCTCACAGAGATCAGTCGCTTTATAGGATAATACGTATAATCGGATAGTCTGGCTAAGCGTAACGAAGGACGGCCAACATATTGTCCTGTTAGGGATCGCTGGCGCTAGGGTTCTCTCTCTTTTCTATCCCCCTCCCCCCATGGGAACATTTCACACCGGTAACCACCGCAAACCCTCCCCACCCTCCCCCAATTTTGGTTACGCAAAGTCGATTTAGTTAGGGATGAGGGTCTCCCCGGCTGATTTATAACCGAGAGTATCGCGAGCTTGCAAGCTTCCAACCCCTTTATCGCTCCTTGGCATCGGCTCTCTCCCCTCCGGTTGAACAGGTCGAGTCGTTGTTGTTGTTGTTGTTGTTGTTGTTTCGTCGATAAATCACTTTCTTTCACGTACATTCGTATCTATCCCTTTCCTTTAATCGCCCAATTTTTCTCTCCGACTTTCATCCAAAAAGATATTCGGTCGTCCTTTAAAAAGGGTTGTCGAAGAAAGTATATTTAAGGTAGGAGAGAATCGGTAAACGATTGTCAGAGTCTCGGTTTTCAAGGTTCTAATTGAAATTTTGTCAACATTCTTTATATATGTAGTACAAACTGAAAGAGAGAAGCTTAATTTTTCTAAGGAAGGAAGTCGTTCTGTGAATACTTGTCGCAATATCCAAAGTTTTTTAAAGAGAGGCGACCCTTCTGTCGCATGTATCTTCTTACGTGGGATATATTATTCGGTGTAGTGACGTCTTGTTACGTACACTGGGCTCCTGAGGGGGGCAGTAGTCGTCGGCGGGTTTTTATTAATTATAGAGGAAGACGAGGCACTCGCCTCCGGCGATCTTAAAGCCTCTTCCACTTATTTTTTTCCCCCCTTTCTTTACCCGATGTAAAAAGTTTTTCCATCTTATCGCGAATATATGGACCCTATCTTATCACTTAACGCTAGAATTAATTAAAATTAAGTTAAATCGACTTCGGTAAACCAAATGTTTTCTGGTAAAGTTACTTCGGATATATATAAAACAGTGTTCCAAGTATAGAAGTGAAAAGATTGAAAAGGAAAGGGAAGGTTGATTTTATATTCAAGTTAAAAAATTGAAAAGAAAGGAGAAGATTTATTTTATATCCCAAATATAAAAGTCAAAAAGTTAAAAAGAAAGGAGAAGATTGATTTTATATTCCAATCAAAAGATTGAAAAGAAAGGAGAAGAGTTAATTTTATATTCCAATCAAAAAATTGAAAAGAAAGGAAAAGTATAAAAGTCAAAAGAAAGAAGAAATTGATTAATATTCCAAGTATATAAGTCAAAAGATTGAAAAGAAAGGAAAAGTATAAAAGTCAAAAAATTGAAAAGATAGAAGAAGATTGATTTTATATTCCAAATATAAAAGTGAAAGAATTGAAAAGAAAGGAGAAGGTTGGTTTTATATTCCAAGTATGAAAGTCGAAAAATTGAAAAGATAGAAGAAGATTGATTTTATATTCCAAGTATGAAAGTCGAAAAATTGAAAAGAAAGGAAAAGATTGATTTTATATTCCAATCAAAAGATTGAAAAGAAAGAAGAAGTTTGATTATACATTCCAAGTATAGAAGTCAAAAAATTGAAAAGAAAAGAGAAAGTTAATTTTATACTCCAATCAAAAAATCCAAGAAAAAAAGGAGAAGATTGATTTTATATTCCAATTAAAAAATTGAAAAGAAGGTTGATTTTATATTCCAAGTATAAAAGTCAAAAAATTGAAAAGAAAGGAGAAAGTTGATTTTATATTCCAATGAAAAAATTGAAAAGAAAGGAGAAGGTTGATTTTATACACGAAAGGCGGTCGTCGAGCGAGGACAGTGGAGACTCTCTCTCGCGTTCTCCGTAGCCGTGCCACGTCCCCCGGCCGAGATGAAGATACTAGAGGTGGGCGGACTTCTCTCCGTGCATAAATCGTTTGCTCTAGCGTAGAAACCGCATTGTTAAACTTTGCACCTACGACGTGGCCTGCCTCGGGCACCCTTCCCCCTCCCTTTCATCCTCCTTCATCCTCGCTCGCGGTCCATCCTCCTAGTGAACTCGATCTCTCAACCGTTACTCTCCACCCTAGTTCGATTTCAAATAATTTAATTCTTCGCGATTTTAATTTTTTCTCAAACGTGTTTCTCCAAGTCTTTAAAAAGAGTTGACTCAATTTCGCGAGGAAAGCGAACGATAAACGAATCGTAAATCGGGAAACACGATACTTTGATTACATATTCCACGATTAAATGCGGCCTATTCCAATGAGAAAAGATCGCAATTAATTCGTATTCGCAACTTCGAATCCAGAAAGCGTGTCAGAAGCGTGCTCGTTTTGAAGCGGGATCTGGAATTCGAGAAGAAAAAAAAAAAAAAAAGGAGAAAGGAAGAGAAGAGAGGAACGAAAAATAGAGGAAGATTGAACAATCGGTTGGTTTAAAGTTACAGGAGACGTAGATCGATTCACGGTAGATTTGATCCTAACATCGCCCTAAATGATCCCACAGAGATCGGCACGTGGCTGACACCCCTCTGACATCGTCTGCCTCGCATAAAAGTCTCCCTCCCTCGCAGGCCTCTTCCTTTCGACGGGCAAACTTCGGATTCATAGGGTGAAACGCAGGATGCTAAGTCACCGACGTCAACAGGGAATCACGCTTTCGAGTATTTGCTTAGGGTGCTGCAGGATTTGTTTCCTCGGGAACCTAAACCCCGTCATTTGTTCGCGCCTTCGTGTTCCAAACTGTGTTTGAAACTATTTGCAAATCCGTATCGATTACGTTTTCATTGAACGTTGTAATCGTGAAAAAAAGAAAGGTGTCATAAGTCATAAGATTTATTTATTTAAAATCACTTCCAATTTAACTCAATCTTCTGCATCGGTTTCTTCGAATCTCGATCCCAAACTGTTTGAAACTGTTTGCAAATCCATATCGTTCTCATTGAACAGTGTATTATTGTAATCATTGAAAAAGAGGAAAGTATCATAAGCGTGATTTATTTATTTAAATTAAAATCACTTCCAATTTAACTGAATTTCAATCGGTTTCTTCGAATCTCGATCCCAAACTGTTCGAAACTGTTTGCAAATCCATTCTCATTGAACAGTGTATTATTGTAATCATTGAAAAAGAGAAAGGTATCATAAGTGATTTATTTATTTAAAATCACTTCCAATTTAACTGAATCTCAATCGGTTTCTTCGAATCTCGAACTGTTTGAAACTGTTTGCATTGTTCCAAATGTTGAAAAAAGAAAGATATCAAGAGCGATTTATTTATTTAAATTTTGAAATTAAAATCGCTTCAATGTTTTAATTCGATCCCATACCAATTGTTTCTTCGATCCTGTTTGAAACTGTCTGAAACTGAAAAATGGCCAGCATTATTATAATTGAAAGGTATACATTTACTCGTTTAAATTTTCAAATCGAATTCACTTCCAACTCCGTTCCATTTCCACGTGCCTCGAATCTCGATTCCCATGCCGAACCTGACGTCATTCCTCCCGCGTGTGACGTAACCCCGTAACCGTTAACCCCCGAAAAGGAGAAAAAAAAAAAGGAAGAAAGAAAGAAAAAGAAGCGCGCGTTCCCATATCAGGCATGCAAAGCTTGATGTATCGACGCTTTATGACGGGACGGTGTTCGTTCCCGTTCGAATACAGACCGCCCACCCCTGAAAGGGACCCGTGCGCAACGTCACTTTTACGGGACGCACACACAAGTCCACCCTAACCGGCCGGATTAGTTCCCGATAGCCGTGCTCGAGCGAACGTTAAACGCCCGCCTCCCCCCGCGTTCAACCGTATTTCTCTCCCTCCCTCCTCATCCTCACCGCCGTTTTATTAATTATTCATCCCCGCCTCGTACGCGCTGTCACATTCCTCTTCGTCACGTCGCGCCGCTCGTTTATCGCTCGTCCAATTTCGATAATTCCCCACCCACTTGTCTCGCTCGGACAAACATCCTTCGAAGGAAGCTCGATAACTTTTCACCCACCACCCTTGTCACCCAGCATTTCGTTATTCAAAACTCTCTCTCGCTCTCTCCCTGTCCGTCCGGGCTAATAGCTCGAAACTCGGTCGGGTTTGGCGACCACGAGCGTCATTGTATCTCGATGTATCTCAATATCGTTATCCCGAGCTGGAGTATGGAGAGAAAAGAGGTACGGAGAGGTCTGGGCTATCTTCCTCGGGATATCTTGCTCGTGGGGAATGCGGGGTTCTCGTTCCTCGAAGAAGTTCCCGAAAGGGGGTCATCCGAAATGGAATCATCGATCGCGAGGCGGACCTTTCAATCATGCGACACCGACTATCAAACCAGTCCAGAAGAAGGCTTCCAGTGTTGGAAGCGAGAGGAATCTCTCGCTCTCCGAGTCGAGGCGAGGGCCGAGGCGGGTGGACGACGACGATCGGTATCAGTGATTCATGGCCAATGGGCCGAGTATTTATTTGGATCGCCATTTCACCGAGTTCCGCGCTCCTTTCGCTTTATGATCGATTTATCGACCGTTCCCTTCGGATCGAAGCCAGCTGCTTGGATCGAAACAACAAATGGAAACTTCTCTCCTCGAATAATTAGCCAACAACGGGACGTGTAACATTTTCCAAGATGGAGATAAAAGAGGGCAATTAAGCTTTCGATTAATTCATCTCCTCTGGAGGGGGAGAGGGGCGGGCAAAGTTCCGCAAGGTGTCGCGCAACGAAATTTGGTGAAACTTTGGAGTGGTCAGACAGAGATCGGTTTTAACAAATGATTTCGCCTGGTGCACACGTGTGTGTATATATATATAAGGAGGAAGGAGGATCCTCCTTCGAGGAGGAAAGCAGATGGATTCGCCTGGGAGACAAGACTGGGAGCGAATTATTGATTGTGCCTGTCTTCGACCTCCGCTCGTATAACGGATTAATCGAGCTTCCTCCCGTGGCTCTTTCTTCTCCTTTTTTCTTCTCGAATACATTGGTCGATGATAATCAGGATATAACTATTTTTCTCATTTTCAAGGTTTCATAGCAATCTTTTCAAGCTTATTCTTCCAATCTGTATATAAATTCTTTCCAAATTCAAAGATTTTATTAGATTATAAATCGGGTACATTTTTCTGCCGATTCTTCTTGCGGTCGTCTTTCGAATTAAAATATCTTTCCTATCACTTTTTGCAAACCATCCTAAGCTGCTCGAACGATTCGATCGTCGCAAGAGTTAATTGAAAAAACCTCGATTTTTCCTAATTAAACCGTAGGTCCCTCTTAACTGCTCGCGTGTGATCCCCTCGTCCTGGATCTTCCAGGATACGCCTGGAAGAGTAAAATGGCGGTGCGAAAGGCGATAAAGAAAGAGAGAGAGAGAGAGAGAGAAATGGGAAAAAAATGGTATGCAGTCGGACGAAAATGGTGGCTGGGAATATTGTCACCGGTCACGAGAACTCGTCCCCGCGTGCGTGCGCGGGGGCGTTCACGATCTTCTCGGAAAGGAGAGCCAATAGGAGCTGAGAACACATTGCGTGACACGGGATGGCCTTTTTTCACACTCCGGAGCGCGCTCCACCCGCGGCCTCCGCCGATCCCGAGGAGCACGCTCCTCTTCGCTCCGACTAACTTTATTATTTTATCCTCGATTTCCAGGAAATTAAGGATCCATCAATTCCAACTTTTGGATAGGAAAAATTATACTTTTTCTCCTATCCTAGATAACATTTTCCATGTACTTATCTCATCGATTACTTTGTTTGCCGCCAAAATCATTTAAATTTTCAAAATTGACTTACGTTTCTCTCGAGCTGAAGAATCCAGGAAATTAAGGATTCATCAATTCCAATTTTTGGATGGGAAAAATTACACTTTTTCTCCTATCCTAGATAACATTTTCCATGTACTTATCTCATCGATTAATATTACTTTGTTTGCCGCCAAAATCATTTAAATTTTCAAAATTGACTTACGTTTCTCTCGAGCTGAAGAATCCAGGAAATTAAGGATCCATCAATTCCAACTTTTGGATAGGAAAAATTATACTTTTTCTCCTATCCTAGATAACATTTTCTATGTACTTATCTCATCGATTAATATTACTTTGTTTGCCGCCAAAATCATTTACATTTTCAAAATTGACTTACGTTTCTCTCGAGCTGAAGAATCCAGGAAATTAAGGATTCATCAATTCCAACTTTTGGATGGGAAAAATTACACTTTTTCTCCTATCCTAGATAACATTTTCTATGTACTTATCTCATCGATTAATATTACTTTGTTTGCCGCCAAAATCATTTAAATTTTCAAAATTGACTTACGTTTCTCTCGAGCTGAAGAATCCAGGAAATTAAGGATTCATCAATTCCAACTTTTGGATAGGAAAAATTATACTTTTTCTCCTATCCTAGATAACATTTTCCATGTACTTATCTCATCGATTACTTTGTTTGCCGCCAAAATCATTTAAATTTTCAAAATTGACTTACGTTTCTCTCGAGCTGAAGAATCCAGGAAATTAAGGATTCATCAATTCCAACTTTTGGATGGGAAAAATTACACTTTTTCTCCTATCCTAGATAACATTTTCTATGTACTTATCTCATCGATTAATATTACTTTGTTTGCCGCCAAAATCATTTACATTTTCAAAATTGACATTTCGACTTAGGTTTCTCTCGAGCTGAAGTTTCCAAGCTTCGTCAAATCTTCCCTTCTCGGTTTCGGCCTGGAGGAGGGGGTTAATTCGGTCAATTAGGAAGGTGGGACGATCTGGACGCGCCGATGAATCGAGTATCGCCCCGCTCCATCTTCGCCGGCCATAAATCTGAGACGATATTGCGCGGCTCGCGCGGATCCGGGCCGACGCAACGAGCGACGTTACGCGAGATTATACAGCGCCGCGTGTCACAACGCTTGAGGAATTTATGCTTAGGCCGATATCTGCTCGCATACGCTCCAACCGCGCGCTAAGATCTCGCCGCCCGATTATCCGCGAAATTTATAATCCCCTACACGAGTATCCCCGCCCTCCACCAAAATACTTACTTTCACTTTGGGAACAATGAAATTATTGGCATGGATCCATCCCGTTCGAAAATATTCCATCCGATTATTTCCTGGCGAAGGGTAAAAAGGAATGAGAGCAATTGATCGTGATAAATTTATTCGCTTATTCGAGAGGATATTGCAATATTTTCTACGTGTCTTTTTACAATTTGTATATTGTTTATCGAGACGAGTTTACATTGAAAGAGCAAGCTGTAAAATTTTCGCTGTTTTCCTACCACTGTCGAGCTCGAACCAATCGAAGGTGTAGAAAATAAAAATAGAAATCCGAACCATCCGACAGTATATCCACAAATCCACCGAATTAAACCTTCGAATCGATTAGGAAAGCCTGTTTTCGATTCGAGAAATGATCGAAAATTCGAGAGAGAAGGAGACGCGTGGAAGACTACGGCTGGCCCGGACGCTGTGTGGTCCCTGGAGGGGGAGGGTAACGATAAAATAACCGGAGGACGTAGCGGAAGAGTGCTCGAGTTACGAGTGCGCATTGTGGGGCACGCGCTGCTACTACAGATGCCGCGTACTCTCCGCCTCGAGTGGGCCGCATATGTTTCGAATCAGTTGGGAAACTTATCCGGCCGATTGTCCGCACCACGCGCACGCGCGTATCGGCCGCGATACTTCCTCTTTCGAAATTTCGATTCACGGCTGGCCGAGCGTGTCGCAGATTATCGGGGGTAAGCTGACCGTGGAAGGACGACTTTGGAAACGCTCGTGTGCAATCTCGTCCGCGCACGACGCTTTTCCTTTTTTCTTTTTTTTTTTAGAAAATCAGTTGTTTTCCTCTCTCTACGAACAATGTTTTCGTACGTAAATGCGTGCGGTCGAAGGATCATGGATGTGCAGGTTTTATAAGCTGTATTTGCACATGTTTGGAAGGGAGAGACAAAATTGGTATTAATTATTTTGCAGACGAGTGGAATTGTGGAAAGCGTAAGATAATTCTTGATCTGATCATTTAAATTATTCTTTAATATCTTAATCAAAATGAATATTCATCTCTCGTAACTTTTACCACGATCCTTGTCAACGGTAAGAAGAAAGGCTTCGTAAAACGCTTCTCGATGGGTTAATTGGAGTTTGAGATTCGAGTCAATTCTGCGAAAAAAAGAGTAGATTGTAGATTTGATTTCTGTAATTTGATTCAACGTGCATAATCATCGTAGCTGAATATTTGTGATCGTCTTGTCAACAATGACGAAGAGAAGAAAAGTTTCGTAATTCTGGAAAAAATGAGAACAGATTATAGATTTGATTTCTGCAATTTTTCGATCCAACGTATATAATCATCGCAGCTTGATCAAAATTGAATATTCGCAATCTTTACCTCGCACGAATAAATTGGATTCGAGATCGAAGACAACAAGTTACTGTTAATATTCCATTTCTAATTTCTTAAAATATAATAAAAATATTCGCAATCTTTACCTTGTCGACAATGACAAGGCAAAGAAAATGATTCTCGATGCACGAATAAATTCGAGATCGAAGACAATAAATATTTCATTTATAATTTTCCAAAGATTCCATAATCCTAACTCGATCAAAATATTCGCAATCTTTACCACTTTCGTCAACAGCGACGAAAGCCACTTCGTAAAACGGTTCGAATTGGGATCGAAGACAACAAATTACTATTAATATTCCATTTCTAAAGACTCCATAGCTCGATCAAAATATTCGCAATCTTTACTTTGTCGACAATGACAAGGCGAAGAAAATGATTCTCGATGCACGAATAAATTCGAGATCGAAGACAATAAATATTTCATTTATAATTTTCCAAAAATTCCATAATCCTAACTCGATCAAAATATTCACGATCTTTACCACTTTCGTCAACAGCGACGAAAGCCACTTCGTAAAACGGTTCGAATTCGAGATCGAAGACAAGAAATTGCTATTAATATTCCATTTCTAATTTTCCAAAGATTCCATAGCTCGATCAAAATATTCGCAATCTTTACCACTTTCGTCAACAGCGACGAGACGAAGAAACTTCATAAAACGGTTCGAATTCGAGATTGAAGACAACAAATTACTATTAATATTCCATTTCTAATTTCTTTTCAAAGATTCCATAGTCGTAGCTCGATCAAAATATTCGCAATCTTTACTTTGTCGACAATGACAAGGCGAAGAAAATGATTCTCGATGCACGAATAAATTCGAGATCGAAGGCAATAAATATTTCATTTCTAATTTTCCAAAGATTCTACAGCTCGATCAAAATATTCGCAATCTTTAGCACTTTCGTCAACAGCGACGAGGCGAAGAAAGCCACTTCGTAAAACGGTTCGAATTCGAGATCGAAGACAAGAAATTGCTATTAATATTCCATTTCTAATTTTCCAAAGATTCCATAGCTCGATCAAAATATTCGCAATCTTTAGCACTTTCGTCAACAGCGACGAAAGCCACTTCGTAAAACGGTTCGAATTCGAGATCGAAGGCAATAAATATTCCATTTCTAATTTTCCAAAGATTCCATAGCTCGATCAAAATATTCGCAATCTTTAGCACTTTCGTCAACAGCGACGAGGCGAAGAAAGCCACTTCGTAAAACGGTTCGCGATTCACGAATGGGGGCGTTAACCGGATCGAGTTGGAGATCGAAGACAATTACGAGGCGAATCCCGGGGCCAGTTTCAAGATCTGGTTTCCACGGGGAGGCGCGGATCGAACAATGGGGGCGTCCATAGTTATATTATTGGACGCTCGGTCCACAGAGTTTGCGTGCTAAAATTGAAAGCATTGTCGGCCGACGCGGTGTGCCTCTCTCTCTCCCGTTCGCTCCTGGCGATCTTCCGCGAACGGTGGCCTCTATAAGTTGAAACAATAAAGCTTAACTACCACCACGACGCCACTCGAGTCATCCCTCGAGTGTTCTTTGTGAGGGCACGCGCCCCTGTCGCATGGAGCACTGGCTGCGGTAGGTTGAGGGGTTGGTGGCGCACCTCCACGAACGGGAGACGGCCGACACGCGCGTCTCCGCGCCATTGTGCCCGGCCAAGGGGTGACGGCGTGCTCGTTACTAATGTGTGCGCGCGCGTGTTACGTTACGGGGGGTCGAGACACTTGCTCGATCCGGGGTCGAGTAACAGTTCAAACCGCCACTTATTCTTCCACTTATTCTTTCCGAATTTTCTCGTCTATAATCGCGTAGCAAGGAATGTATTAACAATTGCTTGTTTCCTCGGAATAGTGAATATTTTATCTTTAGAATTTTCAAGATTTGTTTAAGGTTTTCAAGTTTGGATAGAATTTCTCTCGAATGTTGAATATTTTATCTTTAGAATTTTTTAAATTTGTTCAAATTTTATTTATTATTTGTTTAAATTAATTTTTCAAGTTTGGATAGAATTTCTCCGGAATAGTGAATATTTTATCTTTAGAATTTTTCAAGTTTGGATAGAATTTCTCCGGAATAGTGAATATTTTATCTTTAGAATTTTCAAGATTTGTTTAAATTTTTCAAGTGTGGATAGAATTTCTTCCAAATATTGAATTTTATCTTTAGAATTTTGAAGATTTGTTTAAATTAATTTTTCAAGTTTGGATAGAATTTATCCCGAATAATGAATATTTTATCTTTAGAATTTTCAAGATTTGTTTAAATTTTATTTATTTGTTTAAATTAATTTTTCAAATTTGGATAGAATTTGTCTCAAATGTTGATTTTTACCTTTAGAATTTTCAAGATTTATTTAAATCTTTCAAGTTTGGATAGAATTTCTCCGGAATAGTGAATATTTTAGTGAATATGTTTAGAATTTTTAAGATTTGTTTAAATTATTTGTTTAAATTAATTTTTCAAGTTTGGATAGAATTTTTCCGGAATAGTGAACCTTTTATCTTTAGAATTTTCAAGATTTGTTTAAATATTTCAAGTTTGGATAGAATTTTGAATATTTTTGAATTTCAATGAATCTATTGAAACTTTAACATTCCGTTTGTGCTCTGTCGATCGATTGAATATTTTAATAAAAAAGTTTGTACAAGGAGAATGGGTTGAATTATTTATTCAAGATTCGAGTATTTTCGTGGAAATCGTGAAGATTTTCGATTTCGTATCGACAAAGTTTTGGATAAAATGAGATTTCCAAATCCCAAAACTGGACTCTGCTCCAGCAGAGATTCCAACATTCGCTATTCTCTTCGTTAATTCGCCACGAATTCCTACATACAACCTCGAAATCGAGTAACGAAAATTTCTTCTCAACCCTCACATTCCAGTTAATTGCACTGTTTCGTTGCTCGGTTTATCGAGTCGCCATGGCGTTATTTACGAGTAGCTTCCTCCAAGTCAGTTTTCTTAATTACGTATCGCGGCAAAAGTTTCTGCTTAGTGGACACCGAGCCGCTCGCTTCGCATGCTCGTTCCTTCGAATTAATGAAAATTAATATTCGTTTCGAGGCTGACACGTAGCGAGCGAGAAACCCATCGTGTGTGATGCAAACAGACCGAGGTTGAATATTTATATATATGTACATACGCCTCGTCGAACGTAGTCCGTGATTAATTAATTCGCTTCCTGCGAATGTGGCAGCCTTCGTTTTAATTAATTCCGAATCTCGTTTCACTTTCTCGAATTCGCAATAATTTTTCAAACGCCATTTTATTCCACGGAATTTGGTTTCGAGGAGAAAACCCCTCGAGACTTTCGTTCCATCCTTTCCCCCCCTCTTCGCTTCTTTCACTTTCGAGGAAAGGGGAAGAAGCTTCGAAATTGTCATTAACGAAACTTCTTTATTATTATCAATTTTCGAAAAGTAAAGTAAACTCCGCTAAGTTTCGACCAGAGCAATTTTTAATTTCGAATTAATTCCGATTTAAAACGAGGTTATTCAATTTCAAGCTTACCCTCCTTCTCGAATATAAAAATATACAACTCCGTTCCTTGGAATCTCTCCGTTGGACAGAGTTTCCTGTTCAAACTCCCCGAAACGAGAACCTCTCTCCCACGTGTCCACGTGGACAAAGGAACCGGCGAGGGTCATCCCAGAAGATGGAAACCCTCTCGAGTAATCTCGTTAATTTGCGTGCGGGCTAACGTGGACAGAGAAAGGGAGAGAGAAAGAGAATGCTCAGCCGAGACGGATCCTCCTCTCCCTCTCTCCGAGGAGAGGGTTGGAAAAGGGAGGCTGTAGAGAGGAACGATAACGGAAGGCCTTGGTTGTCTGATGGCAAGATGGCGTCCCACGATAGTGACGTCACAGGTGGAGGGGCGGAAAGAGGATGGAAGGCGACGGAGGGGGAGTAGCGACGGGTGGAAATTGGAAATTTTTCCAACGACTTGGATCCAACGAATCGAATCCTCGAATTATTTTCCAGCAAGTTTCCACGAAAATCCCTTTCCACGGATCTCGAAATTACCTGGAAACTCGGGGGGAGGGAATTTGATTTCTCGAAATTTGGACGGCGTTTCGAGGCCATCGCTAGCGAGACGGCGAGGAAAGGGTGGAGGAGGAATAATCGGAGAGAAACTGCGCGCGAGTGGGGGCGGAGGGAGATTACGAGGGCGAGAAGGAGAGAGGCGGGGGATGGGGAGAGAGAGAGGCGTAATATTGATCGCATCTCCGTGGCTACAGACAGCATCTACCCTCTGTTGACGGGGTTGTTACTTGGAGGATTTAACTTTGATTCGTCGCGCCGATGAATGCTCTCCCCTCTCTCGAACGCACCACCCCTCTCGATGTTTTAGAAAAAAGAAAAATATTCTCCCGAAACTCGAAACGTTCGTCGCATTATCCTCGAACGTGCACAGAGTTGCACTCCCCTTTCGAGGCAACGCGGTCTGCGTCCGTTGGAAAGGTGTCTCCTGGCGGTGGAAATTAAGCCGCTTATCGGGGATCGAAGAGCAGGGCAGCTGTTTTCTCGTTCGATAACGGGCCTTAAACTCGATGGTCGCGGTGGTTGAGGAAGGAGGAGGGTGTCGTGGAAGGGGAGGGGGAGGAGGTGGTAATCGTGGCCGGGTATCTAAGCGAGGCAGGTTGCCCATTTGCATATACGTTTCGCGCGACGTGGACGCGTGACGGGGGCCGGGCGATGATGATATTCAGCCGATGGATCGAGATAGAGGACGCGACCGGCCGCGAAGGTTGCCGCCGATGGGATTGGCACTTGTTGCCGTCGACGTCTTTATTGCCGTTCCGGACATCTGTTCTTCCCAAGCTACCGAACCTTTTGTCCAACGTCGTCGCCGATTTCTCTTCGATACCTGTTCTCCCTCGAAAGTCGAGGGCTCGATAAGGAAAGCTTCCTCTGTGCAGAAATTATCGTAATGACATACTTTTATTCGTCCAACGTCTTCGATACCTGTTCTCCTCGAAAGTCGAGGGTTCGGTGAGGAACGTTTCTCTGAAGTTTTCCTCTGTGCAGAAATTGTAATAATAACATATTTTTATTAAATTTTCCAATTTTAATCGATGATCGATAAAAAGCGATAGATTTGAAATTACAGAACCTTTTGTCTTCATTACGAATTTCCGCTCTCTTCGTCCTCGCCACCCCTCGATACCTGTTCTCCTCGAAAGTCAAAACGTTTCTCTGAAGTTTTCGTCTGTGCAGAAATTATTGTAATAACATATTTTTATTACATTTGTTCAAAGTCTTCGTTAGGAATTTTTGATAAGGAATGTTCCTCCGAATTTTTCCGTGCAGAAATTATTGTAATGACATACTTTTATTACATTTGTCCAACGTCTTCGATACCTGTTCTCCTCGAAAGTCGAGAGTTCGATAAGGAACGTTTCTTTGAAGTTTTCGTCTGTGCAGAAATTATTGTAATAATAACATATTTTTATTATTGTTCAACGTCTTCGTTACGAATTTCCATTCTCTTCGTTCCTTGGATACTTGTTCTCCAAAGTCGAAGGTTTGGTAAGGAACATTTCTTTGAATTTTTCGTCTGTGCAGAAATTATTGTAATAACATATTTTTATTGTTCAACGTCTTCGTTACGAATTTCCATTCTCTTCGTCCCTTCGATACTTGTTCTCAAAAGTCGAGGGTTCGATAAGGAACGTTTCTCCGAATTTTTCGTCTGTACAGAAATTATCGTAATAATAACATATTTCTATTACATTTATCCAATGTCTTCGTTACGAATAGCTGGAAAGCCTGACAATATATATTTCATAAAAACAGAAAACGGAGTCGTTTCTCTCAATTCTTCCGTGCAGGAATCTTCCCAACTTTAATCGACGCAACGATACATTTACATTTAAATCGACGAATATATATTCCAATTTCCCTCCGCCCGATCATCGATTCACTTACTCCTTTCAAGACTCTTTTCCTTTCTCTTACGATAAATCAAGAGTGGGAAAAGTGGTTCGGGGCAAACTTCCAGGAAGGAAAGAGAGAGAAGGAAACATCCCCGAGCCGAGATTTCCCTCCCTCCAACGAATCTCGAGATCTCGAGGTCCGCGGAATGCGAGGCGGCGGTTTGGCACGTGAGCGGCCGATATTTAAAGAGTTACGCGCGGATAACGAAGCGCGAGGGCCGCTAATGAAAGGGCCTGTAGCAATAGGACCGCTAATTAACAGCTTCTCGGGGAGCTTAATTTGAATACAAGCCGGCTCGCACACACCACGAGTCCTTCTTCCTCCCCTCCTCGCGTACGTGCGCCCACGCACACGCGGATAATACGTGTGAGGCATTCTCGGGGGACGGACGGACGGACGGACGGACGGAGCTCCTGCGAACCGTAGGAGCGACTAATTTAAATACACATGTCGATGCGTGCGAAGATTGCACCTATGCCGCATCCCTGCCGAGCCACGATGCCAGCCCAGATACACAATAATGCTATGCGGCCCTCCTTCCCCCTCCTCCTCCATCTCGTGTCTATGTACTCGGCCGTGTAATACATACGGTACATCGGTGGAAATACACAGGCCGATAGATTTCACGCAGCAGCGTGAGGGGAGGGAGGAAGAGGGGATAAAAAGAGAAAGGGAGAGGGAGAGGATCGAAACGGTCGGAGAGTCGTGTAACCTTAAGGATTCTCGTCCGTGCGCCGGAGATTAACGACATCCGCGAAATCCGTTTCGCTTCGAACCGAGATACTCGCCGTTAGAGGCGCTCCTTTCGGGGCAGATTGTCCGTTTGCTGGGCTTTTTGCGTTTCGATTATCAAGGATACGGTCGAGGAGGGGAGTAGAGTAGGTAGAAGTTGAAAAAAGTGAATGATGGAATTTAAATGAAATATAGGAATACAGAAATATAGGAATATAGAATGTAGAATATTCTTGGCTTTTTTGAGGTAGGGGAATTTTTAATACGAATAAGATACACGAAGATATCTATGATTTTGATTATAGAGGATATGGTCGAGGAGGGGTAGGAGTAGAGTAGGTAGAAGTTGAAAAAAGTGAATGGTTAGAAATGATAGAATTTAAATGAAATATAGGAATATAGAATGTAGAATAAGAATATAAAAATATTCTTAGCTTTTTTGAGGTAGGGGAATTTTTAATACGAATAAGATACACGAAGATATCTATGATTTTGATTATAGAGGATATGGTCGAGGAGGGGTAGCAGTAGAGTAGATAGAAGTTGGACCATGAAGAAAGTAAATGGTTAGATATGATTTCGAACGTTTAAATAAAATATAGAATATAAAAATATTCTTAGCTTTTTTGAGATAGGGGAATTTTCAATATGTTTATGATTTTGATTATAAAGGATATGGTCGAGGAGGGGAATAGAGTAGGTAGAGGTTGAAAAAAGTGAATGGTTAGAAATAATAGAATTTAAATAAAATATAGAATATAGAAATATTTTTGGCTTTTTTGAGAGGAGGAGGGGAATTTTCAATATGTTTATGATTTTGATTATAGAGGATATGGTAGAAGAGGATAGAAGTTGAATCGTTGAAAAAAAGTAAATGGTTAGAAATGATTAAACGAATATAGAAATATTTTTGGCTTTTTTGAGAGGAGGAGGGGAATTTTCAATATGTTTATGATTTTGATTATAGAGGATATGGTAGAAGAGGATAGAAGTTGAACCGTTGAAAAAAGTAAATGGTTAGAAATGATTAAACGAATATAGAAATATTTTTGGCTTTTTTGAGATTGGAGGGGAATTTTCAATATGTTTATGATTTTGATTATAGAGGATATGGTAGAAGAGGATAGAAGTTGGACCGTTGAAAAAAGTAAATGGTTAGAAATGATTAAACGAATATAGAAATATTTTTGGCTTTTTTGAGAGGAGGAGGGGAATTTTCAATATGTTTATGATTTTGATTAGAAAGGATATGGTCGAGGAGGGATAGGAGTAGAAGTTGGAACGTTTAAATGAACATAGAAATATTCTTGGCTTTTTGAGATAGGAGAATTTTCAATATGTTTATGATTTTTATTATAAAGGATATTTATTCTTAATGTTTCGTTTAAATGTATAGAAATATTCTTGATTGGGATTTTTTTTTAATAGGAGGGAAATTTTCAATACGAACGATTATTAAGAGTATTTCTTAAAGTTGAACCGTTGAAAAAGTAAAGAGATGATTGCGTTTCGAGCGTTTAAATATATAGAAATATTAGAGTTTTTTAAGAGAGGAATTTTCAATACGAATAAAATATACGAAGAATAAAATTTGATTATTGAGGATAACGGTTAATGTAATGTTTCCACGGATATGTCGAAGGTAGAATTAATTAAAAGTAACCTTCGGCATTACAATATATATAGCTTCGAACGATTAAATTATTATTTTGAAGTAACTCAAAGTTATTAAATTATTAAATTTTCGAAATACATAATACCCACGAGATTGCGTTTAATTATTAAGGATACGGTTAATGCGCAGAGTCGAAAAAGTTTTTAACTATCACGATTATCATCACGATTTGAACGACAAATTATTTTGAAGTAATAATTATCGAAGTAACGATTAAATCTTTGCCATCGCTGCTCTGAAAAATATATATATATACAAATTTTATTCTTATTAAAGATACGATTAATGATCGATGATTCTCGGAATTAGAATTTTCAGAGATTAGAATTTGAGGATGATAAAAAGAATCGGAACGTTCTGTTGGAAAAATATTCAGATTCCCAACGAGAGATTAAACATCCAAGTAAGAAAAAGAATTGCACTTTAAATCACGTATTCCACGATGTACAATATTCAACCGAATAAATCAGCGTCAAGAAAACACCCTGTAGACGAACGTTATCTTACCGGTTACTCATATCGTTCAGGTGGCAATGAATCTGGTGGTGAATAGCTAATGAGACCGAGAAATCGACAGACGAGAAAAAGGAGAAAATCGCGTAACCAGCCAGTCCGGTTTCCCCCCCACCATTTCCTCCTCCTCCAATATATCCGGTAGCGAAATTAACCGAACGCATCTCCGCCAAACACCTGTACCGTTCACCGGTGAGAACGAGCCTTCCTCAGGACCACCTATCCCCCAACTTGATCCCCAATCTCGACCACAATAGCGACGGAAGAATAGTTCGAATATTCCGTGAAAATTACTTTCACTCGTTGCGTTTATATTTATCAATTATCTCGATATTACAACATCTATATATATCTACGTATATCGCGTAATTAAAGTCATTTTCAAAATTAAACGTGAAATACAATATTTCGTATAATCCATCGTGCATTTGGATGTGTACATAGACGATGGAAATAGTTTGGAAAATAGTTCCCCTCGAGGACTGGTGCGCGATACCGAAAATAGGTTAGAGAGAAATATCAATACTTTTCGCGGCCTATTAATTCGTTGGCCGAGATCGAATCTTCATTCGATCTTCATTCGAAATCCATATCCTTCGGCGGGCGATAGATAAGAGAGGGAGGCATTCTGAGCAGGCATTCCGCAAAAGCCGCGTCTGTCAGTCACACGTCACTCGCCAACAATATCCATTGTGCCGAAGTGAATCGTAATACCCCTTGCGGGATATGGACGCGTATATCTGATACGATAACCCGATATCGAGATGACATCGACTACCATGGAAGCCACGCCGGCCGCGCCAATGACGAGTGATAATCGTGGCCCCTTCTCAATCCTATCTGTCAGTCACGCTGCCAGGATTACCTGTGCGTAGGACGAGTAATTAGTCGTTTCGCGTGCCGCGATTAGATTCCCAACATCTTCGAATCCGACGGCAAAGAGAGCTATCTTCCATCTTGACGAGGAGCGGTAGATCGCGATCTCCGTGTTTGTCGGAACATTTTTCTTCGAATCGGTTTCTCATCGATCCATATTCGTGGGAGTGTTGGCGGATGATGTGCCCTTCCGTTGATATTAAATGTAAATTTTCGAATGTTGTTTTCGAACGGATGTTTCGACCCTTTCCGGGAAATTGTCAAGTGGATTTTTTAAAATTTTAAGAAAGAAACATTTTAAATTTCCCGCCTTATCTTAAACGCGTGGAAATCACCTTTCGAAGTTTCCCCTCCAAGTTTAAAAGCTGTTCACTTATCTCGTAAGTTATCTTGGAAGTAAGAAACGCTTTTCTATACCAACGAACCCCTTTGGCTGTACGCGAAAACAGTAGACCTCGCGATTCTTAACCCAACACGTCGCGGTTTCGAAACTGCCATTTTGCACGAGAGAGCCGCATTCACGCGCACGCGCAACACCGCGCACGTCGAAACCGATCCCTTCGACGATCCTCGGTCTTTCCTTCCTTCTTCCACTCCACTTTTTTCCACTCCTCTTCCCCCTCTCTCCACCTTCGGCAATTAATTAACGGATAGTATCGCGGCACGTACGAGGCTGAGCGATAAAAGTAATGCGCCGGAAAAATGTTTCTCTTTTGCCGCGCGGCCGACACGAGATTGTTGCGCGCATGCGCGCATGCTCTACCGCCGCGCGGGACGTTCGAACGTGTGCTCGACTCCGAGATGGAAGATAGGGACAGGGATGGAGAGAGAAAGGGAGAGGGAGAGAGGAAGCAGAGTGGTGGCTACGCCAACGGCATAATATCCCGCGGCTCGGTGTGCATGCAACCGCTGAACAACAGGGGTGAAAGGGGGAGTATACGCGAGACAGGGGTTGGTCGAGGCTGTTGGGGCGGGTGGAAAGGTGTATACGCTATAAAATATAAAGTATAACGTATATAAGACCATAAAGCCCGATAAGGGAGCGGCATAGATATACGGGCGCACGCGAAAAAGGGTTGGCGAAATTAGAATTTTTACGGTGGACTGCTGGGAGAATAATAAAAGGAGAGATGAGCCTGTAACCTTTGTCGCGATACCGCCATCTCGCGCGAATTAATGGGAGATTTTTAGGATTCCTCGTTCCTTCGTTCTCTCTCTCTTTCGAAAGAGAGGGTTCGTTATCGCCGATTTGTTAAAAAATCGAAGAAATCTCGCGCGAAATTTTCACCATAGGATTAGTCTTATTATTAATTCTATCTAATTTAAATTACAGAAGAGGGAAAAATTCCTTCCCCCAAACATTTCTTTTCGTGAGAAGCTTACGAATCGAACTGAATATTCTCCTCTCGCTCTACTTTCCTGTAAGACGTGGATAATGGAATCGGAATTTTTTACGATATAATTGTCGAAATGGGAAGGAAGAGGCGACCGAAAAGAGAAAGGAAAAAAAAGAAGCAGGTAAACGATCGTGCAAGCAGCGTATCAAAAATTGCACGTAGGAGAAATTCAAATTTCCCTCCGGTTGCCGTTTCGCGAAACTGCTTCTTGGCAAAAATGGTGGGGGAGGCCTGGCTGTGCACAGTCACCCACCCCCAAGTATCGCGGCAGTAAAGCGAAACGAGCGGCGTATAAAAGCGTTTTCTCGTCCAACCTGGGAGGAGAACGGAGGGAGTTGATGGGAGTGACGTTGAAACCGCGATGTCCTACCCTCCCGTTAGGGGGATGAACAGATCTTATCCGCTAACTGCAAGCCGCCGCGTACCTCCTCCTCCATCCCCCTCCCCTCTTCTCCTATTCCACCAGATACCACCAGAAAATCCGCGTTGTTGTTGTTGTTGATGCGTATCTACCCCGTAGATCGAATCTCGTCCCTGCATGCACACATTGTTGTCCGCCAATCCCATTTGCTTTGTTCGTCTACCTGTACGTGCCACTGCCACTCACTCGTCCATCTATTATATTATTGCCGGAAATCGGGAGCGAATTAATTCCGTCTTCTTCTTCTTCTTCTTCTTCCGAGAATTAAGGGAAAGGTTTCGTCGAAGCAGAGTTTCTTTTTTTTTTAAGATTTCGTCGAATGGAAATGCGACAAAAGCGATTTATCTGGGCGTTAAGTTTGTTTCGTAGAAGAGATGAAAATTCAAAGAAGAGGATTTGTCAATTTATTATCTTTGGATGTTAAAATTATTGGTTTCATTTTGCGAGGAAGAGATGAAAATTCAAAGAAAAGGATTTGTTAATCTTTGGACATTATTGTTTTCATTTTGTAAGGAAGAGATAAAAATTCAAAGAAAAGGATCTTTGGATATTACGATTATTGTTTTCATTTCGCAAGGAAGAGTTGAAAATAAATGAAAAGTACAAAAAAATATAATCTAATTCGAATCAAAGAAATTCCTCTTATCGAAACTGATTTTTCGCAACTTGGAAAAATCCAAAAACTCTTCCACCTAACGTATAGAAAATGTTTCTTCTCCATTTGGCCCATTTCCATTAAGACGATACACGTTTATACGTAATTTTTTTGTTTCCCCGACGAAAGAATCGCGTGGAGGAATCTCGTTGGTTCGAAGAAGGGCGTTGGTCGTCGATGGCGAACCCGTTTCAATTCCGTGGAAGGAAGATGACATCTCCCTGCCTCCGAATAATAAATGAAAGAGAACGTTTCAATTAGGGAGTTCTCGTCTCTCCCAGCGTGGCGTCCTTCCAAGACTCGGGGACCACCCCCAATGTAGCCCGGTGGAGGGGCCCCACCGGGCCCCATATTATGCGGTTCCACGCCACGAACCTGGTGCAAGAGAGAGAGAGAGGCAACCTCATGACGAATGGGAACATTATGCGGTGAGCTAGAGTTAGGTGTCTGCTCCTAGTTAGAAGAAACTTAGACCCCTACCGCACCATTCATCCTAGGGGACTTGCTAGGATTCTCCTCGTTCGCGGTCTACACACGTGATATATTTATACGTATACACAACTTGTTCCTCCAAGCTTCCTGTTCTGAACCAAGTTTTGATTTCCACGATTCCAACGGCTCTATCAAGATCGAGCCGAGATTCAAGACAAATGATCGAATTAAATTTCTCTTCCAATCGTTGTTACAGTTATAACGATATCTCTAATTAATCTTCCATTTAAGCCAATATTTAAAAACAATTTTCCAATTTTCCCTTCCCAGCCACGATTAAGAACAATTTTTCGTACCGCGAAAAAAATAAAAAGCTTCGCCAAGGATCGAGAGATGGCCGAAAGAGGAGCGGAGAGAGAGAGAGAGAGACGCAACCGGTCTCTCCAAAGCGATCATCCATCCGAACACAGGTAGCCAGGTCTGCCAACGACGGCGGACCAAGGATGCTGCGCTCCTTTTGCGCCACTATTTTTCACTCGTCCAGTTTTTAATGGCCCTGGATTAATATCGGCCCGGGTAACAAGACACTTTTCCAAAGAAGCGTCTCCCCCCATGTGTGTGCGCGTGTGTGGGTGTCGGCGTTCGCGCGCGCCTCCCCTGACACAGGCAGCCACGCGAGCCATAAAGGATTACGAATGCGATGCATCCGTTCGCCGGCAATAAGTCTGATTGTGTTCGGGTAACCCGGACAAATCGTCCGCCATTATTCCCCTCCCCCTCCGTCTCGGTCTATCAATTACGAGAATGCGACCCTCCACGCAAGGATGGCCCACGCAAGTCGCGGCCTATTTCATTGATCATTCCTCGAATGCCTCCTTCTCGCTTTTTCTTTCCGATATGTATTATATGTCGGGTTGCGAAGTAAACGAAACGTATTTTGCATCAACTTTAGAAACGAAATTTCGTTACGAAACTTTTTTCTTACCTTTTTGGTAATTTAATACGTTTATTTCTTACGAATAAGTCACGAAATATCAGCTAATGCAGTAACAGAGAGTTCAGGACAAAGTTGGACAAACGAGTTCGAAAAAAGTAAAAAAAGGAAAAGAATATATAACAAGCAGAGGAGCAAACCCATCATAAGAATCGTGACTTACGTACCTGTTGATAACGGTATTCAGTTTTACCTCATCCTTGAAACAGTTAGGAATTCTTCCCCGACCCGTGTGTTTCCCCCTTGTTGGATTCTATTCTACCTGTGCCAGGGGACGTTATTTTCACGGGGGTTGATGTTTTAAGATTGGGAAAAAGAGGTGTGTTTCTTCCTCCTCCTCCTTCTCCTCCTCTTCCTCTTTTCTCCCTTTCTCTTCAGAGCAACTGCCAGACACGATTTATCAACATTTTAATGTTGTACTACTCGAGCTACACCATAATGGAGCCTGGAGTATAATAATGTACTCCCTCAAACCTTTTCCCAGGCTTCTCTATAGACCCCCCCTAAGAATAAGAATAAGACGTTGACACATGGTGGGGCTCGTACAAACACAATGTCCGTGATATAATGTACGACGGCGTAACTATGTTTTTTTTCATCTCTCTCTTTCTCTCTTTCCTCGAAAAAGATTCGCCACGAGACGACGGGATGTTTCGAGATCCTCGAGGCTGCTCGATTCACTATCGAGTCCTCTCCTCGCGTGATTCCCCGGCCTTCGTGACCGATCATACATCATCTCTCGAGGAGGAGCGTGACTTCGAGGAAGGATGAAATATCGTTTCACGAAACATCAGAAAGAAACACGTGGAGGTTTCCCTCGCGGAGACACCACGCTCCCCCACTTTTCCTCTCATTCGCTACATTCGAAGCAGCAGTTGGACGCAAGTTGGAATATTTTTTCGGTTATCACCTTCTCGGTTATACTTTGTTGCAATATTTCGAGAGTATCCCTGATTCTGTCTCCTTAATATTTCTTACCTCTCTCCTCGATACTGAACGGGCACTGTCGATTCGAAGAATCATGGAATATAATATTGCCAAATAAATCGATTCGCAGTAACAACGAAAAGATAACGAGGGAGACAATAAGGAGGAAGGCAAATCCAATAAGACTTTCGCGCGAAGGGAGGGGAGGGTCGGTCGAAAGTCAAAGCTGACCAATTAATGACCCGGACCCGCTTAATCCAGCCATTTGGTTCGGTGAACGACTTCTCCATCCTCCCCCGGGGGCATAATTCGATCCACGGCTTTGGCCGGCGCAGAGACACGAGGGTGTTACGAGGAACCCTCGTTTCGACGAGGAAACGTCCCCCGCGCTAAAGGCATCAGCCACTTATCTGGCACGCGCATCGGATTGCGTTCCTTATCGCAATGCTGCAACCACTTTCGCCACGACCCACACCCCCCCACCGGCAAAGTAAACGGAAACGACGCGGAAGAAGGAACGAAATTGTCTTGTCGGTCCAGCCATCTTGATCCCATCTTGGACGATTGGGCCGATTGCCTCGAGGCGCTAAGCCCCGACACTTTCGCTCTTTTCTCGAACTCCATTTCGATACATTTTTATGATTTTTATGATGAAATTCCTCCCCTGGGAGTAGAGACTTGAAGTCGGTCTCGCATGTATTTTTTTATAGAAATGATGGTATTGTTATTTAAGCAATTTCTTTTCTTCTAGTTTTCTTAGGTAAACTTGGAAATTTTTCTTTCGTCTCGGGATAGAATTCTATAGATATAAAGATAGGTTTAATTTATAAACGTTAATTTTGGGTTCACCATGTACCAAGATTTGTATCTGAAGCTCGATGCATCGGGATAGGCGCAGAAATCCATAATTAATCAGCCTCGAAAATTCGTTTCAGTTCCTCGTTCGAAATGAAAATCGTTTTCATCATTTTGAATGTTCAAATTACAGCCCTTTTGTCAACAAAACGCAAAGTATAAAACATAAAGTTATTAAAGATGCGCAAGGAAATTATTACCTATTTTATTTTTGTCGAAACTTTTTCGCTTCATTGGAACGATGTGTTAAAATAAAATTATATCGTAATAAATGGGAAACAGCTACGAATAAATTTATTATTCGAGCATTTTAATAATTAAATTGCTCGAAGTAACTTTATTCGAAATTTTTAACTCGAGTTACTTTCTCAACGGGTCAATGACCAACTCTGCTCACATCCCGCGAAGATCGAAAAGGAGATAAAAAGGAGAAGGTTCGCAGACCCGTATCGAAATAGTGCGTACATTTTTAATTCCACGAAGCAAAATCGCCTCTCCATCTTTCGAAAAAAATCGACAATCTCAGCCAAGAATCTTCGAGGACGGAAAGAGAAAAAACCTGTGAACGTTCGCAGACCCGTAACGAAATACTCCATTTTTCAAAAATTTCACGTGCGAATATTTTAGTAAGTTTGATCCACGAAGAAAACCCCGGGCGAGATCGATCGTGGTGTACGAGAAAATAGTGGATTAATTTTATTTAATTGCAACGAAACTTTTGACAAGGGATGGATCTTGTACGATTTCCTAATTTTTCATCAAGTAATGGTTTAAATAATAAAAGTTTAAATAAGTCTTTTAATAGATAATCAGGTATCTTTCGAAAGCAAAACTCCTGCAACTCGACAACAACCTCGCATCCAGTGGTGAAAATTTAATAATCGAAGTTTTATATTTTGATAATTTTTATCGTTCGAAACAATAACAATTGCAATTCTATCTCCAAATTATATGAAAAAAGTAGGACCGAACGGACTCTATTTTTAACTCCAACTTTTCCTTGGATGGAATTATTTCAATTTCTTTGACCAACTGCATCACTTTTTAACCAACACTTTCTAACGATGGATCAATTTCCTATTCCATTCCTTTACCCACTCCATCCTGGTAGCCAGCCCTTAACACCTAAACAAGTAGATATTCCTCTAACGTTTTCAAAGGAGAGAAAAAAAAGGAAAAAAAGAAAAAAAAAACTTGAAGAATAACCTCACCTCTTCCTCCTCCGAAGGAGGTCTTTCAGATACCCTCCCCCCCTCCCCCGTTCGTCCCACGAGTCAAGTGCATCGTTTTCAACTCGGTTAACGAGCGGGGAGGGAGGAGGGGGAGGACCGTCCC
Organism: Apis cerana; assembly: GCF_029169275.1. NCBI lineage: Eukaryota > Metazoa > Arthropoda > Insecta > Hymenoptera > Apidae > Apis > Apis cerana. The sequence goes on along the minus strand of NC_083859.1, from coordinate 7,999,554 downwards.
GCGTGAGTTTGCTTATATTCACCTTCCACGGTCGGGATAATGGCGTTCCTCCCCACCTCTCCCGTGGAGAGAGAGACGGTGCACGGCGACAATGGCGCAATCCGTAGTTTAGGGGAACAATGAGTGCGAAAGAATTACACGTTTATATCTTCTGCCAAGCCGGGGGGAGAGAGAGAGAGACAGGGAGAGAGAGCCCCCGCTGTCACGGTGGACCAAGGACTCTATCTCCTATTCTCAATACGCGCCGCGTCCTCGAGAAACCCATGGGTGGGCCAACCTGCCTGCCTCCATGGGAAACCCGTGGAGAAGAAGTCCTCGTGCGAAGTCTTGACGCGCACCTTACCTCCCCCTCCCCGCCTCACGCTGCCCTTTTCCGACCAACGTTTCCACCGAATCGAAATTTGATCGATTTCACGGGGAGATTCCTGGAAATATTCCCCCTGAAGAGAATCCACGCCAGCTTTCTCCGACCCTCCCCTATACGTTGTTCCGAATCGCGTGATTTCGTGATTCTTGGGAAATAGTTTCGCGTTGGTCGGTATATCGTTCTAAATTTTATTATTTTGTTGTTATTACTTTTCTTTCATTTTTTAAAGGGAAACGAAGAAGCTATCTCGTGCGATACGATACGATACGATACGATACGATGCGATACGATACGATATACGATACGATACGTTTCGTTTCATTCCACTCTCCTCTATCCTGTCTTGAAAGGAAGTTGGCGCCGGCCCGACTGGGTTTTTCCAATTAAGAGCCGCATCTGATAAAAGGGTGAAGCCCGTGTACGCGGAAATTTAACAAGTTTCGACGCGAGGCATCGTAGCGAGAACACAAAGTTGGTCGCGGAAGTTGCGGGCGCAACGCGCGGTTATTCATCGCGTTAAGACACACTCCATGCCAGGAGAAGAAGTTTCAGACACGCGAGCCGGCCGGAAAGTTGGAATTGGTCGTGAACGCGTTTAAGAAATATGGTCGCGAGCTGTGTGCAACGTTGCGTTTATCGGCCACCGTTATCGCACGCGTTACACGACGCGTTTCGTCTTCATTTCCTTCGAGGAATAATACTCGAGGCAACCGTTTAAATCCTGTTTCCTACTCCCTCGAGGGTGCAAGTGTATCGAGGGATCCGCTTTTTCTTTCTTTCTCTTTTTCTTTTTTTCCTTTTTTCGTCGTCCGTACGCAAACGAGGATCAACGCGTCACGGTAATTGGCATCGCGTGTTTCGTAAATTATATAACACGTCGTTGAATCATTACCGGACGATAATGAGTCTCTTCATCGGTTAGGCGGTACGGTACAACGTGTAATTTACCTAATGCAGTTACGATACCGTGCAATCTGCGGCTGATTGATGCGCGCCGAATTTTCGAACCCAGTGCACTTCCACTGTTCTCTCTTCTCGTACGAAATTTATCTCGATTCCCTATCTACCGTATATACACACCGACTTCCGATGGTAGCCGAGAGGCTTCGCATTTCCCGAACAGCGCCGATCTTACCCGAGCGCCGACGTTCGGGCTCGGTCGGCTCGACTCGGCTCGACTCGGCTTCCCGATGACAAGCGGCGAGTATCGAGATTGCGAGGAATTTTGAAACTTTTCTTACTCGCGTTTCGTATTTCTTTTTTTTAAATCTCGCAATAACTCACGCGATAACTCGATAACAAATATCGACTCGTTGTTCACCCCGTCGTCCTTCTTACAAAAATTCAATTACCCAAATGAAAATGCGTCGCGTGACAAATCCGGATCGTAAAGTCACGTTTTTACGACTCGGTCTCCATCTCCTCGCGTTATTATCCATAACGCGAGATCGAGTTCACACGCCCGCCCGATTACCCTCCACTACACCTATCATCTATCATCTCTCCTCGATCGGTAATTGAAACGCGTCTATATAATACGTTCGCGCAAGTGCCTCGGAACAATGGGTCCTCCGCTGTATACCATCCGCTGCGAGTGTCGCGCATCCTCACATCGGTGGTGTCATAATGTGCTACCTTGGATAATTGGATCGGTAGGCAGTCGCCTATATCCCGTGGCGGACCAGGCGAAACAGGCATTATATTGGCCGTGGCGAATCTGTGTACAAAACAGGCTCGTAACTCGATGGTGTCACGCTTCTTCGCCCTCCAACTTCTCCACTTCCCTCCCCTCGGGACACGCGCTCTTCCCTTCATCCTTCATCCAGAGATCCGTTCCTCGGGGAGGGGAGGAGGGGAGGTTAGGTAACGCGCTCGTGACCCGCGCGAGGTGGGTGGGGCTGTTTTGACTATCCTATGGGGGGAGAGAGGCTCGAGCGTGCGATCCTCGTTGGCCCGAGGATCGTGTCCGTCTTCGAGAAAGGGGATGAAAAATTAAAGACGGCCTGCCGTGGAACGGGCCGTGAAATTGTCTCGAGAAGATTTCTCTCGAAACCGAGCCCGAGGAGAAGAATGGGCCTCTTAATGCGTCTTTGTCGGGGAAAATTTATTGGCTTCGCGCCGGACCATATACTCCCTCTCTCTCTCTCTCTCTCTCTCCCTCCCTCTTTCTCCAAGATTTCTCGAGGAAAATGGAAAATAGGAAAATCGAAGGAATTGAACTCGAGTGTTCCTTGTATCGAGGGATTGTTGGACGTCATCTCGGGGAGGGAGAGGGATTGGATATCGAAACAAAAAAGGTTGGCCGGTAATGGCGATCGATCGATCGATCGATCCGGCATTCCTTTCTTCGCGAGAGGGCCACCCCTATCCAACCAACCGTTTTCACGGACAGAACGCTGTCAGGAATCACTTAGGCCCTCAGCTCTACGGCTAACAATGACACCCTCTCGAGAAATCGGACGCGCGATTCGATCCTCCTAACCTCTCTTTCCTCCTGCGTACAACGTCCGACGAAAGTTTTAAAAAAATTTATCAATAACGCTCCGAAGAAGAAGAAGAAGAAGAAGAAAAAGAACAAGTATCCTCTATTCTTCTAAAGGCGGACGATATCGATCGATGAAACAGAAACTGTCGTCGGAAGTTGCTGCGATCGAAATGTCGAGAGATTCCAAGAGTCGCTCTATCGATTTTGTATCGGGTGGAAACTCTCTCTGCCCGGCCACTTAGTCACGAGATTAGCCCGTCTCGAAATTCCACGTGTCACCGTGCCGGCTTTCTCTCTCCCTCTACAAGAGAGGAGAGGCGCATCATCGGGGATAGATGTTGGAACGACGGTTGGAATGACAGAAACACAGAGGAGGAGGAGGAGGAGGAGGATGAAAAAGGAAAGAAAAGGCAGAGCAGGAGCACAATGTTCGTCAGCGGGACAATGAAGTCAGTCTGTCGAACGATGGGGCAGAGGACTATCCGAGTATCGATACTAATCGATGTACACGCACACCGAGAACCGTGGCCCGTGCGTTTCTTCGATGCATACAGTGCAGGTCAAAAGTTTCTGCTCCCCTGTGTCCGTGAATGTACACGAGTTATTTCGATATATTACGGCATTTTAAGTTAGAGTTTCGAGTTACTTCGATCGATCGAAATTATGACACGTACGTTTTTAATTCCACGAAGCTTTTATTAACTCAATTATATATTTTTAGTGAAATAAGCTACTTCATCGGGATGGATAAAATAAAAGTTGCAATAACTGCAATGGAATAAGAAATGTTGTTATTTTTAATAAGGTATCGAAATGATGTACGTTTTTAATTCCACGAAGCTTTTATTAATTCAATTATACATTTTTAGTGAAATAAGCTACTTCATCGGGATGGATGAAATAAAAGTTGCAATAACTGCAATGGAATAAGAAATGTTGTTATTTTTAATAAGTGATCGCTTTATTCGAAATTTTTAGGTTTCGAATTTTTATAATTCAACGCCCAACTCTGTTCCTTTAAAAAATAAAAGGTATCGAAATTATGACATTGTTCATTTTCAATTCCTTTTTTCGAAAAAATTAATAATCGTAAGTAAGAATCTAGCGTGGTTCGAGGACAGAAAGTTAAAAAGGAGAACGTTCAATCAAATCTTCTCAAAAATCAATCCTGTAATCGACAATCTCACAGTGATGGGGATAAAAATTTAATAATTGAAATTACGAATAACTTTGAAGAAACTTAAGCGAGATATTTATTTAATTACAGTGAAACTTTTTCTAATCTTTCGCGATAAAAGCTTAAATTCTAAGATAATTACAGGCACTGTAATAAAACTTGTTCTACTACATTCGTTATTAATAAACAAGTAGATATTGGTACAAAATTATCACGAACGTGAACAAAGAGGCGAAATTTATATTTCAAATTTTCCATTTACAAAGATATCTGGCCAACTTTTCGAGACAAATAAACGAAGAACCAAAAACTCGTACGATTCATTAATCCCACGTGATCAAAGGAATTCAAATCAGGAGGGCAGACGTTTAGTGAGGAGAGGTAAGGGTCACTTTTAGGTATCCCCTAGGATTTGCCTCGATTTCGAGGGTTGACAGTGGTCAAGAAAGGTTGTCACGACGAAGCATGGATGGAAAAGGGTCGGTCTGGGAATATTTGGGGAAGAATGATGCGTCAAAATATGTCGAGAAAACGTCAAAACGGATGGTCGAAACGGGGGAAGAGGCGTCGGTGCATCGCAAGCATGCATCTATTCCAATAAAATTTCTTCTCGGAACCAAGAATACCTTTTTTCACCCCCTCTTCAAGACTCCTCTTTCCCTTCCAAGTCGAAATGGAATAAAGTTGGACTTTGATCGAAGGATCTTAAGACAGGGGAATTCCATTGGAAAAAAGCGAATTGCCGTCCGCGCCTGGCGAAAATGAATCTGTCACTCAGCACGCGAAAATTGTTCGTCGATTTCTTTCCCTCGTTTAAAAGTAATGCGATTGATTGTGTAATTCCAGACATTATATCCTGATTCCACCTTTCTTGCGCAGCTTCTTCACTTTCACAATTGATCGGAATATTAATTTCGAGCATAACTTCAAAGAATCAACAAAATACAATATAAACGTCTCCTTAAAAAAAAATCCTCAAAAATTTAATAACGATTGAAGTCGCTTACACGACCTCGTAATTTCGAGCATAACTTCAAAGAATCAACAAAATACAATTAAACGTCTCCTTAAAAAAAAAAATCCTCAAAAATTTAATAACGATTGAAGTCGCTTACACGACCTCGTAATTTCGAGCATAACTTCAAAGAATCAACAAAATACAATATAAACGTCTCCTTAAAAAAAAAAATCCTCAAAAATTTAATAACGATTGAAGTCGCTTACACGACCTCGTTCAGAGAATAAAAATTCTCTTTATCTTCCACTGATACCACTTTTCTCGACTCCGCTTCCTCCTGGAACACCCTGTAGAGGAGAGGGAACGACCGATCCACATTCTACAGGGTGGATCCGTATGCAAATAGGGCTCTCTCTTTCTCCTTCCCTCGGCTCCACCCCCGTCCTCGGGCGTCCATTGTGCTACGGGCACGTATGAACCCATACCAAGCCGAGGGGAAACTCGAACGTGAACGTGTTACACACGTACGAGCGGCCGCTCCAAGTAAGTATATTAATAATAATATACGCGGTGGCTCGGGGATCCGATATAATTATAGTCCCGTGCGGTTGGCTACGAAGATAGCATCGACGAAGATTACGCTGGCTACTCAGCGAGAGGGACAAAACCGTTCCGGGCTTTATACTTAGCGAGCCGCGAGCATTAGTGTCCGCGACTCGCTTCTTCTCCACCGAGGGGAAAAGAAGCAAGGAATAAAACTGAAAAAATTCGTCCAACCAATTTTCCCTCCTTCCTTCCAAACTTTTAATTAGATTCCTCGAGTTCCTTCCTCTTTCTCGAGAAACTAAATTCAATGCTGGAAATCGAACTTGCGTTACATGCTAAAAGCAACGAACGAGACGAAGCGTACAAATTAACAGAACGTAGAGATGAAATGAGAATGGAAAAAAAGTTTATCGCGGAAAAGCGCAGGCTACTTCTTGCCGCCCGATACGATATTTACGAGGCGATGCATCACGGGCCAACAATGGCTCATAACACCCTAGGAGAGGAGAAAGGCGGCCCGCGTGGAGAGGCAGTGTGCATGTGTGCCACGTGTGCGCACACGCCGCGAGCACCCCGAATACCCGGGGGCTCTATCGTATCGGAGGCCGGCAGATAACTCTTATCTCGGCGAGCCAGTATTCTTACGGCGAGGGAACCGGGACGGAATGTCGACCTCGTATCGAGCAGGGGAGGGGACGTTTCTTTCGCATTTTCTCTGCGGCGCGAATCGATCGAATGGAGGAAAGTGGAAGGTTTTCTTCGTCGATTCGAGCTGTATGTTTCGCGGGAAATTGGACGGGTTTGTGGTATTGGCGACAGGTGTGTCTTTGTTGGTCGATTCGTGTTCTCGGCAGGTGTAATTAATTTCTTATATTCTAATTTTATTTAAATCAGCCCGATTTAAATGAGAATTAAGATTGTCGAGGAATTTTTTTTTAATAAATAAACGCGATATCATCGTCGTGTCAAATATACAACGCGTCGTTTCACGTCTTCTTTCCTTCTCAAGTTTTTCCAAGCTTCTTTTAGAGTTTATCTTAAGAGACAAATTATCACGAATACTACATTCGACATCATTGAAAGCTTCTTTCGAATTTCTTCCTAAGAGATAAATTACACGAATATTCGAATTAAAACGAAAATCGTATCCATATCTCCCTCGCGCTGGGGGAGGAGATAAATTTATCGAGTTGAAGAGATCGGATCGGTTGTGAAAATTCGGGAACGATAATAAATAAATCGCATAAGGGTATCGTGTGGCTGCCCTCGCACAACAGGGGTGGCGGCACGACGACACCACGAGGGTCGACGCCCTCCCCCAGGGGCGAGAGAGAGTAAATCGACTAAGCGTATATACCTTCCGGTTCGTTTAACAGGCGAATATGTTTTAGATTTAGGCTCCAGGCTGCTCGATAAGTCGGCCAATTAGATTCCTTCGGCGCGGAAGATTCTCGATTTCGATTACCCTCCCCCTCCTCCTCGTGCACGCACTTTTCGATCGAGATTCGCGACAAATTTTGTTCCATCTCTTTCAAGGAGAGGAGGCTCTTGAGAGGAATGGAAGAGGAGAGGGAATTTCGAAGGGCAAGAAGTGGACGCCCAGCACTTTGCCTCGATAAACGCCCATCCACGGAAATCTGAATACATTAACCGTGTGACCTTCTTGCTCGAGAGCACCGGTGATGATGACGCGGCGCATTCATTCCCTCCCCTGTTATTAGACCGCTACGTTGTTTCAACTTGGCTGATCGGCCAATTACGTCATACCGTTTCCTGTACTCCTTCTGTCGTCTTCTTTGCATCTACTTTAACTATATATATATATTTCTCTCTTTCGTTTTTCTTAGCTTGAGATGGATTTCTCGATATTCGATTTTTTTCAATTCGGATATCTGCGCAGATTTTTCATATCCGATCAAGGTTCGAGTATATTAATTGGACAAAATTAATTTTCAAATATGTAAATGAAATAATCGTTTCGATGTCATGTAATGTAATAACAAAATTTTAAATCCTCTTTTTAAACTTTTTACAGATTGGACAAAATACGCAGGCAGATGACATTTCAATAGGAATGTTACAATTAAATTTATTAATTAATAAGAGAAATTCACACGATATATGATTTTTTTATACGTTGTAAGAAACTTTCATTCTTTATTTATGAATTAATTTTAATCTCGCATCATAATGTCACGTACAATGATGTTATTACAACTTTTGCTTTTCCTTTATTCCTTTCGATGATCGATACGCAACACTCACGATGCTTTTTTCATTTTACTTTCCACAACTTTCCCTGCTACGCGCATATTTCTTTCGCATAACACCCTCTCTATCATCATCTTTTCTCATCGTTAATTTATTTAGATAGATTTCTTTCAACGACCGGCGAGGAGGAAGGATCGAGCCATTACACGAGTGAGAGTCGAGATTGAACAGTGGCGGGATTAGCAGGGCGGCAGGTTGGTTAAATAGTCGTTGCTCGTAGTAAACTATCGTACATAGGATGGGGGATGGTGGCCTGTACCCATTAAGAAACCCCTTAACGAGGGTTACGTGGCAAGGACGTAACGCGGAGGAAAACACCCCCCGTGGCGAATCCAAACACCGCCCGTGTAATTCGCATCTGCTCGAAACGAGCTGGCCAACTCGATTCGCGACGACTCGGTCGCATTCTCGGGATGATCGGATTCGACACGGGTGTTAAAATAAATTTATCTCCGATCCTCTCCACGTCGTGCGATCTGTACGGAGTAAATAAATAACACGAATAAATTTAGAGTCGGTTGTCGACGCTCCGAGTCGACAATATGGATTATACGTGTTATTCTTAAATTCATTGGTATAATAGTAATAACGTTTAGTTATATAAGATAGAAAAGAGAATGGGAATAATCAATATTTAAAAAATGAATATTCGATACATCAATATGAATAAATTTAGAATTAATTTCAGCAGTGCCGCTGGTAATGCTCGGGAGACGAACTGGAAGAAAAGATTTTGAAAGTATATATATTTAATTATATAATAAAGGATGTAAAAGAGAATGGAATAATCAATATATAAATATGAATAAATTTAAAATTAATTTCAGTAGTGCTACTGTTAATGCTCGAGAGAACTGGAAGAAAAGATTTTAAAAGTATATATATTTAATTATATAATATAGGATAGAAAAGAGAATGGAAGTAATCAATATATAAAAAATGAATATTCAATACATCAATATGAATAAGAATTAAATTAAATTCAGTAGTGCAACTGTTAACATTCGAGAGACATGGCAGTTAGGCTAATTGGAAGAAAAGATTTTGAAAGTATATATATTTAATTATATAATATAGGATAGAAAAGAGAATGGAAGTAATAAATATATGAATATGAATAAATTTAAAATTAATTTCAGTAGTGTGGCTATTAATGCTTGAGAGTTGCATGATAGTTCGAAAGATAGGCGAACTGGAAGAAAAGATTTTGAGAATATATATATATATATATATATATATATATATATATATATATATATATATATTTAATTATATAATATAGAAAAGAGAATGGAAATAATCAATATACAAAAAATGTAGGAATATATATATATATAACATATAATATAACTTATAATATAATTTATCTATAAGGAATAATATAAATAAATTTAGAATTAATTTCAGTAGTGCCAGAGAGGCGGTTCGAAAGATATTTCGAACTGGAAGAAAAGATTTTGAGAATATATATATATTTAATTATATAATATAGAATAGAAAAGAGAATGGAAGTAATCAATATACAAAAGTGTAGAAATATGTACAACATATAATATAACTTACGATCTATAAGGAATAATATGAATAAAAATTTAGAATTAATTTCAATAGTGCGACTGTTAACGCTCGAGAGACACACGGTTCGAAAGATAGCTAACTGGAAGAAAAGAATTTGAGAATATATATATATTTAATTATATAATATAGGATAGAAAAGAGAATGGAAGTAATCAATATATAAATATGAATAAATTTAGAATTAATTTCAGTAGTGCCACTGGTAATGCTCGAGAGACGAACTGGAAGAAAAGATTTTGAGATATTATATATATATATATATTTAATTATATAATATAGGATAGAAAAGAGAATGGAAGTAATCAATATATAAATATGAATAAATTTAGAATTAATTTCAATAGTGTCGTTGTTAACGCTCGAGAGTCGCATGGCGGTTCGAAAGGTAGGCAAACTAGAAAAGGATTTTGAATATATATATATAATATAGGATAGAAAGGAGAATGGAAGTAATCAATTGGAGACTTAAATTTCAAAGGCGTGTACAGGGATGCACCCGTCGATGTTTCGTGGAAAAGATAAGGATGTTAGAATCAATGTACGAGATATACCATCAGGTAGCGACGATTCAAAAGACGAGTCTGGCAATGGAAAGAAAGAAATAATAAAATAAAGGTAAACTAGATTATTAACAGCGAAGATGATGATATTCCTTCGCAACAGTTATTCCAAAGCAAAAATTTTATTATTTATTTCATATTCGATCGCACTCATTTTTAAGCAGATTAACAGCCATACTTGATAAAAATTCACGCAAAAAAATTACATTAAGAAATACTCGAATAAAAATGAAAAATATAGCGTTATCCACTGATATTTGATGACTCGATTTCTTGAGATTGGATAATTCGTATTACAAACTGACAAGAGATCGAATCCATTAGAGAGAAAAAATGCAAAAATTTGCATTAACGCCTTAACGCACATCAAATCTCAAAACTCGTAATCTATCGCTTTGCAAGGATAACATATCCAAACGACTAAGAGTAAAAAAATGAAAAAAAAGGAGAAGGGGGTGGTGCGTTGACGCAGATTCGAGGGGTGCCAGGGCACGTTCCTCGATGCTAGGGTCCGGTACTGCTGCCCTCTCTCCCCTCTCCTTTCCCTCCCAGCGTCTCCATTTCGAGCGAATGAATGGAATTAGTGAGGAGGCTAGCTGAATAATATCGCTTCTATCTGTGGGGGCTAGACCGGGAGCTTGAAACGTATCAGCTCGGCGTATCTGCATAGACGACGAGGACGACGGGACACGATGTGCTCATGCCCCGTCATAGGAAACCAGCTTTCCTCTCTCCCTCTCTCCTTCTCCATTCGCTTTCCCTCCTCCCCTCCATTTCATCCGCCATTCCTTCCAGCTCGCGTATTTCTTTCTCTTCTTTCCTTTTTCCACCAGGGTGTCCCTCCATTTTCCTCCTCCTATTATTATTATCGTTATTATACGCTCGCTTTTCGGGGATATATGTATTTTACTCGCCGGATATTTTTTTTTTTCCACGACGATCAAAGCGAGCAGGCGTCTCTTCTTCCTGTTTGACACGGACAAGCGAGGGACACGAGTTTGCACGAAACGGTGCACAAAAGAGAAGAAGAGGGAAGGAGGGCTCTGTCTTCCTCTTCTAATTAGACGGCTGCCTGAGAAATTGTATATATATATACATCTCGTCGTCCAATTATAATTAATTCTAATTAATTCGTGTCTCGTACTCGTCGAGTAGGTTCTCCAACGACAACCGACTCTGAGAAAACCTCCGTTGTCTTAATTTAATCGAGAATTTTTAATATATGTCATTGTTGCTCGTTTTAATCGCTTTGTTTCGTCTTCGAGTGGAACGTTTGAAAAACCAGTATCTTGATAATGGAGTTAATTACACCTTCTCCTTCTCAGACTTAACGTAACTTTTCTTACTCCTTTTAATAAAGAAGTGGAATATCACGAGAATGGCAGGTTTTTGTGCGAAAAACACAATTACATAGAATCGAACGAATTTTTCTTATACACAATATATACACAAAAATCACGTCCACGTTTCGATGGAGATTTCGAAGAGTCGATCGATATTTCAAATCGGTTGCCTGGAGCCACCGTTAAGAAATGCTAATACGCGTAGAAGTTCGGTGGTCGTTGGAGCGTTGGTCCAACAAGAGAGCAATCAAACGACATCCTGTTATCCCCAAGAAGGGACGGCAGGGGAGGGGATCGACTCAAACGCTGATTTGGCTACCGTCTGGCCACACCTTTCCTCCCCCCTTTTCTTTCTTTCCACCACGGAATAATGGGGGTTAGATTTTATTTAATCCACCAGCCGCGATGAAACGAGGGGAAACGGTTGTTAACAGAGGCTTCTTCTTTCAGGCAAGCGCTTGGTCTAAATATCCAAGACGTGGGCGTGGGTGGGTGACCGTGAAAATAAATTACCAGAGTGACTTGCCCGTGGAGGAGAATCAGTCTGGCGGCCAGGTGTCGAGATTGATCCACGATCCCGCAACCCCTCGCCCCACTCCCCCCTCCGATATTGTCGCGTTGCCCACCTACGGTTAGCCATCGGGCTACCAATCCTCCCCCATGGGAGACGCTGCGAGGAGACCTATCCCAACATAACCGAACACGTAAATGTACGACCTGCAGCACCCTCTCACCCCTCGCCGATCCTCCTCGATTATATTCGAACAGGAAAGGAAAGAACGATACCTGTGCGTTTAGCCTCGAATTCTCGAAGGAAAGAGAAAAAGTTTCAAGGCGACGCTCGAATTTTTCCTCGTTGGAGGGAAAAGGATTAAAAAAATTATCGATCTGATAAAATTCTGTTCGAATCGATAATTTGCAATAATTCACGAAATTCTCGAAGGAAAGAGAAAAAGTTTCAAGGCGACGCTCGAATTTTTCCTCGTTGGAGGGAAAAGGATTAAAAAAATTATCGATCCGTGGAAAATTCTGTTCGAATCGATAATTTGCAATAATTCACGAAATTCTCGAAGAATTTTTCCTCGTTAGAAGGAAAAGAATTAAAAAAATTATCGATAATTTGCAATAATTCACGAAATTCTCGAAGAAAGGAGAATTTTTCCTCGTTGGAAGGAAAAGGATTAAAAAAATTATCGATAATTTGCAATAATTCACGAAATTCTCGAAGAAAGGAGAATTTTTGCTCGTTGGAAGGAAAAGGATTAAAAAATTTTCTCGATCCATGGAAAATTCTGTTCGAATCGATAATTTGCAATAATTCACGAAATTCTCGAAGGAAAGAGAAAAAGTTTCAAGGCGACGCTCGAATTTTTCCTCGTTGGAGGGAAAAGGATTAAAAAAATTATCGATCCGTGGAAAATTCTGTTCGAATCGATAATTTGCAATAATTCAGGAAATTCTCGAAGAAAGGAGAATTTTTCCTCGTTGGAGGGAAAAGGATTAAAAAAATTATCAATCGCGGAAAATTCTGTTCGAATTGATAATTTGCAATAATTCACGAAATTCTCGAAGAAAGAAGAATTTTTCCTCGTTGGAGGGAAAAGGATTAAAAAAATTATCGATAATTTACAATAATTCACGAAATTCTCGAAGAAAAGAGAATTTTTGCTCGTTGGAAGGAAAAGGACTAAAAAATTATTAATAATTTGTAATAATTCAGGAAATTCTCGAAGAAAGGAGAATTTTTCCTCGTTGGAGGAAAAGGACTAAAAAAATTATCGATAATTTGCAATAATTCACGAAATTCTCGAAGAAAGGAGAATTTTTGCTCGTTGGAAGGAAAAGGATTAAAAAATTTTCTCGATCCATGGAAAATTCTGTTCGAATCGATAATTTGCAATAATTCACGAAATTCTCGAAGAATTTTTCCTCGTTAGAAGGAAAAGAATTAAAAAAATTATCGATCCGTGGAAAATTCTGTTCGAATCGATAATTTGCAATAATTCACGAAATTCTCGAAGAATTTTTCCTCGTTAGAAGGAAAAGAATTAAAAAAATTATCGATAATTTGCAATAATTCACGAAATTCTCGAAGAAAAGAGAATTTTTTTTCGTTGGAGGGAAAAGGATTAAAAAAATTATCGATAATTTGCAATAATTCAGGAAATTCTCGAAAAAAGGAGAATTTTTCCTTGGAGGGAAAAGGATTAAAAAAATTATCGATAATTTGCAATAATTCACGAAATTCTCGAAGAAAGGAGAATTTTTGCTCGTTGGAGGAAAAAGAATTAAAAAAATTATCGATCCGTGGAAAATTCGCAATAATTCACGAAACGTAGGAAACTCTCGATGGATGGACAACGGGGAGAGCTGGCAGGAACCGCGAACAACGAGTCCTCTCGAGGGGAATTCCTCCAACGCCTCCCGCTGAGGCTCGCTTTCTTCGTGCGAGGAAGACGTGCCGAATTTTTCGCCACCCCTCCTCGACAATGGGCCCCGACAATGCTGGGCAAATTACGGGGCCAAGTCCTAATAGTCAAAATACACGCCGCCATCGTTCGTTAATCGGGGCCGAGAATCTACGATGCGGCGTGCAACTGTGCGACCGCAAACCGCAGCTGTATTTTCGTTTATCGGCGATCGCCGATCTGCGGATTTTCGGTTTTTACGGCCGAGGAGGGGAGAAGGCCTTCCTCCCCCCTCTCCCCCCCGTTGAGAATGGAACCCCGCTTTCACTTGGGTTTTTCGAAACATTTTTTTCCCCTCGCTCGGGGATAAGGAAAGGAAGAGGAGGAGAGGTCGAAGACGAATAATTTTGGATCAATTTTTTATCACGGATTTGAAAATTCGAATTTGAAGTTTTAAGAGAACAATCGTATATATATATATATATATTTTGAGCGTTGTCCAATTGCAAATTATTTAATCTTAATAAAATCTATATAGATAAAGAATAATCGAAAGTGTCATCGAGTGTCGAAATCTAATGATGTCGTCGAGACACAACAAATAAATAAACAAAGTAGTAAATACTCTTCTACGAGTGAGTCTGCTCGAGAACTTGGAAATAACTTTGCACTCTCAACTTCGTTAAAAATGTGTACGTTCGAAAAAATTTTCCATCAAAACTTCACTCGCCCAACAATGAACTCGTTCTCTTCTTCCACTTTGTCCCGCCAAGGAGGAAGAGAGAGAGAAAGATGGATAGACAGACAGACAGATAGAGAGAGAGAGAGGGAGGCTCGCGGGAGAGCAGCGTGTCAGGCAGCTGTCGCCCATTCTGCGCCATTGTCGCGCGATGTTTTGAGTGTTCCCGAACACTGGAGAACACCCGGTATTGTCCTGCTCCCGGAGATCCAACGATTACGCGCATCGAGATACTGATCTCATCTGCATCCCTCCTCCTTCCAGCCCCCGGCCGCGGTTTCGCCGCCTGTGTGTGTGTGCGTGTGTGTGCACAGCCGAAACCGAACGCCACGGGGATAGCGTGGAAGAGAGTCGAATATCATTCCACGCGAATTTAGATGGTCGGATTAACGGCTAACGCCGCGTCGAGACATCCTTATTAAGCGAGGAAAAATTGGACGGAGAAGCGATTGCTTTCCTCCATCAACGAAATCCTCGTTCTTTGGAACGTTTCTTCGCTTCTTCTGTCTCGTTTCGGATAATTAATAAAAGTGGGTTTCTTTTCTTCTTTTTTTGGAACGATGATGTTTGATGATGATGATGAATGCGTTTTTCCTCTCTCTTTTTCACTCTCTCGTTGGCGGATAATTAATCTTGAAAGTAGAAAATTTTTACGAAATCTTTAGTTGTACGTGGATTTCTCTAATTTGTATTTTTTGTAATTAATACCGAAGATGGAAAGTTTTCAAGTATTCGTGTTTAAATGTATGTAGATTTCTTCGATTTCTTTTTTTTTTCTTTTTTTGGAAAATGAATAATTTGGATATTACTTTTTGTCGATAAATGTTTTTTTTTTATTTGCCAAAAAGATGGATCTTGATCTGTGTCAATGAAACAGAGAGATCTTTGAGAGATCTTTTAAACGTTGATTTTACTGATGCAAACGTCTTTATAAAAATATCGAGGATAAAAAAATTGAAACGTTAACTTTGATTTTTCTCTTTGAATTTCTTCGATCCTGTTGGGAAACGTATAATCGATATTTAAATATAGAAAATTCTTCGAATCTTGTCGATGAACGGATATTAAGAAGCTTATAATTAACATCAGAAGAAATCTATTCTTATCCAAGTTTCACTTTCCCGCGAGAAAAGAACATTTTTCAAGAGAGAGAAAAAAAAAAAAAAGAAAAAAAACGAAAGTTGGAAATATTTTTTAATTCGAACAAAGCCAAAAATCGAATAATCCGCGAATAATTAATCGCGAGTAATTAACCCCCTCCCCCTCGTTCGAGAATTTCGCGTGCGAGAGCGAAACGAAACTATTTCACAACTATTCGCGCAAACGTCGAATAAATAAATAAATTCGGTAAAGGATCTCGATTCGATAAATCAGAATCGAGAGTCCGCGGAAAAATTTCACAATAAGTTTCCCGCGGAACCGCGTGTACTACCCGGGTTGTAAATCAGATAAATCCGTTTTCCGTGTTATCTGGCGGCCTTTTCAAAAATACATTTTTTACACTTCGTATATTTACAATCGGCAGATGATCTCGAATTAACGCGGCCCATAAATCAGTATTAGTTCGTACGAACGCAAAACAAAAAAACAAAAAAAAAACAAAAAAAAAAGAAAAAAGAAAAAAAAGAACGCACACGAACACGCAGCGAGAGAGAGAGATAGAGAGAGGGAGAGAGGGGAGGAGGAGGAGAAGGAAAAAAAATAGCCTTGATCGAAATTAATTCCGCGCACCCGTTCGACGACAGTCCAGTTTTTATAAGCCGCTGCATAATGCCGATAACTTATCGGATTGGTATCGCGAAACGATACTCCACCCCCGCTGTTTCAACGACCGCAACACGATACAGGAGAAAAAAAAAAAATATATATATATATATATGTCATTTTCAATATCCCCGTGATTTTTCTCCTCTCGAAATCACGCTTGTTTCGATGCATTTCGGGTAAAAGGATTCGGGTAGGAAAAAATTTAATCGATGATACGCACGTATTTAAAAAGATAGGATACGAAAAAAACTTTAAAGTGATAAGAATACGATATTTTTATACGATATTTATGCATGGTAAAATATTAAGAATTTTCACAATGCATTATATGCGCATTAAATATTTAATAATTAATATTTGATTAAAAACGTTTAATATTATAAAAGAAATAGGATAGATAAGGTGCTGCCACCATATCGATAACGAATTTCGTTTGTCTCGACTCAATTTCCTTATTCTCGTTCCGAACGCCGAGGTGTAAACACGTGCTCGACGACGGTGCTCGGTAAATACACACACATATATATATATATATATCTATATTATTTTCTATTACAATACGGATATAATTTTATTAATTTTATCAATTTTACGCCTCCGTGACCCTTCTATTCCATTCCAAAAAAACGTACTCGTCGTTTCCCTTCCCTCCTTTTTTAGTCCTTTTTCCAAGATTATTTTTCCAAAGCAACTCTCCTCTCCTATGAAGACCGTAAGAATTAAGAAACGTAGAATAGCCACGAATGTCAACAAAAACAGCGTGACTCACATTTGTGCTTCGCAGCGCGAGGCTTATCTATGTTTACGAAACCGTTTATTATACGACGCAATTTTTGTCGACTTTTGTATTCCGTTTATAACCGTAAACGAAATCAATTATTACTTTTCAGAAAGCATTCATCGAATCGTTTATTTACACTGCATTTGTACGTAACGCGATACTCGTTAGATATTACTTTTTAAACTCGAAATATACAAGTTTTTCTAATTATCGTTACTTTTTAAACTCGATATATTTAATTCACTTATTACACTACATTTACACACACACACACGACGCTAACTTAGTTATTGTTACTTTTTAAAACATTTCGAAACATTTAAATTTTCCGGATCACTTATTACATTGTATTTATACACACAACACTCGTTAGTTATCGTCACTTTTTAAACTCGATACATTTAATTCACTTATTACGCTGCACACACACAACACTCGTTAGTTATCGTTACTTTTTAGACTCGAAATATTTAAGTTTTTCGGATCGCCTATTTGCATGCAACGTATATAAAGTTATAATTACTTTTTAAACGGAAAAATTGGAGTTTTTTTCAGGAAGAGGGAGGAAAAAAGTCGCACGCGTCGCTTCCGATTCCTCTCGCGTTGCCACCCACGAGCCCAGACGACGTCGCCAAATATTTACAGGGGAACGGTAGAGGAGGGGACAGAAACGAGAAAAGAGGAAGCGAGAAAGAAAAGGCGTGTTCCGGGAAAACACGCGTGCATAACGAGACGATCCCAAGAAGAAGACGATCCTCCCCCTGTTTTTACGAGGAAGGGAGAAGAGAAGAGAAAAAAGAAGAAGAAGAGAAGGGTTTAACGCGCAATTGGCTTTGACCGAGCCGGAAAGAATCGCTGACAGGAACGTCGATGAAGTGTCGCGGTCTCGCTACACTTGGTAATTAATTGCCGGAATCGAGATCCTCCTCGATCCTTCCCCGATTCTTTTTTCTTTTTTTTCCCTCCAACTCGTGTTCCACTCCTTTGTTCCTGGAATTTTGAACGGCCGCAGAGAAGGTCTTTGGTTTCTCTCTCTTTTTCTCTCTGGAAAGAGATTCGAAAAGGATTGGAATTGCCCGAGGCACGAGGGAAAGAAGAAAAAGAAAAAGAAAAATTTAGCACGGCCAATTTATTCACGACGACGCGTTCAACGACTCGCTTCTTCTTCGTATTATCACCTGGATACGCGGAGCGTGAAATTCCCTGCCATCGGCTAACTGCTTTTCATACTTGTTGAAAATGGTTCGCTCGATGATCCTGGATTTCATTTTCGTTGTTCCTTTTCCGTTCTACGATCGCAATGTAATTTCGATCTCTTCTTTTCGATAAATTGGAGAGATCTCTTTACAAATTCATTATTTATTATATTTATTTATTTATTTATTTTTCGATTATTTATTGATATTTTGAAGTAGATCTTCATAACAGAGATAGATAAAATTTAACGAGACATATAAATTAAAGTTTAGTATCAATTTTAAATTACAAATGATTTTTGCATATATATATATATATATTGAAAACTTTTATTTACATAAACTATGCAATTTTGATAATTTTAATTACAAATTCGCGTATGATTTTCGTATATTCGTCGAAATTTTATATATAATATATAAAAAATATATATATCGACGATGAGACAAATGACGATACAAGAAAACATTTCATCTTTTATTTACATCATAAACTATGCAATTTCGATTATTTTAACCAATCACAAACTCGCAAATAATTTTCGTGTATTTCTTATATAATATATATATAAAGCTTCGACAAATATGCAAAAATCATTTGTAATTATATATATTGAAAATATTTCAACTTTTATTTATATCATAAATTATACAATTTCGATAATTTTAACCAATCACAAATTCGCGAATAATTTTCGTATATTTAGCTTTATAATTCGATATATATATATTGAAAACATTTCAACTTTTATTTACATAAATTATGCAATTTCGATAATTTTAACCAATCACAAACTCGCGAATAATTTTCGTGTATTTCGTATATTCGAAGCTTTATAATTCGATATATATATATTGAAAATATTTCAACTTTTATTTACATAAATTATGAAATTTTGATTATTTTAACCAATCACAAATTGGCGAATAATTTTCGTGTATTTCGTATATTCGAAGCTTTATAATTCGATATATATATATTGAAAACATTTCAACTTTTATTTACAACTTAAACTATGCAATTTCGATTATTTTAACCAATCACAAATTGACGAATAATTTTCGTTTTCGTATTTCGTATATTCGAAGCTTTATAATTCGATATATATATATATATTGATTTCAACTTTTATTTACATAAATTATGCAATTTTGATTATTTTAACCAATCACAAACTCGCGAATAATTTTCACATATTTCGTATATTCGAAGCTTTATAATATATATATATTGAAAATATTTCAACTTTTATTCATGAACTATATATTTCGTATATTCGAAGCTTTATAATTCGATATATTGAAAATATTTCAACTTTTATTCATGAACTATATATTTCGTATATTCGAAGCTTTATAATTCGATATATATATATTGAAAATATTTCAACTTTTATTTATGAACTATATATTTCGTATATTCGAAGCTTTATAATTCGATATATTGAAAACATTTCAACTTTTATTTATGAACTATATATTTCGTATATTCGAAGCTTTATAATTCGATATATATATATATATATTGAAAATATTTCAACTTTTATTCATGAACTATATATTTCGTATATTCGAAGCTTTATAACTCGATATATATATATTGAAAACATTTCAACTTTTATTTACATAAACTATGCAATTTCGATTATTTTAATCACAAACTCGCGAACGATCATTGCACATTTGTCGAACCTTTATAATTCAATATATATATATATCGTTTAGTCGAAACTTTCCTTCCTCCTTTAATTATCATTTTTTTAACCATTGGAAGATACGATTGTTGGGAATATCGTTTCACTCCAACGTATATATTTCGTTTTCACCGGTCGACAAAACGAGCGAATTTCGGACGCAGAGGAGGAAGAACAAAACCTTGTCGTAGAAATCGTAATGGAGCGCAACAATTGCAGGCGCGTACCTCGTAAATCTCGTATCAGCTTTAATTTCGAGTTATCACGAGGGCGGTCATTGGAACCGGGCGCCGATAACGCGGGACAGGAAGAGACTTTTCCAAAGAATAACGGCAACTCGTAGCTAAACACGCAATGTGATATATATATCGAGTTAAATAAAGATTCGATCATCATTTCTGAGTGACTTAAAATAATCGAAATTGCATAGTTGGTGATAGTTGGAGTTATAAAGGCTCGACAAATGCGCAAAAATCATTACGATTTACATTCGTTAATCTAAATTTAAATTGAGAAGATTACGTCAAATCGTACATATATACCTTATATCCTTCCTCCGAAATATTTAACTCTACTTTAAAATTTTCCAAGAGTATATTTCAAGCTGCAGAAAAGAAAAAATAAGAAGAAGAAGAAAAGGAAAAGTTCTCGAAACGAGGAGGGTTTCCGCGAGAGGATTGGGGGCGCAGCGATAGATCGGCTCGGTTTTCAACGTCAATTAACAGAGGCCACGCGTGGACGCTCGTAAATCAATTAGACGAGATGTGGAGAGTCAAGATCCAACGCTAATTAGATTGAACAAGGCCTTATTACATTAATTCCTAGAGTCGCCAGAATCGAGAGACACTGATCAGGCTTCCTGGCGGATGAATGGATGGAAGAATTTTTGAGGAATCGATCGAGGAGGGAAGAAATTGGTGGGAGCTCCGATTATCCCTCTCGGGTCATTAGCGTTGATTCGTTGGCCTGGAAACGGGTTCTCGGTCAGGTGGCAAGTGGAAAACGCCCGTTTCCTTGTTGGAGCAAGTCGGAGGAAATCCGCTCTACTTTCAGGTAACGGATTAAAGGGACTAATAAGGTAAGGGTTTCCTTGCGATTCGAAATCTGCCCGATTATTCGCCACACGGGTCGAAACAATGAAGGGATTAGGGAAGGAGGTCCTCTCTTGTTCCCTCGAAACTCGCTTCTCGTTATTACTTTTCATACCGATCCTCCAAGCCTCGAGTGGAAAACTTTTGGAAAAGTTAATTCGAAGGAGCTGTTTCGTCGAGTATAACCGTCCAAGTATCCCATTCCTTTTTCCTTCTTTTTGCTTAATTTTTATTGGGCTGTCGTTAAGTTTGCTCTTTCTCGCCGAGTTTCTCGAGTTGTTGCTTCGAAAACTTCAGTTTTGGCACTGGAGTATTGTTAAAATAACGCCTTTCCTCGTACCATTCTTACCTCTTCCTTCATGAAAGAGTAAAATATTCGAAAACGGTATATTTGTCGTCTCGAAATATATAACACGGTTTAGAACAAAGTTGAAATGCGAAATTAACGAACAACCCAATAAAAGAATTCCTCGAATCGTAGGATATCTTCCAATCTTTAGAAATCCAAAACTCTTCGAAACGTTGGAGGATTCGTTCGAATCCTCCCTATCAAAACTCTGGACGAAAATTTTTAATCCTGTTTCCAAACGCGGGAAGAAAAATAATTTGGTCCAGTTCCTTCCAGACCACATTTGAACGGTATTCACGGGCGATCATAGGGGTTGGCCGTGCGACGGCGAAGAAAGAGGGCAGAGAGAGGAGGAGGGGGAGGAGAGGTACGTGACGCAGACGTCACATTAGATTTGGAGAGCAAACGTGCGTGCTCACAAACGTATCTCGCGATAATCTCCTCCCTCTGTGTCTCTCTTTTCAACCCTCTCTCCTCTTCACCCTTTGCTTTTCGCGGCGTCCAGATACCGCTCCAGATAATCTCCATCTACGCCAAACACCGCGACCGGCAAACCCTTCCACCGCCGGATAATATAGATAGCATTCAACGAATCTCCTCTCTCTATCTCCTTCTATCTCCCCATCTCCCCATCTCCCCATCTCTCTCCCCGTGTCACGCCCAGTACCCGCGTCGTCCCTTTGATTCCGTCCCCGTTTTTCGAGACCTGTTTCTTCTCCTCCCAGCCCGGCGTTGATACGTCCTCGTCCTCGTGATGCGCCGGAAACACACGCAGTTTTTTCCAAACGCGAAAACGTGCGCGGTTCCTTTTCCAAATTTCAAATACGAAGGTAGAAACGTTTGAACATACGAGTGTATCGAAATTGTGTATATATATATATATACAAGATTTTTGATCTTTTTTCCGAAAAGAGAAAGCTAGTTCGAGAAAAAAGAATAGAGAGAGAGAGAGGGGGGGAGGAATCTAAGGTACGAATCTGTTCACGGACGGCGGCCTCCTTCTCTATATAATTATTATTCTCGATCCAGGATACGCGTATCTTTGCGAGGAAGGGCTCGCGCGCGGCCGAGTATCCAGCTATCTTTATAGCTTACGTTGCAACCGCTTTGGGCAATTTCGTGATCGACGGGTGGGGCGGTGGAAGCTCGATAACAGGATGCTTCTCGCGGATATCTTCTTCTCTCTCTTTCTCTCTTCTTTAATCCAGGTTACTCGGAGAATCGAAAGGGGAGGGGAAGAGGAAGTTTGTAAGAAAAATTTTTGGATAAATTATTGTTTTACATTAATTCTTTTCGTATACTCGTATTATATTATTCTTTTAGTTTTTTATTTTGTTTCTATTTATTTTATTTTATTTCTCCATCCACTCGTCTTTCAAATTTAAATCTTTTCAGTAAACTGTTTCGGTAGCTTCAAGGATTTCTCGTGCTGGGATGCAAAAAGTAAGCGTTGCTCGAGTTGGACTGGATTCTCAAAGAGCGGCACGAATAATAATTGTAAAGATTTATAATCGTAGAGGAAAAGGAACTTGCCTGATGCATCCGTCACGTGATTTTGGGTAATTTTTCGAGCGAATCTTTAATAATCGTTAGAAAATGAAAGAGTTTCTGTCCAAATTGCCATGAGAGTGCTTTAAAGTTTTCCATTCTGAATAACATTATATCTCTCCTCCTCGAATACCACGCTTTGTGTACTTGAAACACGGTATCTCACAGCATAATATGCGTTTCGAGCGAATCTTTAATAATCGTTAAAATTTCTCTCCTAATTCAAATATCGAAAAAACAAGAAATGAAAGAGTTTCTGTCCAAATTGCCATGAGAATGCAATTTAAAGTTTTCCATTTTAACATTATATCTCTCCTCCTCGAATACCACGCTTTGTGTACTCGAAACGCGGTATCTCACAGCATAATATGCGTCTGTATGGAGTATTCAAGGATGAACGCGATGAAGACGAATCCGTTGTTGGAATAATATCGGTTTTTTTCGCAGATGTCGATCATCGAGCCGTGATATCTCGTGCAGGTGCATCCGATTCGAGTGCGACACCTGTGATGAAGGCTCGACCGAGGCTCCCCCTTTGCTTATCGAATTATTGCGCCGCCGCAGAAGGATCGTTTTTTATTTTGCAAGAACCGTGGGGCGACTCGACAACCCTTTTTGCGGACTTTGGCCTTTTCGCTCGAGCGTCTCTTTCTTTTTTTTTTTTTCTTTTTGGGTATCGAGTTTTTGCACGGCCAGACGTTTTAATTTCGATCAAGGTTTTCAACGTTCTCGTTCCGAGGCTTCGTTGTTCGTTCATTGCGTTAATATGATGTCGAGTGGTTTTTCGTTGTCGATCGAATTTTTACAAACGTGTAAGAAGAAAAATCACGAATCACTCTTCGTTTCGACACGCTTCTCGCAAGATTCTCTTGAGTTTTAGAGATTAGAGCGAATGATGGAATGCCAAGTTGGAAATAATTCATCATCGCGTAATACACTCGAATTCTATCGGTAGAATGAATGTTTTATTAGAACAGAAACATTGCAGTGTTGATCTGAAGGAATTGATAAGGAAAGATCGTTAAGGAAATGACACGACTCAAAAATGGAATACAGAAACGCATAAGAAGACGAAATTAAAAGGATTTTACTAACCCGTATATTATGAATTTAATGATAATTCGATGAATTTTAATTTTGGGAAACGATGCGAGTGAAAAATCGCTCTTTATTTCAGAAGAAACTCTACGAAAACGCGTAAAAATGCAACAAAATTAAAAGTTTATCCATAAAATTATATTAATCCATTAGAATTATGGATTTTTCAATAAATTTTAATTTTGGGAAACGACACGACTCAAAAATTTTTTATCTCAGAATAAACTCTACGAAAAGAAAATTAAAAGTTTAGATAATTCAATGAATTTTAATTTTGAGAAATCACTTTACTTCAATTCTACAAAAACGTAAGAAGAAAAATCACGAGTCGAAAATCACTCGTTATTTCAGAAGAAACTCTACGAAAAGAAAATTAAAGGTTTATTATTAATTAATAAATTATGAATTTTAATTTTGAGAAACGACACGACTCAAAAATCATTCTTTATCTCAGAAGAAACTCTACCTCAACTCGAATCTTCACAAAAACGTAAGAACAAAATTAAGAGGATTCTATTATTTTTATTTCAGAAGAAACTCTATGAAAAGAAAATTAAAAGTTTATTATTTATCCATTAGAATGGATAATTGAATAAATTTTAATTTTGAGAAATCACTTTTTCAGAAATCACTTTACTTCAATTCTACAAAAACGTAAGAAGAAAAATCACGAGTCGAAAATCACTCGTTATTTCAGAAGAAACTCTACGAAAAGAAAATTAAAGGTTTATTATTAATTAATAAATTATGAATTTTAATTTTGAGAAACGACACGACTCAAAAATCATTCTTTATCTCAGAAGAAACTCTACCTCAACTCGAATCTTCACAAAAACGTAAGAACAAAATTAAGAGGATTCCATTAATCCATTGGAATGCACCGATAATCCAACGAATATTAATTTTAAGAAAAATTAAAAGTTCGCTACTAATCTACAAGAACGCATCGACAATTGAATAAACTCTGGAGCCATAGATCGCGGGAAAATTTACTTATCTTGCAGAGAAAGAGAAAAAATAAAAATTGTACATACAATTGGAAATTTAAAATTGCAAGATTTTCCACCAAGTGTTCATCTCCAAGAAGAAAAGAAAAGAAAAAAAAAAAGGAAAAGAAGAAAGGTTCTGTCGCGAGTAACGACAGTTACGACGAGGATCATGCGACGAAATCCTGCGCAGGAGCTTTGCAACTCGGCCCATTGTCTCAGTGGCCATTGTCGAGGATGTGGGCGCCCCTCCCCCACTTTTGCCCCGGTTAAAAACTGAAGGATCACGGGCGGGTGTGCGGCGGCCCCCCGCTGCTAGGGATCGTCCTTAATCCGTGGCCAACAAAAAGAGTTAGGGCGCCGATATAACGAGAGCCGCGAGCAATGCGAGCGGACTGTTGTTGCACGTTCAACCCGCCACGGACAATGCCTTAATGCGCTAAGCTCTGTAAATATCGATGCCTTCGACCAACACCCAAGGACGCTCGCTTTCCACGCAAAGCGGAAATTCGCTCGAGATTTTCCTTTTCTTTTCCTTTGCTCATTGTTTCCTGATTTCGAACCTGTCCAATTATAGACAAAGAGTATCAATCAGATAAAGTTTTCTGTATACATGTATCGGAAAGGGAGAAAGTAGAATATAAATTTTAACGGAGGTGTGCAGAGCGTGATAATATTAAACATGACACGAAAATACAAATTTATAAATTGAACTTAATCGGATGGAAAACGAACACTTCCTTCCTCCTCACCCAGCTACCACTCTCCGCTTAACCCCTTTCTCTCCCTCGAATTCTACACCATACTTTTTTCTTTTCTTCGTCCCCAGATAAACGTGTCGAGATAATGGCACCGGCCAACCTGTCAAACACGTGTAGTGTTTTCGAACGATGGTGGAAAACGGCTTCGATCTCGATATATATATATTATACAAAGAGATCTCTCGTTGAAAGGAGAAACCTGGTGGATGCTCGAACAAGCGTGGCAAAAGATCTCGCTCAGATCTCGCGACAGGATAACGCCGCTATGTGGAGCAGCCCTAATCCGGATTCACCCGAAATACCTTCCTCTCTCTTCCCTCTTTCCCTTCGAGAAACGACAAAATGCCGTGCAAATTCGTTCTCCTTAAGCAGACCAAGCAACCAATCGATCGATTATCCGATTACTCGGGTTATTCACTTTACTTCTTTTATTCCAAACAGTGAAATCGAGACAGTGAAATTATATACGACACTTTGGGACGATGCAGACAATTTTGGAGCAGAGAAAGAGGAACGTAGATCGAGAAAAACTTTCGAGGGGGGGAGAAAACAAATCCTTGAAAAAACGCGATCGGAGAAGAAGAAGGACAAAAGGGAACAAAAGGGAAAGGGAGGAATGGAAAAGGAATGAAAAAGAACGTGGAGCTGGTTACAATTACCTCGGTGATCGAATTCGACCCCTTCCCTCTCTCTCCCCTCCCGCGCGTAGTCGAGCATGGAGGCAGCAATCGGCCAACGCTTTAATGGAGACATCGGTTATCCGTGTCTATTCTCTTTGTACTTCCAATTACCCCTTCCCACGCGTCGAGTCACGTTCCTGTCCCCGCATGGAGGGAGGGCTCCCTAGCGGCGAGCAAAGCAGAGAGGAGAGGGGCTCGCGTAGATAGACTGCGTGCCCCTCGTGGTGGTCGACGAGGAAGAAAAGAGAAGAGAAGAAAAGAGAGAGAAAGGAATCGGAAATTTAGTGGGGGATGGAAAGCTTAGGGGATCGAAAGGAAGCGATCGAGTGGAGAGGAGGGGTGGAAACGGAGGACAGGAGCTCGCGTTTAATTTCGCGGTTTTAATTATTTTCTAAATTAAAGTTGCAGCGGCGCGTGCGACCCTGTGGATCCACGCGTGTGCCTCTCTCTCTCTCTCTGCAGTGAGAGAAGGAGAGGGGGAGTAACAACCCCGCGCGTTTTTACGTATTCCTTGCGGAGAGATACGGCACAGGAAGCCTGTCCAGGAAACCGCCACCGCGAAGGGGCGAGTGCGAGGGGGTCGGTCGATCGTTCGTTCACCGGGCGAAAAAAGGAGAGCGTGGAGTAAAAATGTAAAACGCGACTCGCCTCCGGCCTTCCTCCTCCTCTGCGTGTGCAACCCCTCCTCTCTCACCCCCTTCGTGTCGCGACACCCCCTCCCTCGTATATATCTCGCTTCACTCTTTCCTTTTTTTTCCAGAGAAGAGCTTCTCTATTTTCCTCCCTCTCTTCTTTTCAACAGAGAGGACAACGGTTGGAGAGAGTCGATCGAAAGAGTCGGCTAATTTTCAATTTCTCTTCCTTGTTATTTTCCCTCCTACGGCTCTTTCGACGATTAAAGTTTAGAGGAGGTTCTTTTCTTCTTTTTTTAAAAAAGAGATTGTTTTAATTAAACAACGATCGGGGGAAATTGGGAGGGAGAAGAATAAAATAAAACGGGGGAGGGGGGATCGTTATCTGTCGGTTAAAATATTTCACACAGGAGAATGACTGCCGGTCGACTGCCAATAGGATATATTGCCGGTATTTGTACGCATATCCCGCAGGCTCCTCGTAAAAATGTCTTTCCGCTCGCGTCCTCCGACTGGTGCCGAGGTATACGAGTATTCGATATATCCGCGGAGCAGATAACGCCGATATCTCTGATATATACGTATATCGCGTGCGCATTGCCTCTCCAGGATTCCTCCTCCTCCTCCTGCTGCTCGTATATATATTTCCGCGGCGGAGAGGAATGAAAAAGACGGAAAGAAAAATTTGGAAATGGACGAATTTTAAATAAATCGACGAGCCTTCCCACGGAGATTTGAAGATCGGCGAAAAAGAAGGAGAAGCAAATCGGACGAATATCATGGGAATTCTGAAACAAAAATTCCCCTAGATTTCGAGGAGAAGACTGGGCAAAACCAACCTCGTTACTTTTCCATCCTAAAGGCAAAGGGAGAAGGTGTATTTTTTCACCCCTTTCTTGCAATAAATCTGCTCGCGGGGAATTAGTTTGGAGATAAAGTATAATATCGGGCCCTCGCCGGTGACGTCAGAGCCTCTGCTCTCCCCAGTATTTATGGCCGCGATAGTGTCAGTCCTGGCGCGCTCTCGAGTACCACCCACCCCTGCCCGGAAAACCGCCGCCACTCGGCGCTGCCCACCCCCTCCCACGGAGTAAATTATTGGAAAATAGTCGGCCGCTCTGAGATCCTTCGCCTGCCAGGAGGGGGGAGGGTGGATCTTTTCGTCTGTTTTGTATTCCGCGGCTATCCTGCCCGCCTGATTTATGCCTCCTCCGTTTCCTCTTTCCCCTTCCAAACGAATTTTCTTTCGCGCCTCTCTCTCTCTTTCTCGTTTTAGAGCAGCCTTTGAGAGGTTTTGGAAGATTAATAAAGAAAGAAAGGTGAAACGGTTGGAACACGATTCTTAATATTTATTTCTTTTCGTTCATTGATTTGATTTCTTTTTCCATTATTTACTCGTCATTAGAGTCAATACTAATTAAAAGAAACAATCGGAAGAAAAAGATTAGCTTCTAATAACTAATAGTGGCTATGAGTATATTATTTAACAAAGTTGAGGATATCAAAGCGAAATGAAGAAAGTATAAACGTGCCATCTTCTGCTTGTAATTTGAATATTGAAAAATTAGCAAAATTGATCGAGGAGAAAGAAAGACAATTTTCACGCATCGATAGAATTGTCTCTGCATTTCTTGAATTAATATACAATCTTCTTTCTATCGATGAACGTAAGAATTTCGAATCGTTAGAAATCGCAATTGACGGGAAATAGAGACAACGATATCGATGAAAAATCTCTGGATTCTATAAGGGAAGCTGCATCGATAGATTTCGTAATTGCGCCAAAGATCAACGAGTTCTCGTATATATCTTCCTTACGCACGCAGATGGGGCGAACGACACCCCAGAGAGGGAATAAAATAATTTCCACGTCAACACCAACGTCTCCTTTTCGCTCCTGCTCGCTGAACAGATGCGCGACCACGCTTTGATCCGGCCAATTGACCTCCGCGGGTGGCCGTCACGGGGTCCAAATCGACCCTTAACGACCGGTTGTTGCGGCGCGGAACAATATCGCAAGGTCCTCTCCACGAAACGCCCGTTCCGCTTTGCTGTTCCCCCTCCCTCGCACGATTTACTCGATTTATCCATCGTCGAACAGGTGAATCCGAGCAGCACTTTCGGATTTATTATCAGCGAGGAGGAAACTTTTATTTTCTTTCTCTTCGAAAAGGTGTGTTATCGAGAGGCGTACGTTTAATAAAAATTGGAGAGCTACTCGTTGTCGCGATTATGGAATCGTTTCGCGCTATTTCAATACGAAAATTGTCCGAGTCAAGATCGCATCGCGTAATTACACGCATCGTTGTCGAACTGCCCTATTCCTTCGAGATAAGGGAAGGAGGGGGAGGTAGGAACGATCGCGGATCCATCGCGATGACGTATAGAACGGGCGAGGCGAGGCGAGGGGGGGCGGATCGTATCTGCGGCCCGGCGAAGCGATGGCCGAAATTAATTTCAGCTTGACGTACGACGCCTCATAATATTGTCTCATAACTCTCCGTCGCAATCGGGCTTATCGGGCGCACAGTGGCGTTTCAATTAGCCGCGGGCCTGGCCCGAAAGTCTTATCCCTCGCGTAACGCGTTTGCATAAATACGTTGCTCAACGTTCGATTAATTCGCCAACGATGGATACAAATCCCTCGTGTTAACCTTTATCTCTTCCCGCTTACTTTTCTTCTCGCGAGATCTTGATGACGATACGAAATGTTGCTGGGGAGGGAATCCATTAGAATATTTTCCAGGGAAATCGTTAGAATTTCAAGGATAATAAAGGATTACATACTTTTTCTCTTCGCCTGTTAAACTTTCTCCCGGGATTATACCAGCGCGTGATATCTCTAACGCGTTGAGCAGATGGCGCGCTGCGCGTCTCGACGACACGAATTTTATATAATATATATATATATGTATATGTATATAATATATATATATATGTATATGTATATGCGCATAGACGGTGCTGCCACGGATCGGTGGAGTCCATAAACGATCCCTGAATTCGAGCGGACGGAGATAAGGAAAATCATACTTGTCCTAGGAATGCATCGCGCGGCATAGGAAAGCCATTAGGGCCGGCACCGTTAATCCAACGTACGTTGGCCGTGCCGCATTAAGCCGCATTTCCAGCGTCCGCGTGTCGCTCGTTAGGCTGATTTGTCGCTTTATTAGATCTTAGCGTTTGCGTTTACCCACGGAGGAGAGATCGTCGCCGACGTTACTGCCGCGTAACAGGCCATGGAGGGAGAGAGAGAGAGAGAGAAAGCGGATTCGCAATTTGCGTAAATTAGACGATTGCGCGTCGACCTCTCTCTCTCTCGCTCTATCTCGCTCGAGACAGAGGAGCCTCTCCGCGTGTCTTCGTCTCGCTCGCAGCGAGCCGGCAGCCTCTAATGGCACGTGTAATTGGCCGATAATTCGCGCCAGGTGTTTTGACTTGGCGTTTAATCCAAGACTGTTTAATTAACGCGAGAGAAGAAGGGGAAGAGATTTTCGCGTTTTTTCTTCTTTCTCTTCTTGTTCAACGAAATTGCTCGAAAGTCTCTTGAGATGCGCGTCGACCAGTTGAGAGAATACTTCCGGGCGACGATGAGAGAGAGAGAGAGAGAGGTGGGCTCTCGACGTCGTCGCGAGGTGACTCGAGTTACCTTTTTTTTCACCCTTGGAGGCCTTGCTTACGTGAAGTGGCGTAGCAGGCCTCGAGAAAGGCCACGATCTGCCCTATCGACATCTATGGAGGGCGCTTTTAACCGTTTAACGCAGCCCACTCCCTCCTCCATCGTTTCTTCCTCGATGCGCCAACGGTTTTCGTGCAACGATAGCCTCCTCCTCCTCCTCTCCTTCTCGAGAGTCTCGCGGACTCGTGTTTCGTCGTGAGTCAACAACCAACGGTTAACCCCCTATTGCGTCTTACGTTCCATCTTTCGCTCCGTTCGTTTGCCCATTGTTCTCTATTCACTTTTCTTCTTTTTTGCGAATTAAGCTTTTCAGTTGAGAGAGGCTTGGCTGGCTTGATGCGACGACGAACCACGAGTGGGCTACGAATTTAAAAATTGGATTTTCCCAATTCTTCTTTTTTCGAAATATTGATACTTAAAACGAGCAACATCGTTGATCCATCTTCAACTAACTCATTCCTTCCAACTTTTCGCTCGATCAAAAGGACGTCAAAGGAACGTTAAAAATCGCGGTGGGGGATATTTTGAGTCGTCGATAACGAGGCAGGCGTGTCCCATGCACGATCCTTTCGAACGGCCGGGGAAATCGCGTCTCCCAAGGGCCCAAAAATTTTCCTTTTCCTCCTCCCCCGTTCGACTAGATCTTCCTCCATCATCCTCGCGGGAATATTTCTCTTACACGTGTTTCCTTGTTTTTCCACTTGGTCACTCCCCAAAAATTTGTCAAAAATTTTAATCTCGGAAGCGATTTGCCGTACAAATAATCCGTTGTCTCGAGTTTCATCTTATCTCTCTTTATTTTTATTTTATAATAAATTAGAAGCGAGAATCGATCCAATAATCGAATATTTAAATATTTGTTATTTCAAAAGAGCTCGAATAAGCCAATCTCTCGATCCGAAATCACACGTTTGTTCCTCATTTTTCTTTTTAATACTATTAAACACCGGCGATTGTTAAAATTCATTTTTTATAGATGACATCCGACGTTCCACAAACAAATTCGTTCGAAATGAACACGCTTCTTCACACGCACACACACACACGTACATACATATATATATATATAAAACAACACTGGTTCAATTTTCGCGTCGATCCATCACCGAAAAGTATAGAGTTCCTCCTGTTCCTCATCGGCCTACAACCCGCCAATTACGAAGAGCGGGAAGAGATATCTGGACGGTGTCGTGGAAAATATCGTGAGAGTTAATAACAGAAATTAGGGATCGGGCTTCCGGTGTTGTTGGCGCCGATTCCTCTCTCTCTCTCGTTGGCTACCGTATAACGATCATCGAGTCATTTTGGTGGGCCCGCTAGGAGGGAAGAGAGGGAGAGAGGAATGGTTTGGCGAGAGGAAGGTTCGCAGGACCTGTTATTATAACAAGCGGAATTTCGTCACGTGTCAGACGCGCTAATCACGATTAACCGTAATTAAGCCCGATTAGGGGTCCAAGAAGGCCCATCTACTTTGTTTATTCGAAGCCCCTCGTAGTGGAAGTATTTGGCAAATGCGAATCGCTGGTTAAATAAGAATTTAGGGAGAAGAGAAGGTTTCTTTTCTTGGATCGTCGTACGATTCATTCTTTCTTTCTCGCTCCTCGTAAAAATTCGTCCTTTTCATCGAATCGTGGTGGAAAAAGGAGGAGGGGGAGAAGTTTGGAGGACCGACGTGCCATAAAATTGGAAGGAAGGTAGCCGCGCTACCCTAATCCCAGGGAAGAATAACGAAATAGCTCGAGTCACAAGGACACCCCGCATCGAAGGGTGGATCGTTATTTACGACCGTTGAAATCGATACCTTGGAGATCAATTATGACAATATAGCCTTTTCCCTGATGCGGTCAACCTCCTTTTTCAACCTCCAGATTTCCCTTCCCTCCATTTTTCAATTTTTCGAAAATGGGTATTCAACGTTGTATGCGAGCTCTGCAAATTTGGGACGAGAATATTTACAAGAAAATTGTATTAAAAATGTATTACAAGGAAATTTCGAAGGATTTTTCGCGAGAACATCGTGATATTCTTTATCTACCTTTTTTCGAGGATTGAATATGCTCTCTGTCTTTCGAGCAGCCTTTGGGAAGAAATTTAAGAATAATCGGCAGAATCGAAGGAGGAGATGGTTGTTGAAAAAGTTACAACAACTTTAAAAAAATATTACAATACTCCCTTTGGAGAATTTTAGCGAAAAATTTAAGAATAATCTTCCCTTCGCCCGACTTTAGGAAAAAGCATTTAAGAACAATTGGCACGAAATTCTTTTCAATCGCCGGATAAAGAATCCTCAAGAATTTGGACAACTCTAGGAAACGACTCGAAAATAATTGGCTCGAAAATAAAGAAATTCTCTTAATCTGAAGAGGATGAACAATTTAACCTAAAATCAAGGAAAATCCCTCGGACTCGAACTCGAGCAAGGCTGGAGGATCTCCTCTCCCCGAAATGTCGCAACGTCTTACGCCCCATTGTCCTTGCGTCTCCTGCGTGGCACCCTGCCTGCGCTCCCCTCCCCTCCCCCAGGACAGACTCGTCCCGTGGACGAGAGCACCGCTGCCCAGTCGGCGCGAATACCACGATTTTATGGTCGGCCGTGGGTGATTTATGGACGGGCGAGAAACGTAGAAACGTAAAAAGCGTCGTGAGAAGGAAGGGAGGCCACCCCCTCTCACGATTTATTCGTCCATCCTTTTTTTCTTTTCCATTAACGAGTCCACCCTCCCCCCTCCTTAACTTTAGGCGAATTATTCGTGCAAGTTGTTCCGAAAAATCCCCTCTTTCGTTCCATTTATTTGGCATGGTGTAATTTTCTTTCCCTTCCTTCCGTTCTTTAATTCGTTACGAAGATTTATTAGTTTCAACATTTTCCAAGTCGGAACTTTGGGCAAAAGGTAAGCTTAGAAACGAAAGGGTGAAACAATTCGAGAGAGTTTCAACAAAGTTGAAAACGAGGTTGCTTTTATTCCCGATTGTCACGTTTTAAACGACGAGTCGTCGTAAATATTAATATTGCCTATTAATTAACATAAATTTCGCGATGATTCGAAGAACATTCGGTCCAACGCGAATTACTTGAAATCCGTTACTGGGAGGATCTTAAAGATAGACTTAAAAATTGGAGAATATTCCCTCCGTTGCTTCCAATTCTTGTTGAGCGCACGGATCCAGGTAAGCAAAGTGCCTTGCCGAGGGTTCAGTCAGTGCACCTTGCCAACCCACCCCTGCTGTGATCGGTAAATATCGGTAATGCGAAATTGGGTCACCCCTCGAATTGTCCAGCTCTTCTGGAATTTTCCTCGTCGTGGCAGCTCGGTGACAGGGGTCAGGTAAACACGCGGAGGAATATCATTTGGAAGAGGAAGGATATTGTTTCGAAACCACGTTTTAAAATAAAAACCGTTATCGTCCAAATTTCTTACCAATCGGGGTAAAAATTTCGTGCCCATCTTAAAAATTTATACGCGGCGACGTTTTCTTCCCATAATTCTTAGCAATTCTAGCCAAGTAAAAGGCAGATTGAATCGAACGATTTTATTTGCAACAGTCGCTTCTTTCAATCGAATGATTAACGGTTCAAAAAATTCGATTTTAAAACCGATTTTATTGAATGAAATTACGAGCCGAGACTAACAAACGACAAAGCTTAAACACGACTTAATCCTTTCCTATCTACAATTTTGTGCAACAATTGGAAATATTCTTAAAAGCGAAAGCCCCCATAAAGGCTCCGTAATATTTCACTCGACGTAATAAGGGACGCTTTTCGTGTTGGAAAATTTCCGGAAAAAGTAAACAAGTGTGCGTCGTTTATTCATTCTCTTTCGTACAATAATCTCGAAAGTAATAACCGTGGCGAAGGACTTGAAAAGAGGAGAGGAAAGGGTTGATTCTGGGAGAGAAAGGAAAAAACCAGCGATCGAAATTATGTCGAGTCACGTCACATATTGTGCTGCTCCCACAAAAGGGTCGTGGAATATGTACGGTACGAAGACACGTGGTGAACGACATGCGCGCCGGCTGAAAAGAAGAAGTTTTGCGGCGTAAGACGAAGCCGCCGAGCTTTTCACGGGAAGAAGAGAGAAGAAAAGGGAGCCGAGGAATGGGAGAGGCGGTGTTTGGAAGGTTAAGAAGGGACCTGGCGCCTCGCCTCACAATGCGCCCTGACCTTTCACCCTCCAACACTTTCCCCCTCGAACGTCCCTCTCCCCCCTCGAAACCGTAAATTTGCATAAAAATCAATAAAAGTTTCGCGAGCAGCCCCCCTCATATCTTCATCGCCTATATTTATCGTATCCTCTTTCGTTGCCTCGTTCAACTTGATACTTGATTCAATATCCGAAAAAATACCTTTATCCTTCAAATATTCCCCCGATCCCTTCGAAACGAATGCAATCATCGTTCCCTTTCACCGCGTCGAAACGGTGGAAAAGAAAAGTGATCGAATAGGAAAAGCCTTTGGAATTGGCGAGATTACACGTGTTTCCTGGTGGCGTAAAAGGCCGGAGCATCGGCCACGCCTCGGAGAGATAAGGGGCGACGGACAACAGGCGCATCGATAAACTTCAATTTCGAACAAACGAGCCAACCCCCTCACCCCTGGCTGTATCTTCGACACGCCCCGACACCGTGTAAAACCGCGCGGCGGGTTTATCTGGCCGGGGCCAGAGCAGCGGATAAGTGGCCGGCCGGCCCGTTTTCCGATCTCCTTCGGATACGAACGTCAAAGCCCCGTCCATCGCTGCGCTTATCGTATTCATTTTCTACCGGTTTCTCACGAGGAAACCGGTTATCTCGCACCGATAAGATATCGATCGATCCTCACCCCCTCCTCTCCTTCCAACCGTTCACCGAGATTGACACCCCGCCATCTTTTTTTTAATCTTTCTTTGATCCCTGCGCTTGTAACTGGAGTAGGTTTTTACTTTTTTCTGGGATTCTTTTTAGGAGAGAAACTGCTATTTCGATTTTAATCGAGAACAAAGTAATATAAGAGAGGGTATATATAGGAGCGCGTTTTAATTTTTATTTTCAAATTGGTTTCTTCTCCGATTTCTCAGAGCGTTGGAATAATTTCTCTATTCCAGCAATTTTATTCAATAACGTAACTCGCGTTTGGGAAGAAGTGGATTGATTATTTTGATCGATAAAGCTTCGTTTATTAGATTTCGGAGAATATGGAAGAGAGATTCTAGGAAATAAAAAATAAAAAGTAGAAAATTTCGTATGAACGCGTGCACATTTCGTAGAATTCCGTGGATGCGAACCCCGAATAAGGGGAAGACTTTGAGTCTTTGGCTCAAGAGAATCAAGCCTCTTCCTCGATTCCTCGATGATTGATGAAATTTCTGAAAAATTGTGGGACGAAACTTCTCGTTGACGAAATCAATAGAAATAAAAAGAAAATTTTATACGAACGTATATCAGATATCTGATAGAATTCCGTGGATGCGAACCCCGGATAGGGGAGCCTTTGGCCAACACTCTTTTTCTCCAATTACGAAGCTCGTTACGATCTTCGTTCGAAATTCGTGACGATCTTGTCTCTTGTCTAGTCCCACGCGCGAAGTCGGTGTAAATGCTCTTAGTACACGAACCTCGTTGCCGCAATTCTCGTTTGAAATCGGCGACCGTTGCGGTGAAATCTGAAAGGGAAAAGACATTAGCGCGACGAATCGGTGCCGAGTTAACGCGTGACGTCGCCCTTCCATTTTCTTCCTGACCCGATTTCCCTGGCGCCTCGGCCAAATTTCCAACCAAGTCCGTTTCCAAAATTCGCTCGTCAACTCCACGCCTCCACGATACACATCTTCCCTCCGAATAACAAAAGGGCCGGCGAAAAACAACGACCCTCGAACAATAATGACGATAAATTTGTAAAACGATAAAAAGAAAATGCTCGAAACGCATCACAACGACAATAGAGCGCGAAGTATATTCCATCGATGAATGGAAAATGTGCTTAATAAATCGACGACGGCCTTGAAGACCGGCTCGGTTTAAACTTTCCCCATTGAAAACGTGAAGATATCGACTCGAGCTCGCCTTTAAATCACCTTTCAATTACCTCGTGAAATTGCCACGCTTTGAAAATTACCACGGATGATTTATGCGAACGCGTGGCCCCTCGAAAACCCAAATTTCTTCCCGAACATACACAACACGACGAATGACAACGAGTGCTCGCCGTAATTTGCCCTGCCTCCCCGTTCACGGGCTCGGCTTAAACCTATTGGATCGTTAATTACTCCTCGACTATCGTGTCGTCGTCCAAATCGCCGGGGACAAGGAGGCCTCGAGGGAGAGGTGGTGTATAACTTGCAGTAACGGGATTAGCTAGCCCCTCCTCCTTCCAACCTACCTCCTTGGAAGTGCCTCTCGAAACGACTCACGATTTTTGTCCACGGCCGCCAAGTTGATCCAAGTTTTCAAAAATTCCTTTCCCTATTCGTGACGACAAAGATACCTCTTTCGAAGGGAAATTTGTTTCCATTTGTTTCTTATGCAAGTCCAAGAGATGTCCCATGATTAATCAATCTCCAATTTTCGCGATTTTTCACAGAGTTCGTCGACGAGCCGATTTTCCAACACGGCAAAATGGCACAGAAGCGATATATATACACACACATATATATATACGTATACAGGAGGGGGTCCTGAGAAGAAGTGGTAGTAAAAAGAGTAGCAATGGAGAATGCCGTCCCCCTTATCATCGTGGCATCGACAACCGTGAAAGATCTCTTTTCCAAGGTGGACGCTGCCCTCCCCCTTCCTTCTTACCTTCGCCTTTCCTTCGTGCCACCACCCTCCCTCCTTAGCGAGCCGGGCCTATCTCTCCTCCAAATAGGTCTTGTAGTACTTAGGGTTCATCAAGATAACTCCGGCCCTGGCTTTGTGTTTCTTCCAAGAGAACGAGGGACGAGAGAGAGAGAGAGAGAGAGGGAGAGTGGTCCGCGAGGATGGAACATATTGTAGAACGGTGCGCGTGCTTTATGTTTTGCCCTTTTCGAGATCCTCTAGCCAGGACGGCTTTAAGCAGTTTCTCCGCGTTTCCCCGTTTCTGCGCCTCTTTTTGCGCCGCCTCACGCTGCAACGAGGACGCGATGCCGCGCAGCTGTTCTCGCCAGCTTCTCGCTCGAGCGCTTTCCCGTTCCGCTCGAATATCCTTCCTTACATTTTGGGGAAAATTTTTGCACAGAGAGAGAGAGAGAGAGAGAGGAAGTTCTCATCTCGAGACTCGAAATTTATCGTTTTATTCGTTTTTCGATAATGAACTCTTCGTTGCTGAATTGAAAATCTTGAGACGGGAAATAAAGTGATAGAAAAATGTGGATATAGGAATCGTGTATAAGTGGGCGTCAAATATAAAATAGTGTGTTCTGAAAGCTATCAAGAAATGTATGCGTGAAAATTCTAAAAATCCTCGGTTATCTGGAAAATCTTGGCCGATAGAAAAATGTGTATTTATGCAAAAGCTCGTTAAGTATAAAATAGGTGTTCTGAAACCTATCAAGAAATGTATGCATGAAAATTCTAAAAATCCTCGGTTATCTGGAAAATCTTGGATAGAAAAATGTGGACATAAGAATCGTGTATTTATGCAAAAGCGCGTTAAATATAAAACGGGTATTCTGAAACCTATCAAGAAATGTATGTCAAATCAAATTCTAAAAATCCTCGGTTATCTGGAAAATCTTGGCCGATAGAAAAATGTGTATTTATGCAAAAGCTCGTTAAATATAAAATAGGTGTTCTGAAACCTACTAAAAAATGTATATATCAAAATTCTAAAAATCTATGTAAGAATCGAGTATAATTCTATGCAAAAGGGCGTCAAATATAAAATAGGTGTTCTGAAACCTATCGAGAAACGTATGTACGAAAATTCTAAAAATTCTCGGTTATCTGAAAAATCTTGGTCGATAGAAAAATGTGTATTTATACAAAAGCTCGTTAAATAGGTGTTCTGAAATCTATTAAAAAATGTATATATCAAAATTCTAAAAATCTAACCAATAGAAAATCATGTATTAACCATTTATGTAAGAATCGAGTATAATTCTGTTATGCAAAAGCTCGTTAAATATAAAATAAGTGTTCTGAAACCTATTAAAAATGTATACATCAAAAATTCTAACCAATAGAAAATTACGTATTAACCATCTATGTAAGAATCGAGTATAATTCTATGCAAAAGGGCGTCAAATATAAAATAGGTGTTCTGAAACCTATCGAGAAACGTATGTACGAAAATTCTAAAAATTCTCGGTTATCTGAAAAATCTTGGTCGATAGAAAAATGTGTATTTATGCAAAAGGGCGTCAAATATAAAATAGGTGTTCTGAAACCTATCAAGAAGTGTATGCATGAAAATTCTAAAAATTCTCGAAAAATTCTAATCAATAGAAAATCACGTATTAACCATCTATGTAAGAATCGAGTATGATTCTACGCAAAATGGCCTCAAATACAAAATAGGTGTTCTGAAACCTATCAAGAAACGTATGTACGAAAATTCTAAAAATCCTCGATTATCTGGAAAATCTTGGCCGATAGAAAAGTGTGGATAAAAGAATCGCGTAAGAGCACAACTAGCTCTTCTATTAAGAAACGTATTAAGAGATGTCGTATCAAAATTCTCGTTTATCTCGGAAACGGAGCTTTGATCAAAGAGAATAGCGTTGGATCGGAAGAAGGAAAAAGAGGATGCAGAGAAAGGAAGGTGGTAACGCGTAGACGCGTGTCAGGAACGTGTTGCACGATGGAAAAAGTGGAGGACGGCCCCCTCGTATCGGGTCTCTCTCTGTGATTACGCTAATGCACCGACCAGGATGCACCTCGCCTCACCTGCGCCTTCGAATCTCCTCCGTGACAACTCTCGAACCAAACCGTTCCTCCCTCTCTCTCTCTCTCTCTCTCGTTCTTCTCCAAACGAAGAAGCCCCTCGATTCGATCGGCGATCGATCGAATCAATGGGACAAAGAGGCTCGCCGATCTGTTTGCGTACAAATCGTAACTGTTCGTGCCTCCCCTTTGTCCACCATCGACAATGGGCAAGAGAGAAACTTTTCACAAAGTGCACTTCCCTCTTCTTCCAGGATTTTCGTGGCTTCCTTCGAGCAGATACCATCTCAAGAAATTCCAGAAAAAAAATTCGACACCGCTCCACGCGTTTTCTTTTCCTTTTTCTTTTCTCGGCTAAATTCTTCTTCTCCCACGTCGTTCGCATTTTTCAAAAATCGCACGACGAGGAATGATCTAACCTAATCTCAGTCTATCTAATTATTCAAAAGTGAGAAAAGAAGTTTCAGAGAAGAACGGAAGAGAATCTTGCGATGTCTTTGCAAAGTAAAAGTCGTAAGATCCGAATAGAACGAAAACTCGTTTCTGAAAAGTGGATCGACCAGTGGAATCCAAACTGGCTCCCGTGACTCCGCAGAAATTCGATTTTTGCCGCGAGGAGAGCGATATCTCCCCTCCTCTCTTCTTATCTTGCCGATTATCGAGGCGATCGTGATCTATATATATATATATATAGTTTTCACCTCGAGAAATGGGGGGAGGGATCTCGCGATTTAATTGCGAGGGGGTTAAAGAAAGGGTGCATTATCTCGTGGAGCAAAGAAATTCCTCTTTTGTTCTCTGTTTGCCGGTAAATCTGCCGGCAACTCGCGCGAGGAGGCGTTTTAAAGTTTGCGTTGGAGCTGTAAGTTGAAATCGATGGCTCAGGGGACGAGGGGGGAAGGGAGAAAACGGCCAATTTTGTCCTCTTTAATTAACCAACCCCCTCCCTCGCCCTGAGATTTACTCGCGTTCCGCAACTGGCTAACTACACTTGGTGGGAACAAGGGATGGATGAGATATCCTCCCTCCATTTTTTTCCCCCTTAACCCAGTGCTACCTTAATTTTGCAGAGATCAACTCGACGAAAATTTGTGTACATGCATCGAAAATGGAAAAGGAAAATTTAAAGTAGTTTAAAGTAACGGATTTAATCATCGAGATAAGAATAACTGACTGATTCTCTTTCGACATGTCCAGTCATATCATCGAAATTAATATAACGTTGAGGATGTGATTAGGGATGTGATTGAGATTTCCTGAGAGAGAAAGATCGTATGCTTCTTGAAATACGTGAATCGAATTTGAATTCGACGAGAGAGAGAGAGAGAGAAAAAAGAGAAAACAGCGTTTAATTCAGCCTTATTCACAAAGTGTTTTCACTGGAAAGAAGTTTCTCGGTTCGAAGAAGAGTCTCCCCTCCCCCCATTCGTTACGCAAAGCAACACGGTTTCGCATCATCCCGTTTAAAATCGTGAAACAAAATGCCGACACTGTTAGACGGTCTTAAATCAGGATTTTCCATCCTTGGAGGGGAAAAAAAGGAAGAAAAAAAGAAGAACTCTTTTCGAAAGACACCGCGAAAAACAAAAAGGGTTCCTCTTCTTCTTCGTCTTCCTCCTCCTCCTCCTCTTCTTCCTCCCCTTCCCTTCTGTTACCTGCCGCAGTTGTATGCCCTTTAAGGAGGTATCGATGTCCTTCTAACGAGGATCGTTGGATCTCGTGGTCAGGGTAAGGTGTCCGTGTCTTTTACGAGTCCAGGTTGCATAATGTAGAAAAGTCGAGCTGGGCCCTCGAAAAGTAAACGTCGTAAATTAAGGGAGCCGAGGGTAAGGAGGGAGAGAGAGAGAGAGGAGGAGGAAAGCAGGGTTGCTTTTCCTTTTTCTCGTCGTCCCTTTCTCCAGGGGGGATCCACCACCGATATCTTCCTTCCCTCGCCCGCCATTGTTTGTTTATCCAGACTGCAGTGCGGCTTCTTCCAGAGAAGAAGAATTCCTCTGCGAATGATATCCTTTGCTCGGGGATGGAATTCTCGAAATGCGAATCTTTACGTCTGTTATAAGCGAGAGAAATCAAACTTGCGACAGACTTTTATCCTTCATCGAGTCGAGGAAGGAACGATCCTCGAGACGGTTCCTTTTCGAATATAAATCGAATAAATCGGTGAGGAGAGACACGATCTTCTTTCCTCCTGCAGCACATCTTTTCGAGGAATCGAACTTGAAACGAATTCGAAGATATCACTTCTTATAATAATCCCCTCTTTCTCCGGAGAAATGTACAATTCGAGGAACAAGGTCTCAAAAATCTCAATATATATATTCTTCAGGAGGCATTCTCAAGACATTTCCTCTCTCTCTCTCTCTGCCTAAACGTGAAGTAGTCTCAATAGATGTTCTTTCCCTCTCTGGCACTTTCTCTCGAGTCGAGAGAAATTTCGAAAACAAATGCAAGCGAGGGTGGATTTTTGGAGAAAAGGAGTGAGTGGGGAGGAGAGGAGGTCGATAAGTGGGATAGTGAGCGAGTGAGTAACGTTTGGAGGAGGTTGAAGGTAAAGTAAGTAACTGCTGGCGCGAGTTCGCGGAGGGGAAAAAGCGTTGGTACGAAACGGGGGGCGTGGAAGAGAGGGAGGGAGGTCTCTCTTCTGGGTCCCCTTTCAGATAGCAAGACTTCTTTTTCTTGCCGGGCTCCCACAAGTCGAATTCCCGCCGATAATAACTTTTCTTCCCCGCGTATCTCGCGACCAAACTTCTCTTCCTCTTTCTCCCACCCAGCAAGTTTGTTCAAACTTCTATCGTCGGCTCGTACGCATCGTATTCGGATCGCTTGAAACTGGATTAAACGCGTCTCACTTGGAAAAAACGAATCGATGATTAATGTAAAAGTCTATGAAAAAGAAGTTGGAAAGTAAGAATCGTTTAGAAATATTTAAATGGGACGAATGTTCGAAGATCTTTTATTCGAGACGAATTCGATCACTTTGCAACGTTTGACATCGGTTTAAACGCGTCTTACTTGGAAAAAACGAATCGATGATTAATTTAAAAGTGTATGATAAAGAAATTGGAAAATCAATTCGAAAATAAGAATCATAGATTCGTTTAAAAATATTTAAATAGAGCGAGTGTTTAAGAGATCTTTTATTTGAAACGAATTCGGATTACACGTTTGAGATCGGTTTGAAGGAGTGGATTAATCTTACTTGGAAAGAAATCGACGATTAATTTAAAAGTCTATGATAAAAATATTCGAAGATCAATTGGAAAGTAAGAATCGTTTAGAAATATTTAAATAGAGCGAATGTTTAAGAGATCTTTTATTTGAAACGAATTCGGATCATACGTTTGAGATCGGTTTGAAGGAGTGGATTAATCTTACTTGGAAAGAAATCGACGATTAATTTAAAAGTCTATGAAAAAGATATTCGAAGATCAATTGGAAAGTAAGAATCGTTTAGAAATATTTAAATAGAGCGAGTGTTTTATTTCTTTAATTTTTTCATTCTAAATTCTAAATTAATCGTCGACTCGTTTTTTTTAAAGCGCGTTTAATCCGATCTCAAACGTTTGGTCTGGTTGGAGGGTAACGACACGTTTCGAGTGAAAATCTTTAAACACTCGTCCTATTTAAATACTTTTAACTTCAACAACTTTTAAACTTTAAATACTTTTCAAACGAATCCGAAAACGATTTTTACGTTTCTTCTTTTTACTTTCGAATTGTTAAATAT
Source organism: Apis cerana (assembly GCF_029169275.1). Classification (NCBI taxonomy): domain Eukaryota; kingdom Metazoa; phylum Arthropoda; class Insecta; order Hymenoptera; family Apidae; genus Apis; species Apis cerana. The sequence continues at coordinate 7,956,292 of NC_083859.1, read as the reverse complement.
CTATTTTCAAACTAATACATCAATATTCGAATATTCCTTTTCCAAAGGCTTTTAAATTAATTCAAATCGATTCAAATGTTCATTTTTTTTCTAAAATCACTTTTAAAATCATTTTTAAACGAATCTGCGATTTTTTATTTTATATAATACACCAATATTCGAATATTCCTTTAATTTTTTCAAAAGCTTCAACCATCGATTCAAATGTACACTTTTCTCCAAATAAGTCCGCGTTGAATCCTTCAAACCGATATCAAACGTTGATTGGAAAGTAACGAGTGATCCGAAAACGATTTTCAAATATTTTTGAAATATTTTTAAACGAATCTACGATTTTTGAATAATCTTACTTTCAAATTGATACATTTAACTACTCGAATTATTAAATATCTACTTTCAAACTAATATTCGAATATTGCTTTAATTTTTTCAAAGGCATCTAAATTAACCATTCAAATATACACTTTTCTCTAAATAAGTCCACGCGCGTTTAATCCCCCAAACCGATATCAAACGTTTGATCCGGTTGTAAACTGACGATGCGTTTCAAATTTACTTTTAAACGATTCTTACATTCTTACCTTCGAATTGACCTTCGAATTTCTTTTTCATAGACTCTTAAATTAATCACCCATTCGTTTTTTTCCAATAAGACGCGAGTTAAAACGAGTGTTTAAAGATCTTTGCACTTGAAAGAATTATCGAAATTTGAAGCGAGGTATCCTCTTTTTCTTTTTTATTTCTGAAAATGAACAAGCTATCCTTTAAACTTTCCACTAAAAATTAAAGGAATACTCGAAACTTGGTGTATTAATTTAAAAATATTACAATTAGAGCGTTCAAAAATCGTTGACTTAAAAGAGTATTGATAATTCACCGAACCCATTTTCCTTAAAAACGCATCAACATTTCTTCCACCTTTTTAAACGCTAAGAATTAAAGGAATATTCGAACGGTTGAATCAATTTGAAACTATTACCCAAGACTATTGTAAAAATCATCGTTTAAAGCCATTTAAGCACGGTTCAAAGATCTTCCTTGCTCGAAAGGGTATTTTATCCGTAACTGTGTCATGTATAAAAACTAATCTTGGAAAATCTCAAGTGTCGGTTTTGGAAAACGGTGGTTGGACGCACAGGCTAATGAGGAGGAGGGGGGAGGGTTAATGGAGAGAGTTGGTGAATCATCGGGGCCGATTAGGGTACAGGTCGTTATTAATACGTGAAATTCTTCGACCCGTAGAAACGACGTTTCCCCAAATTAGCCATTGAAAGCTTCTCTCATCATACTTTTAGCGCAGATAAGAAATTGGCTGGCAAGGTCGGAACGGAAACAAATGGCGGAATAAATGGAAAATTCTTCTTCACGTCTTCTTTTTACCTGAATTCTCGGACAAACGAGAATCCCATTGGAATCCTCCGTGGTTTCCTTTATGGCTGGATTCTTGGTCTTGTTCTTGCTTGAATAGTTCATTAACGGGAGAATCTTCTCCCATCTTCGATGATTTTTATCGATGATTTAATAAAAACGAAATTCCTTTCCAAAAATTTCCTACTCGTCGTACTTTATCTTTAAGGATTTTAAGGGGGAATTTTTATTCGTGTCGCAATTTGAAATTTGCACAAATTGAATACAAATTAGAAACCACTTCTCTCTTTGCTCGATTACCGAGGTAACCGGGTATCTATCTATATGTTTCTAATCTTTTTAGATTAGATCGTATCTGTTCCCCAGACCGTAACTAAACGCTAATTCCTTAAATGAAAATTAAACTTACGCTTTGTTTCTTCTTCTTTTCCATTTTCTTTCTTCTTTTTTTCAATCAAGTCGAATTAGGGTGTGTACACGCCATTAAACTAATTAGTTAAAATATTATAGGCTTGGTTATTCCAACGATGATTAGCCGCGTAACGAAAAATTACGTCTATCTCGAAACAATGCTCTTTAATTATAAAATAAATAAAAATTCGATTTATATAAGAGTCAGAGGGGGGAGAGGATGGGAATTATCGACACGTGACTAACTCATAAATTCCTCCAAATGAAAATTCGCTCAAGAATTTTCCTGGAAAAATTAAAACAGAACCGATGATTCACCGAGAACTAGACGGAATCGCGAAATTATCTTTTCCATCGAACAACCTTCCTTAACTTCCTCAAAAAAAAAAAAAAAAAAGAGAGAGAAAACGTTCGATAATGTGAACAGCAATCTGCAAAAATTCTTCCAAAATTCTTGCAAAAGCGAATTACAAAAAAAAATTAAAAATTCTATCCAATTATTGTTCCAATTTTCGAGCAAATTACAAAAAAAAAAGAAAAGAAAAATATTGGGTCATCGATCAAGCAACCAGGATGAAAAGACCCGATTAGTCCACAGAGTGCATGTACGTACAATTTTCGAGTGAATTTCGTTCCGTTGGGCGAAATTATTCCAAGTGCATCGGTATAACGATTGCAGGAGCAACAGCAGTCAATAGAGCGTGATCGTTTAGAGAGAGCCGGCCGATTTAATCGTGGGCCGCGAGCCACAGCGAAAACGAACTCTCGCGGCCCGACAAATAATTCGACCGAGCTTTATTCGAACGAGTTTCGGAACACATTTAACGATAATGAGGTCCGGCCGACCGAGGGGAGGGGCAGGGATTATTTCGCGCCCCGCTTATTCCTCGCTAATCTGGATAAACACGGGGGTGGGTCGGTGAAAGTGCAAGTAGCGCGATAAATGGCCGACCAACGATCAACCTTAAGGTCAGAGAGACAGAAAATTATCGCGCATTTATCGGAAATGTTGGTATTTCCGCCCGAGGAAACCTCCTTTCCGATTAGCTAGCTCGTCCAATTTCTTCGATCGTCGCAGCAAATAGTAAGAGCGAGTTCGAATCCGACGAATTATTGGATGAAACATAATTTCTACGAGTCGAGGGCATTTTGGTTCTCAAACGCTTGGATCTTGTTACGCGTGGATATTATCCTCATCGATCCCGTGCTCGTACAATTTCCACGATTTTTATTCCGCCTAGCCTCGGGATAAAGTTGGAAGAATGGTCGTAGATCACGGCGGGTGTTGGGAGGGTACGTGAGTCTTGCGAGATATCGACGCCGATTTATTATTCCGGATGAAGGTGGTACGTGGGACGAATAACGGAGCGGTTGAGCGGTAGGCTGGCCCCTAGCTTCGGAAAATCGGAAATAGGCGAGCACGGCACTTTAAGGTGATTAACGGAGGGAGAAAGGGTGAGGCAATTTAGAGAATAGAGAAAGTGAAAACTTGGAACAACGCGGGCCGACCGACGTCGTGCTTGTCCCGAATGACTCATCCCGATTATCCTCTACACGAGAACCTACGAGAACTCTTTGCCATTACTTTGCCCCTTGTACATCGATTTTTCGAAGAAGATAGCAAAGTAATAGCAGCGGTAGCGGCGGTGGAGAAATTGGAGATGCATAGCCTCCCCTTTCCCTCCCCCCCACGCACGTCAGGAGGAGAGATGCAGAGGGAGAAGTGGTCTCGAGACGAGTGCTGCGAGAGGGACAGGGGAGGGCGAGGGAGGGAAGGGAGGTGGGGTCGGAGAGAGGGGAAACAAGAGCGGTAAAAATGAATCGATAGGCGGAGTTTTTCATGACGCGGCGCTAGAGGCGCCGGAGGGTGGGGGCCGCGATAGGCGGAGTCAGGCTGATTTAGGGCCGCCATTTTGTGACAATGGGCGAGAGGGGGGGCATGCCTATCTGATTGGCTGATCTACGGACTTCTCTCGTCCCGAACAAGCTTCTACAGATTGTTCGGTTGTACTCTCCTCGTCGGTACTCACCCAGCCGCCCGGCGACCCGGCAACGCCGCCAACCCGTCCACGTCCCTTTTACCCCCACCACCGTGCCCCGTCAACCTCCTGCCTCCCCCTCCCCCTCCACCTCCGCCACTCCAAGCGCCGTGAAAGCGAGAGACACGCGTCCTTCCCGCCACGGGAAGGATCGAAACCGCGGCGGACACGGGCAACCCTTCTCGGCCACATCTTCCTCCCCCCTCCCCCTTGCTCTCCGCCTTTGTCTCTCTCTCTCTCGCTCCATCGAAAAATCGCTTTTCGACGGAGAATTCGTCGATATCGATCGCGAGGGATCGATCCTTGGTTTCCTCGATACTCGGGGAGGCGGGATGTATCGAGATAATGGCGGAAAAGTAGTGGCGCTATCGGATCGACGGCCCGGGCCAACTTGTAACGCCGGTCGGTTGCTCTTTGGATTTCGGAGGTGGGGGTTTCCTGTATCTTAATCGCCGTATCTCATCTAGATAGGAGGGCTAGGATCAAGATTCGGCAACGCGTGCACCTCTGTGCGTTGTTGATCATTCTCGCCGCCCCATCGATACGACTCGAAGCGTCTCGTTTCAACAATTACTCGTTTCTTGCAATTTAACCCGATCTCTCCACTCGATCTTGGAATATTGAAATTTTTAACTCGGGAAATTTGTAAAGTTTCATCGACGAAGGGGCGGACACGGAGCCAATTGCAATTATCCATCCAGATGGAACGGGCGCCAGATGGAAAATTCAATGTTGCCGGGCGAATTTAATGCAGTTCTCACCACCGATTGGCAGATACTGGCGGCCCGACGCTGCCAAATCGTTCCATCAGACAGACCACGGCTACCCACCGGGCCTGCTTTGAATACATTAATAACCCCGGGCGACTCGGGATATTTGCACGACAAATTTGCGCAGATCCCCGATAAACGCCGCGTCTAACGTAACGCGGAAAGCGTTTTACAATGGGACGCGGGGGAAATTTATAAATATTTGCCCGTTGTAAATATTATGTACGTCACGAGTCTTCAACGCTGGTGGCTCGACGAGTTTTTGCCACCACTCTTCCTCCTCCTCCTCCTCCCATTTGAAATTATCAACGGTTTGGTCGAACGGATGAGTATCGATGCGCCTCGTCCATATTTCAAACGGAGAGAAACAGAAAAAGGAACAGGAGGACAGGCATCTTAGTTAATTACAACGAAAATAAAAGATCGGGAGGGCGAAAAGAATTTTGACTCGAGAAATTTTGATGGAAGAAAGAGAGAAATTACGAAAAGAGTTACGGAATGACACACGGGGATTCGACTTTCTAAGGTTCTAAGATCCTCTCCGAGTTGCGTAAAAACGTCCCCACCCCGGTGAAATGGAGCTTATCGAGCGAGCGAATATTATCTAGATCCCGCCGTTAGCCAGAGAGGTGTTGAATAATTCCGTCGGATCAGTGCGCTGATCTCATCGTTCAACTGCGTCGCGATTGTGTGCGAGCGCGTGCCCTCCACGCAGCAGGTGTACACGTACGCGTGTGCGTGTGGCGTGCGTCTATGTGTACGCGTAGCAATGAAAGAGATGGCTTCCGCGATCGGTCGACCCAAATTTAGATCGGATCGAGGAAAACGGGAGGGCACGGCGCGTGCCCCGCGCGAAGATCACCGCCACGATAGAACGCTTTCAACGAACGCTATCGAGCCGTAATCTGACTCAAAAATTTGCTCCGTTTAACTCCGGCCTCTCGTTCGATTCCATCGATCCTCGGCTGGGAACTCGTTTCTATCACCCGTGTACGGATGATAACGAGTCCGGCTGGTGCTGGAAAATTTCCCGATTAATTTCGCCAAATAATTAAATTCGTACCGAGCTCGGCGAAATTTGATCTTCGCGAGAGAGAGAGAGAATTAACGAAGAAGGATTAAAAATCGAAGCGTTTAGAAGAAACGTATGCAAAGTGTCGCATTACAACACGCTCCGCGGAGTTTAAGGATCAAATTTCATCCCCATTCGGTGGTGGGGACGGACGATATACGCGCGAGAAATGGCCGAGCAATGCAACTCGAATAAAAGCCGCGTGCCGTGTATTCACCGCGAACGTGTTAATAAATAAACGACGAGCGGCGAGCCCGAATCATGAACTCTAATCGCGAGTTTGTCGAACGCATTAACCCGAAATCCCCGAATTCTCTTTTCACGCTCGATTCGAGTGTAAAGAAGCGGCCCTAAAAAGTAGAGAGAGAGAGAGAGAGAGAGAGAAATCTCGGAGCGAAAAACAAGGGGCTCGGCATCGCGGAAAAAGGAGCGTCGCCAGGGTTCGGTAAGAAAGAAGGGAGAGGGCCAGTGTTGACAGGAGAAGCAACACGAAACGCGGCTGGGTCGTTCTCGTCTCGTTGGATGGTGGGGTGCGAGTAAACGCCCGCTAGTAGGTTGGCCCGGTGTTGGTGGGCGTGGCCGAGCGGCGCCGAGGCGCGGCGATGTTTGCCGAGCGTTGACGAACGCCGGTGAACGCGAGGGGAACGTCGAGGCCGGTGTTTTCGTTCGCCTTAGTTCCGCGCCGGGTGCCACGACAGTCGCATCGACTCGAGTTTACGTGCGCGCACGCGCGTGTTTCCAAAAATCTTTCTCTCTCTTTCTCTCTCTCTCTCCCTCTTCGTCTCCCCACCCTCGACGCGGATCAACCAGCCGACCGAGAGAAAAACAGACGGCCAGAAGGAAAGCAGGGGAACGCGGAGACACGCGAAACCTTTTAAACCATCTCGAGACGGTTTCTTCGAGCGAAGAAAAGAGAGAGAGTTCTCGCCTAATCTTCCCGGCACGCTTTTCCGCCCGTTCTTCCGTTTCTTTTTTTTTTTTTTTCGCCGCGTACGTCCAACGCCTCTCGGACTCTGTTTGTTGTCGGACACGCGGACAAGAGAGGACACGGGTGTACCACGCGCGCGATAGACACGGGCCCAGCCACTCATTATATTACGCGGGTACCATCCGAACGCCACGATGTGCTGTGTGTGTGTACAGTGCAGTGTCTTCTTGGTGCTAACTTAGTGATTGAAAGAATATTTGAAAACTCGCCCTCGAGCGACGAGACGTCGCGCGGCGACTTATCGGGATTGATAACAGTTTAAGGTAAGCGTGTTTTGGATCGTTACGATTACGGACGACCGCCGTTAAACGACACACCGATATTTATATATTCGCCGTTTAAAACTATTTGCGCAGTGTTATTCATTCGTTCGCGAGTGTGATGCAAAAATTCCCCCCCTCGAGCAGACATTTTCGAACGGTCAGAGACAGTGAAATTTTTATGCGAAGCGACGTGATATATTTCCAAGTTCGAGTAGAAATTTTCTTCCAATTGGATTTTTTTAACATCCAATCTTAAAAAAGTGAGATTAAGGTAATCCGATTCTCGCAGAGAGTGAAGTGTTTCGTTAGGATTATCGAGCTTAGTCTTTTAGGTAGGATTCGTTTCTCTCTCTCTCTCTCTCTCTCGAATCCACGAGATAGATATTTCTTCGCGTTAGAAAATGGAATAATGGAAATTCAGAGTCAGGTGTCTCACGAACCAAAATCCGTTCCTTTTCATTGGGAAAGGTCGTTGACTCGTTATTTAGAGGTCGAAGAAATTCGTTTTTTGGAGTGGGACGGAAAGATGGCGCCGACGGTCACCGTTTATCTTCCACCCCAATAAAATCGAACCTTGATCTCGTAACGCGATGGAATCTTTCTTTTATTCCCAAAAAAACCCACCTATACAAATGATTCGCGATTTCTCGCTTATTCACTCTCGCTTATTCATCCTCGACACGCAGGAATCTTCGATATTCCGTATATCCTCGTTCAATTCAGATTTCTGAGGAAATGGCGATGATCTTAAACTTAGCTCGAAGATCTTAAACTTCTCGCCCGTAATCCTTTCGATTTCTTCGAATCCCTCGAGAGAGCCGAGTTTTTCCGATCGATCGGATTACCCGGGGGGGTGGAGGGAGGGGGAGGGGGGGGAGGAGGAGGAATTATATTCCATGGGAAATTAGAAACCCGACCGGCGAAATAATACAAGTTGGTTACGCTTGGTTGCATAACGGTTCGTTCTCCTCCGTGAAAACGGCGGAGACGCGGTGAAACAGGCGCAGTAGATCGACGGGCGCCGACGGTCCAGGTATTCGCAGGGGTATATTATCCGCCGGCCAGGGGGTTTTCCCCGGCCCTCCGAGGATTTTCCTTTGTTCTTGCACGACTACCGTGGTGAAAACCCATTGACGCGTAACTTGAAATTGACGTGTTGCCCGAGGAGTGTCAGGTACGCAGTACCGGAGAGACGAGGCTTTACCTAAAAATTGCCGTGGCTAAGGCCTGACCTTAAGGTGTAAGCTCTTTTTCCATCGATTACTCGACCAAGGACGTCGTTCGATCGCCCGGTGACGTCACTCGGACGACTCGGAATGGCTGAAAGTGTTGCGTGCCTCCCTTTCGGGGATGGGGATGGATATCGTTCTTCGATTGCGATTTCACGTGCGTATTTCGACGCAGTATCGAGGTTCGTTTAACAGGTTTGATGGCGCGTGGTAGATTTTTCCTTTTTCGTCGAGATTCGAATCTAGATCGGAGATAAAATATCTCTCTTTTGAGATATTTAGGATTCGCGAGATAATTAGGCGATTGGAACCGTTGATAGTTTATATTCAGGCGCGATCTGTATTTAGAAACGTATGGTAACTCTATGCGCATGCAATGAACGAACATCGATTGGGAACGTGGCCTCTTATGAATCACGATCCTTTTTTTGGAGTATTGAAAAGAAACGGTCCACAGTGAGAAGTTTTCATTTTCTTTTTGTCCAAAAGTATCGAAAGTTTCGATCGTGAAACGATTAAATTCATAAAGCTCGATCGATCTGATAGTTGTGCTATCATCGTAGCGTGTATCTAGAAAAAAAAAAAAGAAGAAAAAAAGGAATACATTATCGCGATATTTTTAATTCAATAAAAGTATCGCATAATAATCGCTCGATCGAGTTAATCCGTATATCACGTATTTAAAAAAAAACGGAATATTTACATGTTTTTGCGAAATTGTTTTTTTTCTCCGTGGTTTCACTCAAACTTTATCCATTACGCGAGTCGCGAACGCGCGCGTTAACTAAGTTAATCCATTAATTGTTACGACTTAAAATATATATATATATATATAAAACTGTGGAACATTGAAAAAAGGAAAAAAAAATTCAATTACTCGGCGCAAAATGAAGCGAGAAGAGTGGGTAGGACGAGTCAGTCAGTGGTCTGGAAGAGAACGAGAAACTCGATGGGTTTGTCGAGGAAAATCGGCGGGTGTTCCCCTCGCAGAAGGGAGAGAATATCGGGTGGCAGTTTGCGCGGTCTATAATTGGTAATTTGCAAGTATAATAAACGGCCGCCGGTTTCTGTTTTCATTTATTAGCCGCGAAATGCCTCCGCTTATTAGCGCAACGATGCATTGAAACCGACTCGCTCGTTCCTTCGCGATAAATATTCTTTTCGTCGGCGAAACGGTGCCGTGCCTCCTCTTACATGGCCGTCCGACGATTCTCCAATAGAATTTTTCCGTAATTACCCCATTATTGTCGATTTCTTTTCGACCCAACAGTGAATTTCATCGGGGAGAGTTAATAGTTCGCGAACGTGTTTTTTCTTTGACGGAGAAAGAGAGGTTATGGACGGATAACGTTTCCATTTTCCTTCTTGTATTTTTGCTTTTTTCGTTTATTCGCGATTAGATTAGAAAATTTCGCGTTTAAACGTGGAAAATTGTTCTCGTCGTCGATAGATTAATCGTCGTTGAGAAGGATATAACGATACAACGCCATTGTTTTCCATTGTTAACGATAAAATTATCGATACAGCTAGATCACGAATAAGATTTTCAGAGTATAAAGATTCTCGGTAATAATGGATATATAATAATTTACGCGTATTTTTTTCATTGGAAATCTTCGAATCTGGTATTTCCCATTCCTATATAAATCCGATTCTTTCTAACTATAAATTATTATTACAGATCGAATCCTTTACAAAACAATCGATAGTGTAGAATCCTTTTTATCGATCGCTTATTTCCGTTTCAATTTATTACGAAAATGTATTCATTCGCATAGAGCAAAATCGTACGATTAACGATAAGTTAGACATTAATAAGTTAGACATTCCGTATGTAACTTACGTTTTCAGAAATACTTTCTTCGAAATCGAATTCTTTCATTCTTCTTCATTCGCGAGATTTTCTTCTGGACATCGTATTTTTCTTTCGATACGAGCTCGATCCGACGGCTAAAAATCGTACGCGTCTTTGAATATATACTTTTCCGATACTTTTGCTATTATTCTCTCATTTTTTTCTTTATATCGTTCCACCAATCATCCACGTATCCCTCGGAGATTTTCTTAACTAATGCCTTTATTCTTCGATTCATCTTCGATAAGACACTTAGAGGTTATGTCGAGATGAATAAAATTACACGAAACATAACGACTCGTAATTACGCGTTTCTCTCGAAATTCTCGCAATGCTAATTGTAGTTGCACTTAACCTTTGATTAACAACCATCATAGTTTATATTTGAATCTTGTAAATTATCACGGAACGTTAAGACGATCACCACGCGCTATTCTTAGGAACGACAATTGCATCAAACAACTCGTTAGAGGTTACATTTAAGGGACTGGATTCATTTGTCACTAGATGAGAGTATAGATGTCTCTCTCAATTTTCTCTAGGGATGTTTATCGCGAATTACGCGTAAATATATTTCTTCCATGTGGAAACGTTGGCTGGACTTTGGCCGAATTTCGAGATTGTCCATCGTGTTGTTCGTGTCATCGGCGCGTGTGTCATCGGTGGTGATTTGCTTGCACGCGTAAAACGGACGGCCGTTTTTGGACGGAACAAGATTAACTCGAATCTCGATAAGATTAGTCGATGCGATACGTGATCGGTCGGCTCGCCTCGATGGAGATGTTTTTTTCGCCTCAATGACGTAACAAGCAAGCTTCTCGCGATAAATCTCGAAACGAAAATTTGCGACGGGGGGACGCGGGAACGTGTTTCTCCGATGGAAGTTCGTCGAGGGATTTGGGTTGGATGTTTTTCGGAGGCGAAATCTTATCTATGCTCGGTCGATAAGTCGAGATAAGGTTCGTCGCTTCGCATCCTTTCGCGATTCGATGAAATATCGTAGTTGCTCGAAACCACCAGATAGCCATCTATTTTTGGTGTATTAGTTTAACGGTAGGGAATATGAACGGGCTATTGAACGTTAATTCGATTTTTATAATAGAGTTGAATTTTCATTCGTAGATTCGTAGTATCTATTTGGATTTTAAACAGATAGTTTTATTTTTAGAACTATCTATATATATATTAGCGGTGAAAATAATTTTTGGAATTGTTTTTATAATCTTCTTCCAAACGAAAAATCAATTTTCGGTTATCTTCGAAATCGCTTATCTCGTTAATCTAAACTCGTGCAGGCCCACGATGCGGACAAGTGATCGATTGAAAATAATATTGGCGCCGATATCTCGATCGTCTTTCCATCGACCTATAGGTTATCCATTTTTACGATTACACATTTTTAGAAACGGAAAATAAAATCCTTCTCACGGCTCGATTCTTCCTTTCTTCTTCAAAGTGTCAAACCGACAAATTCGAGATTCATTTTTACCTATAAATAAAAAATAAAAAAGAGGAACAGAATTATATATAGATCGTTCGTAGATGACATCGTTTATAACATTTACTCGCGAATAACGAATAACGAAGAGGATTAAAAGATTATAGTTAACATTCGTGGAACAACTAGGCCGGAGGATTAAACGACACTTTACTACGGTATAATGTATAAATTGATTTTAGATTGCCTTCTTAATTCCACGGGGAAAAGGAAAAAAAAAACGAAATAAATAAAACTATCGATCGAAAAGAAGAAAAAAAAAAAAGTAAACGACGGCTCGTCCAACGTAATTTGATTGATATTCCTCGCTCGTATCTGTAATCGTATTCCGGACGTTAGCTCGATAACTCAAATAACGGAGTCGATGATTTAATGTATAATTGAACGAATAGAAGAGAATCGAGGTAGGATGTTCATTCTTTTTCATTCTCTCGTCGAGCGGTAGTTGGTAGCAGTACTAGTAGCAGTAATCTCCGTTTCTTTCCGCAAAAACATGATCGATGAGAAAAATTACACATTATCGAGAACACATAAAGAACGAAAATCCTACAAATGAAAAATTAAGAGAAGCGGCAGCGGCCGATGTTTTAATCTTATCTCGAGGCTTTTCGCGTTTAATCTTATCGGATCTCGTTCTCGAGTATTTTATTTGCCCCGGACGTACGTTTATAATTTTGGAAGTGCTCCGTCACCGACTGCACACCACGTACACGCACGTGGATACACACTCTTCTCTCTCCCTATCTCCCTCCTTTAAGGACTCTGTCCCCTCGATTCGACGAACCTTTACAGAAAATATCTTTCCCCGTACACCTCTTCGAACTTGCTCCAATCGAGAGTGGCGAATTTTCGGATTTTCGGAGTTAGATGCTCGTGAAACGAGGGGACGGAGGGGAGAAAATAATTGTAAATTTTCCAACGGGGGGAAAGGCCTCCTCCCCCCACCAGTCGTTCGGCCATTTTTCCATTCGTTCTCGTCCCCGTATCGGTATCGAGAGGGGTCCCTTCGGTTGCGTCACCGATGACCTTGATCATCGGCCGTGCGCCGCGATCGATAAAACGATTTCGTGCCACTTGATCGCCGAGCGGGCTGGGGATCGGTGCCGTTTCGAAACCTCCGGAGCTTCTCCAATTAACGCTGGATCTCTACTGAGATCGGTTATCGGTTACGCGAGTGAGTTTCTTTCCCGGTTTCTTCCCTCCTTTCGTTCGTCGATCGTTCGAAATCGGTCGGAAAAGTGGTCCGCGGGGAGGAAAGAGAAAAGTTTCGAAGGGAGGAAGGGAAGTGCTCGACCGATCTCTCTCTTCCCGCGAAATGCCAATCCTTCCTTCCCTCCTGGCGAGCCTCTGGTAAGCGCGCTTTTTCACGAAATCGCGCGATAAACGAGTCGACCCCCTTGCAATCTTGGAAAGAAAGAAGAAGAAGAAAAAACAAACGAATTTTCTTACCATTCCTTTTTTCTCCTCTTGTTGCAGAAGGCGGGGTCAGAGACAGAAGCAATTGTTATCCTTGGATCGTGAACGAACCGCCGGGAATCACCTATGATCTCCCCTCGGAGGAGAGGCCCCACTAGGACCACCAGGCTTCCGGCAGAGAGGCACCGTTCCTGCCACCGTTCCTAATCCCTCCCTCTCCCCCATCTCTGCGCCCCTTTCCCCCTCCTCCCCCTCCTCCGCCATCCGTCGCCTGGACGTCGCTCCTCGGGACGGAGGAGCAGCGCACGCCGGAGGAGGATCGTCGGCCTCTCCCCCCTCCCCTCATCACGCCTCGCGGGACAAAGGACGCGGCAAAGAGTCGGACAGGATGGACATGAGCAGCGAGTCGAGCGCGGCCAGGTGGTACGAGCCCCCTAGATCCACGCTGGAGCCGCCCTCGGGGGGTGCAGGAGTCGCGGGAGTCGTTGGCAATCCCACCGATTACAGGGGCTACTACCCTCACGCGGGGCCGACCGCCCATCACCCCGCAGCAGCAGCCGCTCACTATGCCCACAGTAAGTAAACTCGGGGATGCTTTCTTATAAGGGTTTTTACGCGTGTATTTACGCGTGGGCGGGTGTGTCAGAGAGAGTTGATTGGATTGGATTCCAAGGAATCGCGATAAAGAGGATAGTTTAAAGGTTTTGATTCCTTGAATCCTTTTTTTAGGACAGGTTTGTTTTTTAATTGATCTTGTAGTTTTGTTTCTTTTTCTAATAATCCAAGTGGATGATTTGTATTTAAAGAAAAGAAAAGAGGAGCCGTACTTTTTCACGATCGATCGAAAAAGGTGCGGTTGGGATTTTGTTGTACAGGATGTTTGGTAAATCGGCTCGATAAGATATCGGTCCGGATTCACTCAAAGGCAAATACCCCAAAGGCAGCGCGTTGCGCGACCCCGTATCTTATCTTCCCCCTTCGCCGATTTCTTCTGTCTTCTCTCCGATAAAAAAAGAAAAGAAAAGAAAAGAAGAGGAGGAGGAGGAAGAGGTGTAATCGATCGATAAGGCTAAAATCGTGCGCTCTTGTCAAATTTTCTTTCTTCCAGGCAGGTTTCTCCGCGATATTTCCACCAGCCGATCGTCGAACCGTCGGGCACGAGTGGCCAGGGGATAGTTAGAATGCGCGTCGACTGGTTTTCCCCTCGTGACTCGGTTCAACGGTCGCTAATGGCGTCCTCTTCTCGGTTCTCTAGCTCGTTAATTACGCCGCGGATGTTTAATTATGTCGTCTTGTTCGACCCTTGCCCTCGCCACGAGAAAAGAAACAGGAGAAATTGGTTGAAAACTTGCCCCCTCTTCGCTCTCCGTTCCAATCGAGAACGGAAAGGAATCGCAATCGAATTTATCCCGAAAAAATTTAACAACGGATCGACAAACGTTCCAATTGATAAGTTATTCGTTTCGAAACGGGAAAGGTTAAATTCGAAATCGCTCGGAAGTGGATGGAACAACCGACGGCCACGAGTTGGAAGGCGATTGAGAGCTAGCCGTTTCTCGATTCAGCCGGGTTCGGACGAGCACGCGATCGCCGAAACGCCTCTCTCGCTCTCTCTTTCTCTGCTTTGGCAAATGACTCAGAAACGTTTTATCGATATTCTCTTAAACAGAATTCAGTTACTAATTATTATCCGTTTATAACGTTATCATAACTGGATTTCTCTTCTTATAAAACTCTACTTTTTACGTAATATGCTTCCTACGATTCACCCCCTTTGATTTTTTCTGTTTCTTTCTTTTTTTCACCCAGCAACTACAAAATTCATCCTTAATTCATTTCTCAATAAAATATCGTACAAGATTCGACATACCAAGCCCTAATTTTCAGTCATCGAGAACAATATCCTTTGTGCAGTATTTCTATAATTCCATTATATACATATATGTATACTTGATCCGCACAACTCGATTCTCTTTTAGCAGAGAAGCGATAGCGCGTACGGTCTAAGTAACGCCGATAGTTCTCGGTTCTCCGTCGCCTGCCAAGCGTGAAAAAAGCGGAGGAGTATCGCTCGAGGAAGAGAAAGAGAGAGAGAGAGAAAGGAAAGGGGGCCAAAAAGTGGACGAGGAGGCCGCCACTCGAAACTCGATACAGCCGGTCGGATCTCCGGTCCCTGGAACGCGATATCCCTGATTCTCGCCGACGCGCATGGATCATACTCGGCCCTCTGTTAACCCGTGCTCCGCTAAAAAACCAAACCTCCCCCCCTCCCCTAATCGGAATCAAATCTCTATCTGTCGCTGGGCAAGCGGCTGGCCGGAATCTCCGCGACTTCTTTACGACTTCTCTTACGACCCTCTTTCTCTCGAGGCCTGCGAGAGGCGGCCGGTGCTGATGACCTTCTGACACGGGGCCACGGAGAACCTCTACCAGCTCACCATGCGAGAGCTTGAGAAAGAGAAAAGGAGAGAGGTGTAATCTCCTCGATTATCGGCCTCGATCGAAAACCTGCATCTTGCTTCTCATCCATCGGTGTAACGGTATACGTGTTTTGACAGGTGACGGTGGCCCTCGTGGAATATGGATCGGTGTGCTACACGTGTGCATCCCCCTTGGATTTTTCTTCTTCTTCCTCTGGCTAAATCGAGCCGAGTGTCGAGGGGGGATGGAGGGAGTATTTTAGGAGGAGAGTGTTTTATCAATGAAAATTGGAGAAGTTGGAAGGCGTTCTTCTCTTTTTTCGAGTCGGTTAGAAAAATGAAGGAATGAGCGAAGGGGTGAAGAATTTCTCTCGAGATGGATCTCGGAATCGGTGGAAAAATTCCTTGGAGAATCCTTCGGACGTTTCACGGCCAACTATTCTTTCTTTTTGGAATCCGATCGAGGATTCCAAATATTTTTGGATTATATTCGTGTGTCGGTTTTTTTAACTCTCCAAAATTTTCCACGCGATCTTCGTGGGTAAATGGTATCAAGAGAAAAATTTCCAAAATTATTCCAAAATTAGTCTTCAATTCGGAATCCAATCCGATTTCGTTCTAATTCTTCAAATTTGAAGTGTTGGACAGGTCCTATCTTTGCCCGCAAAACATCATCGCAAATCCTTCCAATCTTTTAATCGTCCAAACCTCGAAGCCTAATCACCGTTCAGTCATCGTGAAAGGTCCTGTCCACGAATGATCGTTTCGTACAAAAATTTTCCAATCCTCCTTAACTTTCCAAATTTGTAATCTATCATTCAAATATTAGAGCCATTGTTCAGACAATGTTCCTAAGAACAGGTTTCACACTCGAACATTGTCGAATCCTTTCTACGTTCCGTTTAACTTTTCGAAACTTCTACACAAATCTTTTCAAACCTTTAATCTATCATATCCGTTCTTATGTTGGAATGTCTTTCTTCGGACAGCTATTTCAAAAGGATGCTCCTGTCCTGTCACGAATGATCGTTTCGAGACTAGTTTCACGTTCAAAAATTGTCGAATCCTTCCAAACATTTAATTCATCATTCAAATTTCAGAGCGAACGACTCCAAGAAGATGTACCTGTTCACGAATGATCGTTTCGTAACCAAAAATTGTCGAATCCTTCCAAACTTTCCTTCCAACGATCTGAACAGGATGCTCCACGAATGATTCAAGACTAGTTTCACGTTCAAAAATTGCCGAATCTTTTCAAACTTTTAATCCATTGTCCGAATCTCAGAGTCCAACCACTCTTCAGCCACGAATGATCGTTTCGAGACTAGTTTCATATCCTCTAAAAAATTGTCGAATCCTTCCAAATTTTTAATCCATCATCCAAATCTCAGAGTCCAACCAGAGTTCTTCAACGATCTAAAGAGAATTCATCTATCCACGAATGATCTCGCGTTACCTACAGTTTCATACTCTTCAAAAAATTGTCAAATGCTTCCAAACTTTTAATCCAAATTTCAGACTCCAACCACTCTTCAACTAGCGATCTGAACAGGATGCTCCTGTTCACGAATGATCGTCTCAAACCACAGTTTCATACCTAAAAATTGTCGAATCTTTCCTCTTAATTTTTCCAAAACCTCTACACAAACTTTTAGTCCATCGTTCAAATCTCAGAGTCCAACCAGAGTTCTTCAGCCAACGATCTAAAGAGAATTCATCTATCCAGGAATGATCTCAAACTACCCATAGTTACATCCAAAACATTGTCGAATCCTTTCTATATACCTCTTAATTTTTCAAAACCTGTACACAAATTTTCCAAACTTTTAATTCATCATCCAAATCTCAGAGTCCAACCACTCTTCAACTAGCGATCTGAACAGGATGCTCCTGTCCACGAATGATCGTCTCAAACTATCCACAGTTTCATACCTAAAAATTGTCGAATCTTTCCTCTTAACTTTCCAAAACCTCAACACAAATTTTCCAAATTTTCTCTTAATCCAAATCTCAGAGTCGAATCACTCTTCAGCCAACGATCTAAAAAGAATTCATCTATTCAGAAATGATCTCACATTACCTACAATTTCATATTCTCCAAAAAATTGTTGAATGCTTCCTATATACCTCTTAACTTTCCAAAACCTCAACACAAATTTTCCAAACTTGTAATCCAAATCTCAGAGTCGAATCACTCGTCAACCAACGATCTAAAGAGAATTCTTCTATCCACGAATGATCTCACATTACCTACAATTTCATATTCTCCAAAAAATTGTTGAATGCTTCCTATATACCTCTAAACTTTCCAAAACCTCAACACAAATTTTCCAAACTTGTAATCCAAATCTCAGAACCACTCTTGAACCAACTCCAAAGAAGATGCACCTATCCACGAACGATCGTTTTATCGAAATTAGTTTCACAAAAAAATCGTCCAATCCCTGCAAACCTTTCGAAAATCTTCGCCAAACCCCTCCTTCAAACCCAGCATACCCTCCGAATTTCCGAAACTGCGGCCACTCTTCGTGTGCAACCGATCCAAGAAGGATGTTCCCGTCCCCGAGTGATCGATCGTCGAAACGAACGGTGAATCGGGGGCGCGTAGGGTGGCTTGGCTAAAGAAGAAAAAGAGAAGGAAAAAATAAACAAGGCAGGCGGATGGATAATACGCACGCACACGCAGAGGTGGTTGCGGCAGACAGGAAGGAAGCGCAGCCAACCGCGAAGCCGCCACGGGCCTCTCTCAGAGAGGTGCATACGTAATTGCAGGCCACGCGGGAGGCGCTGCTTTTGTAGGTTACCCCTCCTCCTCCTCCCCTCCCTCCGTGCGTGTTTATCTCGCCCGTTCCATCTCTCGCCCCGAGTTTTTCCGTCCACCACCATCTTTCCCTCTCGCTTTCCTCTCCCCTCCGCTCGCTTAATTGCTCTATTTACCCCCCTCTCTCCCGCCTTTGCGATTCACGAATGCGCGAATCGATACCTTGGGGAGAAGGAAGGATGTTGAAAAGAGAATTGATTTTTTTCTTCTTCTCAGCTACTTGATACACTTCAAATTATGGCAGGTAAATTTTGATTCGACTCTCTCGTGAGCAGGATGCTTTGAGTTTTTCGAGAGGATTATTCGTGGATCGAGTTATTCTTGGAGAGTTCGGCGAATGATGAATTTGAGAGATTGGAGAATAATGGTGGGGGTGATTCGAAGTTTGATCTCGTATATGAAAGTAAGAGTAATGTTCCTCTAATATTGATATCTAGATCAGCTGAACACTCGGATCTATCTGTATAGTGAGATC
Source organism: Apis cerana (assembly GCF_029169275.1). NCBI lineage: Eukaryota > Metazoa > Arthropoda > Insecta > Hymenoptera > Apidae > Apis > Apis cerana. The sequence goes on along the minus strand of NC_083859.1, from coordinate 7,937,667 downwards.
CAAGTGAACATTCGATAAGCGTCTAAATAAGTATTCCAAATCGAATATCCAAGAATTCTGTCCAAGTAGACAAGAGCGAGCATTCGAATCTAAACTAGCTATCCATACAAAGTATTATCTTTCGAAAGAATACTAGAAATATTCGAGTAACAAGATTTCATTGTCCAATTATTGGAATCCGAAGCGTCCAAGATAAGACTAGCTTTCCAGTGAATAAGCAACGCTATAATATTCAAGTAACAAGGTTTCATCGAACGTTCAAAATCGTTCAACTATTCTAAGGTAAACATCCAAGTGTCTCAAGTTCGAGTGAAGGTATACCAGAAGAGGCATGATACGAATCTAAATTTATCAAATATTCGTTATTTCGAATATGCTCGCTGCCCAAATAAGTGGAAAATTTGGTCAAACGTTCTACTCGAACCTGTTCGAATCTAAACCGTCCAAATATCGGAATCTCGCCGATGCTCAAGTCCGAGCAACTGAAGACCAGCTTTCCGAACATCGAAATACTAAAATTTCATCGAGCATTCGATTCAAAATCGTGCAATTATTCAAATTATCAAATCAACTAAGAATATAGCCGCAAGTGAGGACATAAAACCTTTCCACGAGCGACATTAAATATCCAAATACCCATTAAATGTGATACCAAGCATCGAAATGTGCGTAATCGAAGCGAATAAAGATATAAAAATGTACAATTATTCAACTTTAAATCGACTAAGCATCCAAGTATCGAAATATACCTGGTCGAGGCAACCGAAGACACGCTATCTTTCCATAAACAAGCAGCGCTAAATAACGTTCGATCATTCATCAAACATTCGATTCAGAATCGTGCATCATTCGAATCTATCCAAATATCTCTGTGTGCTCAAGTCGAAGCAAGTAAAGGTTTCGAGGAGGTAAAGGATACGTCGAGGTCTCGTTTAGCGGCTTTCTCTCTCGAGAAAGAGAAGAGGATCCAGCGGCGCGCGGGTCGTGCAAAACGCGCGACCGCCGCCATCTTGCGCAAATGCACACGCCAACCGAAGGCGGAGCCTCTCCCCAGGGCTCTCTCTCTCTCTCTCTTTCTCCGCGTCCGTCTTCTCGCCAGCCTCTCTCTCTCTCTCCCTCTCCCTCCTCCCCCTGAAGAGAGAGGAAAGTATCGCGGGCGGCAGATGCAGCTCGCGATGCAGCCTCGCCGCGATCAATCTTATTCCTCGTTGTTCCTTCTGTCTTCCTCTGCCCAACAGCACTCCCTTCTCGAGAATCCGTTCCCCTCGGTAGCTCGATGTCACGATTCGACGGCGTACAGGTTGCGAGGATTTCTTTTTTTCCTTTTAAAACGGAGCTCGGCAAACTGGACCATCGTCGCTCACGGACTCTTCCCCTTTTTCTCCTTACTTTCTCTCGTCGAGAGAAGTTAAATCGAATTTCAAACGGTAACGTAATAATAGCAAGTTGACGATGTTTCGATTTTTTAAGGGGAAATTCGGGAAAGCGAGAAGAATGGCCGATTTTCGTGGACCCTCGCTCGGGGGAAGAATAATGGAGTAGCGATAATTGAGAGGGTTTGAGGAGAGGTTTCCTCGAAGCGAGGAAAAGAGGAAGAGGGAGAATGGATGAAGCGTATCCGGGGGTTGAAATTGCATGTTATTACGAGAAAGGAGCATCGTGGCGAAATGAGACGTTATTTTCTCCTGGAATTTCGTGTATACACGCCGTGAATCTTATTAACCGTCCCCTTCGTAATTCCACGATTTACGACGTGCCTCTACGCGCCTCTATTCTCGAATAACCGTCCTTTTTTCCCTTAATCACGGTGGACGGGAAAGTGGTCCAAAGCCGAACGTTCGATGAACCTAACTCGCTCCTGCCCTCTGCCGGCAACCGAAACCCGAACCGAACGCTGCTTCGACCGTGATCGTTGCCGGTTAAAGGCGGCTGATGGATGGCTCAATCGTCGAAGCCTAGTCCAGCTCGCTTGGAAAGGAGGAGGCGAGGGAATAATTAGCCTGGAGAAGTCGAGGGGAGGGGGTCTGGAAAACGAGGATCTTGGAAATGGTTGGGATCGTGGCGGAGCGGAATACCAACGAGAGAATATCCCCGCGCAATAATTCACGCGATTTCCTTTCTCGTTGCGATTCTCTCCGGCTCGCCGTGAATGAAACGCGTTATCCGCCGCGATCTCGGCTGTGAATGGGAAAAGAAGAGGGGGGAGGGAGAAAGGAAAAAGGGAGCTGAAAGCGGGAAGAGGATCAATTTTTTTTTCTAGCCTGTAATTCGAATTAATTCGAAAATCGCCTTCTTCTCTCTCTCTCTCTCTCTCTCTGCAAATATTTGGTTTCTTCTTTCTTTTAATCAGTCTCTTTCTCGTCCGTACACGTCGATAGGGGGAGGGGGAAAAGCTCGTCCTTTGAAAGAGACTCGCCGCTTTGAATCCTTTGAACCGAGTTCTCGACGCCTGTCCATAAAAAAAAAAGAGAAAGAGTCGCTCGAGGCGGCGTAATTATTCGAAGTGGAGCTTTGACGTCGAATGGTGTGACCCGAACCGGGCGGGTTATGTATGAATCGCGCCACCTTTCAATACGCTGGTGTAATAAATCGTGGCGGGCCGAGAAAATTTCCCACTTGCCCCTGGAAATTTTTCTCGACTGAGATAAAGATCCTCCTGTCTCTCTTTTTTCACAAAACAGACAGACAGAGAGAGAGAGAGAGAGAGAGTTGATACGAAGAAATTCCTTCCTTTCTTACCCGCGATCTTATTTACCGACCGAGGAAACTTCTTCGCTTCGAAACTCGCCGAGAGGGAAAACAAAAGTTTCTGATTCTGGTTTCCAATTGGTATTATGCGCCCACGTAGAAAACGAATCTTGCTTCCCCTCTCGTGCGAAAACAGGAGAGAGAAAAAGAGAGAGAGAGAGGGGTGGATATACTCAGAGACGGCTCGATTATCATATTAACAAGGAGGAATGTGTTATATAGCGCGAGTGTGCGTGACTTATTGGTTCGGAATATTTTCACAGCGCGTGGGCGTAGTCTGAGCCGAGGGAGTCGTCTCGATCGAGTAAGCGATTAATGGATCCGATCTAGATCTCGCGGTATTATCGAGGCTCGATCGCAATGTGTATATATATATATATATATGTGTGTGAACGTGTATAATACGACTGTGGAGAGAGACCCCTCGAGGACGTCTGGTCTAGTCGAGAGGAAATATCGAGTTCCTATGAAATTCCTTCCTGTGGAAAACAGGTTTCGAAACGGCTGATTCGTTTTCGTTTATTTTGTCCGTTTATCGTTGTTGTTGCTTCCCCTTTCTTACTATTACAATCCCCTTGAATACTTCTCGCGTCTTCGCCCAAAAATCAAAAATCTAAACCACGTTTCTAAACTGTACCTCGTCGTTCAATGACGAGAAGAATTCCTCCTCCTAATCTCGAAAATACGTTTTTCGTGAATGCATATCCAAGAAAGCGAGACTTTTGCATTCGAATTTTAATCTTCTCGAGGGATGTCTCCGTTGGGGACGTAACTTTAGCCGGAGAGCATTCGTTGGAGGGAATGGTTGGGAAGCGAAAAAAGGCATCCGCGCGTGGAAAAGCGGCGCCATATTAGAGGCGACCTGTTTCGAAACGACCGCCTTGGGAATCGACGCCTAAGGAGCTCCTCGAGACCGCCTTAATGAGACGCTCGCTCCTTTTTCTCCCCTCTCCTCCCTCCCGTCCCCCTGTTTGTTTGCCAATTCACGCAAGAATATAAAGAATATAGGGAAGAAGATTCACTCGAGCAACTCGATTTTTCCAGTGTGCAATCGAAATTAATCGCGAATACAAATATTGTATACGAGATAATTGGAGATGAGTCGACTAGGTGATCTCTGATACCACGAATAAGATTATCTCTCAAACGTGTCCAACTCCTTCTCTTCCTTCGTTTTCCCTCGATAGATCCGGAAACGCAGGAGCGAGGGAAGAAACGAGTGGTCGGGCTGGATCTTATCGGGTCGATTAATCGTTAAAAATCTCGACCAGGTTCCATTACTCGTTTTTATTTTCTAAAAAAAGAAAAAACTGAGAAACACGTCAGAGATCCTCCTCGAACGCGTTCATTTTCGCGTTTGCACGCAACATTACTCGATCGAACGAACGCCCTGTTTTTGCTTTGAAACGAATAAGACGAATGACAGGCGCCCGTTCGTCTGGACGCCCTCGAAAGGGTTGAAAAATTTGTTGGGAAGCAAAGCAAGGGAGGAGTAAAAAGTGTCGTTGTTCGAATATTAAGAATATTACTTTTTCGCTCCCTCTTCTCCCTTTCTTGGAAGGAAAATGGACGAGGTTTCTCGATATCGTTCGCTTTCACGTGCGGTTCCAATGCGGCAGATCCAATTACAGGCGGGGCATTCGATTAATTGCGTGACAGTGCAGCTGTCCCGCTTGTCCCCGGTTAACGCGATATCACGCTCCTAAATTTAGACGACTTTGCACGCGCGCCGATCCTGACGCACTCGCGGATTTTAAACTGTTAAAAGGGGAGGGGTCTTGGTTCTATTCTCGAGGCTTGGTGAGAATTTTTGGTGGAAGGTGAAGCGAGCGGCTTCGGGATGTATCCTTGAATTCTAAATAAGGGACGAAGATGGCGCTTGGGGAAGTGGGATGACTGAAGATGTCGCCTCGAGATATTGATTTCGTTAGCGTGTAAAACTTTTCCATTCTTCGAGTAAGATGGCTTATTACGGATATTCGACAAAAGTTTCCTATGTATTCTTCCCTCTCACGAAACTTTTCCTAATTGTGATGGTTCTAAGATGGCGTTCAAAATATTAATTTCACGCGTGCAAAAATTTTCTAAATAATTCTAAATAACTGCGAATAAGAGGACAAAGGTGGCGTATCAAAAATATTAAAATATATTGGCGCAAAATTGTCTCATCCTCCCCTAAAATAATTCAAACATATTATCTTCCTCCAATCGATAAAAATCACGAAACTTGCTTTCCTTCGTCAGACACAAGTACGAATTAATGCTCCAAGTGTTCCAACGAGGCAGGCAGGGAGGAGTTTGGCAAAACATCGGCTCGTTATCGGCAGCGTATGCCGCCGAGGTGGCAAGAAGCGTCCGAGATAAATATCGATCCCCAACTTGCCCTCCCCTCCACTCTGGCGCCCGACTCGAGCATTTCGCCTGGATCGCCATTTTTCAAATCTCGATAATCAACGAATTATCGTCTAATTACGGGGGGCGGGGCCGAGGGAGGCCAGGAGAGTCGAGGAGAAGGAAAGCCTCGCGGGGGTGGAGGGGAGACACGCAATTAAGACGTCCGCGGCAATTAGCCGGCTTCGCGATCGGTAAAACCCGATCATTCCACGCACGCACGCACGGATCAGGTTCTTTCCCTTCCCTTTGCGAGCTCGAACGCTCCTGTCTTCGAAGGCGAGAGAGCAGCCTCGAATTAGGATCGACCGAGGAGCAATTTCGGTTCGTGTCATTGCTATTACAAGGTGTAAAAGTCCTTTAAAATTCTTCTCGTATACATTTTCTGCTTCGCTAATCACGAAAAAGATCCCGTTGAATCGCTCATCAGGGATGATCCACATCCTTTACGTGGTAATTCTACGGGTTGTTCGTGAAAGAATAACACGATATGATAAAATTAAAATAGGATTAGCAAGGGTCGATTAATTGTTGCAGGGGATGTCGAGCAGTTACTTAATATCAATATCTGATTTTAGAGATCGGGAAAAACGAGATTGAAAGAACAAGGATTACTCGACGATTATTGTACGAAAAGGAGAACGTTGCTCGACGGCGGAAGTATAACGCGATTTAACGAGGTTAAAAGAGAATTAGCGGACGTCGAGCAGCGTTTAACTACGCAATTGTACGGGAAGACGTGGTGAAAAAGGTGTAAAGCGAGGATGAATTGTTGCAGCGAGGATGTCGAGCAGCGGAGTGACGAGCGGCCCCGTGAGCCAGGTGTGCCGGCCGCACTTCCACAGCTCGGTGCTTCACCCTTGGCTGTCGGGGAGCGGGGCGGACACGTCGAAGACGCCGTGGGGATTCCCGACGACGACGGGCTCGGCCGGGAGCGGGGTGGCCGACGACAAGCCCCAGAGCCCCCTGGGCTCCTCCCTGCCCCCGAGCACCGGCAGCCTGTCCAGCCACGGCGGGGCGGGGGCCGGCCACCACCTCTTCTCCTTCCCTCCGACGCCCCCCAAGGACGCCACCCCCGACAGCATCACCGCGAGCACCACCTCGGCCAGCAACAACAACAACAACAACAACAACAACACGACCAGCGCCAACAACAACGCCAACAACCCCCTGTCGGGGCTCGGCGGCGGGGCGAGCAGCGAGTACCAGGCGGCCGTCGCCCACGCGGCGGTGATGGGCGCGTTCATGCACCACCAGGACGCGCTGGGCGGCGGGGGAGCGGGCTCGTGCGACGTGAAGCCGAGCGTGATGCTGAGCCATCACCACGGCGCGCCGTCGCCGCCCCATCAGCAGCACAACGGGACGGGGAGCGGCGGGAACGGCGGGACAGGGGCGAGTGGAGGCGGCGGGGCGAGCGGGCAGGTGAAGCAACGCGAAGGTAATAATCAGTCGGGCAGCCAGCAGGCGAGCACCGCGCAACAGCAGCAGCAGCAGCAGCAACAGCAGCAGCAGCAGCAGCAGCAGCAGCAGCAGGAGGCCGCGTATCAGGGGAGCAACGTGGCTGGCGGGGGTGGCGGGGGCGGCGGCGGGGGGGCGAGCTCGCCCTCGTGCAGGGAGAGTTACGCGGCGGCCGCCGCCGCCGCCGCCGCCGCGGCCGCGGCCGCGGCTGCCTCCAACACCCACCACGCGACCTCCGGGTCCCAGTACGACCCGGCAACCAGCGCGTATAACATGTACCAGCACCTGCAGTATCCTAGTACCACCCACCACCACCACCACCACCATCATCACGCCGCCTCCTCGTCGTCTTCTTCGTCTTCGTCCCACAATCCGCACAACGGGGCCGCCGCGGTCTCCGGTATTTTCGGCCACCACGCGGCGGCGGCCGCGGCGGCCGCCGCGGCCGGGAACGCGGCCGGCGTGGCCGGCGTTAACGTCGACTCGAAGCTGTTGGTCGGCCACGTGCACGCCAACACGCCGAGCTCGCCTTCCGCGCAGCAGCAGCAGCAGCAAAAGCCCAGGAACAAGTCGAGAACGTCCGCCGGTAAGCGGCACGCCTACCAACCTCTCCCTCCCACTTTTCTTTTTTGTCTCTGCCGGGTATTTTTTTTTTTTTTCCCCCCCCTTTTTTCGTACGTACACGTATTCTTTCGGTTATGGGTTTTCTCCCTCGTTCCAACGCCTCGTTCTTCTCCCGAGTCGGGGAGAGACGAGGCTGCGGCGAGTGCGGTCGTTTCGGGTCGACAAGTTGAAGCGGGTATTTTAATATTTTTATATTTTCGGTGTCGGTTACGTTACACGTTGTGACGGATAATTCGGTGTAAATTTTGGGATGGTTCTTACCGTGGTCGGTACGAAACGACCGTGCTCTGAGGGTATTTTTCTTTTTCTTTTCTCTCTATCTTTCTCTCTCCCTTTGGTTTGACAATTAACGCTTTTTCGTTTGTTTCCATACGCCTTGCGTTTCTACGCGCGAACCCCGTACGTGCGGCTAATTATTTCTGAAAGCACACACGGGTTTCGCGCGTCTTTTCGCTTTGAGTTCCAGTATCCTCGGTTTGCTTTCACTTTTGTCACACCGGTTTTTTTTTTTTCTTTTTTACTTTATCGATTTTATTCCATTCGTTCCCAGAAACGAGTAGTTTTGGTGGAGGAATGCACCAAAATTATTTTTTTTTCTTTTTCTTCAACGAATTCCTCTTTCGTTTCGTTACGTTTTCTTTCGTTTCGTTTAAAAATCCCCCGACGAGCTTTTGGTGGCGGTCGTTTTTCGCTTGCGACTCGTTGATTACGACGAACGGCGAACACGTTTGATATATATATATATCTTGTTTTTTTTTCTTTATCTTTTTATCGAACGAGCTGAGTGTTGTTCGGCGAGAGGGAGACACACAAGACGTGTATTTTTGTATTTTTGCCTCACCCGTGTGTTTTTTTGAGTGGCACCCGCGAAACGTCGAGCGTGAACAGCACCACACCTGGTTGATTTTTGTGATTAAGGCCGATGCACAGGGTGGGGGACACGAACGAAAAAGGAAACGCCATAGACATTGCCGACATCTTGTTTTTCCATCTTCTCGCGAAAAGCTTGTCGCAAATTTTCCAAATTGTTGACAAAAAAAGAAAAAAAAAAGAAAATGTACTTGAGATTCGCACCCCGATCTACTAGAACTGTTTGTAAAATTTTGTTCGACAAATTTTATTTCTTTAACGAGAACGAAACTTCTCCTCGAGTAAACATTTTATGAAAATTTTCTCCCAATTTCTTTCTCTTCTTCTTTTTTTTTTCCTTTTTTTTTCTTTTCTATCAAAAATTTCAAGATTCTCGTGCATCTTTTTCGAAAATATACGACGAGGATAGTATCGAGCGTCCAGTAACGGCCGACTCGACACGGCGCATTCCTTTCTCTACAGTATACCTTTCTCTCTTTACGGATCGATATTTTTTATATAAATACACAGGTGTAAGACACGCGTGTAATACACACAAGCGCGGGCGAATCAGCACACACGTACCTTCTTCTCTTTTTTCTTTCTCTCTCTCTCTCTCTCTCTCTCTCCATCTATCTTTCTATCTGTCTTCTATCTCTATTTCGATGTGGTGTGGCTACATGCTACCGTTTTTTGGTTTTGTCACTGGCAAAATAGAATCTCCCTCTCGAAAGATAGAAAAAAAAAAAAAAGTCCACGGACCAACCGCGTGCGTCTTTTTGCCGTGCTTACTCGCACGATTTTTTCTCTTCACACTTACCAAAATTCCAGAGTGAAGTGTCTTCGATCTTCGATCTCGAACGCGACATCGAAGGGAACGGTACGCGAAAAAAATACTCTTGATGAACTTTCGTCGTATGATTTTGTATCGAAAAAGAAAGAAAGAAAGAAAGAAAGAAAAAAAATATCTTCCACGACAATTATTCTGCATCGATTGGAGGATCGAAAGTAAATTAATCGAGTGTACTTCTAAAGTTCATCCATGTTTTTCGCATCGTACAGGTCGATGTACTTGGACGAAAAGAAACGGCAAAAAGAGAGAGAGACCACTCGAGGTACACCGACCCCTCCCCTTTCAAGGGGAAGAAATTGGACAAGAGGGGTGGAGGTTGGAAACTGAGAAAAATCAGGAGGGAGGAAAGAGGCGAATCTGGGTCGCTGAAGGGGAGGTGGAAAGGGGAGGGGGAATGGGAATGAAACGGTTGAAAAATGCCGGATACGTTGATTGCTGTAATAACAGTCGGTCTGCGCCGAGGACGGCGTGGTAAAAATCCTAATTCCGGGAACAATGGCCCGGCTTGGCGGCGTGGAAGTCCGCTAATTAAATCGACTTACGACACACGCAACACACGTATACACGCGCGCGCACGCACGCACGCACACACGCGTTCGGAGAAGAAACCTCGGCCGCGATGTGGCAAGACGAATCGAGACAAGGTGGATCGCGATTGGTGTTTAAGAGAACGTAAAGCTTTTTTCCCCGCTGGAAACACGAGTCGAAAGTAAAAATTTAGCATTTATAATTCGCGAGAGTGTTCGGTACACGTCGTGCATGCACGATGTATAATTTTCATCTTCGTTAAAAATTATGTTTCGCCCGTTTAATAGGTGTAGGCCGGAGAGATTTCTCTTGTTCGAGAATGATGGTTTTATTAATTAATCGTTAACGAAGAGAGGTGATTCTGTTACTTTTCCCCTCCTTTTTTCTTTTTCGTTCTTTCTCGCTCCTTTTGCCAGGAGTGAAAATCGCAATTAACGAGGCGGACAGATTTTGCTCGACTCGATTTTCTCCTCGACACGTTTCACGCTTTTTGATTCGATGCTTGTTGGTCTTGTGGTCCTTTGTGTACCGAGTCGATTTTTAACCCTTGCCTCCCGAGGCTGGATTAATTATGCCCGTTGCATGTTAATTCAAATTTGCAAATTTAATTAAATTTCTAATTTTATTCTTTTGACACGTTTTATTAGTTTCTCCCTCCCGGGGAAGAGAGAAGAAGTAAGCAATAAGGATCCCCGCGATAAGGATCGGCAATTCAATTATAATATTCATATTCCTTAAAAAAAAAATTTCTATTCTACTGTGTACAATCTTTACAATTTTTCAATGTTTATTAAGTTTCTAATTTTAATAATTCCCCGATATAATAAAATTTCTAAAATTTGCAATGTAAATCAGCGGATCTGGGTTCAATTTAAAAATATCCTCAAGGATAAATGCGAAAAAAATTTTTTTTTTCGTTACGTTACGTTTAAGATCAAGAATTATTAAGCGGTCGAGACTTCCGACTTCCACTTGTTGATTCGGTTCGAGGGTTTACGAGAAAGGAGAAAATTTTCAAAACAACACGTTGAGATTGTTATTAAGAACGTTAGAACGCCTGGTTAGAATATTAACACGTTGGGAATGATGATCGTTGTGCTGCGCAATGATCGGCCGATAATAAAGAGAGAGAGAGAGAGAGAGAGACAAGAAATTGGCCGGGCGAAATTCATGACGGAACGCCGGTTTCCTCGTCCTGGATCATAATTCATCCGTTTATGGCAAAAGTGGCGCGAGGCAGCCGGCTCGCTTTGGTCTCGTTCCTCCTCTCGGCAAAAGTCGGCTTTTCGTCGAAATAAAAACCTCTTTCTCGGTAAAAATTACTTTTCTTCCGTACGTTCGAGACGTTCAACAATCAACGATGGCAATTAAAACAATCTCGAGTGGTCGCCTCTGAGTGAACGTCTGGGCTTCCGACAACATATAAATCCTGTTAAACGAGAATTGCTGTTGTTAAATTAGGTCAGGTGTATCGGTGGATTATTATAATTCTCTTTTCTTTCTTTCTTCTCTCTCTCTTTTTTTTTTTTTTTTTTTAATATCTTTTAAATTGTATGTTTCGACGAAACATTGTGTATATTCGAATCCTTTGGCCACGTCGGTCGCGAGAGGTTCGAAGCGGAAAAAAAAAAGAAAAAAAAAAAAACGTCAAAACGACCAAGTCATCGGATTTTTTCCAGTAAAATGGAGAACGCTCGGTCCAATCTCGAGGAGGATGCAGCTCGATGGATCAATTCGAGAGACGCGGATTTCACGGTTCGAGGAAAATTCTTGTTCCATTATTGGATCGAATGATTCCTTTCCCCCTTCCATTAATATTCCGAAAAATATTCCGAAAAATTTCAGGCACGTTTTCTCCCCGACACGCGTGGAAACGATAATGAAAAGAACGACGAGAAATTTGCCTGAAAGTTTGAACTCCTTCCTTCCTTGTTCCCATGTTGTTTGGTGGGGGTTGAAACTAACGATACCAGGTTCTATTCTTCCTTCCATCTTCCACTTTGATCTGAATCTCTCAGTCCCCTTGTATTAACAAGCCGCTATCGGACCAACGTGTTCGATCCACGGTCCTAAAGACTCTGCTTTTGCTCTGGTAATCGCTTGATATGGTATGTCTGCAACTGCATGCCACTTTCATCACCGATCTTCGCGACTTGGTGTTCGCTTCGAGCACGTTGGATTCTCGAAATCGCTCAATTTTCTCGAATCATTTCCTCGCTTTATATTCAAATTTTTACGATTATTCGTATCGTCTCGAGAAACCAGCGTGCACAAGCTTTTTTGTAACTTGATCGAACGATCGAACAATACCTAAATCGAATTCTTCCAATCACGATTGAAAATCATAATTTTCTCGATTATTATATTGGAATAAATAAAGCAACCAAAAAAAGAAAAAGGTTAATAATAAACAGTTAATAGATTTTAATGCGAGAAGAATTCGTTTTATCGGCCGTTCGATCGGTATCATTGAACGCTTGTCCCAAAATATATAACCTAAAAATCGCGTGATTAATCGAATTCGTCGTTTCCACGGTATTCTTCCGATAGAGGGCCGCGAATGCGTGAATTGCGGCGCGACATCGACGCCACTGTGGAGACGAGACGGTACCGGTCACTACCTCTGCAACGCTTGCGGCCTCTACTACAAGATGAACGGCCAGAACCGACCTCTCATCAAGCCGAAACGACGGCTGGTAAGTACCTAAGCTGAACCGTTTTCTTTCTTTCTTTCTTTCTTTCTTTCTTTCTTTTTTATTTACTTGCACGATACATTTGGCGTGGATAGTTTCGGTCGGGAAGGATCGAAGACGCATACAATGTTCGTGATTTGAATTGTAAATCCACGCGGAGAGGAAACTTTACGTAACTTTGGTCGAGGTGTCTACGAAAAATATCAGAATCTTGTTAGAGATAAAGAGTGTATATTTCGTGTACACGTAACGGAGATCTCTGTTTATATCCGCCTTTCGGAAGTATTAGATTGATGTATAAAGGTTGTCGCTCTTACGTAACACGTGTAATATATTCATTTAGTTTTTGCCTCGTCTACATGTTGCTCGTTTAATTCTATGAACTTCCTCGTATATTTTTCGAATATATCGTTTTGGATTAAAGGAGTGATCAACTCTATTAAAATACATTATTTGATTTAAGAAAAATTGGGCATTAATTATACATTTTGACGTCAAAATTGAAAATAATGTCAAAAAGTGAGGTTAATTTAACTTTTAAATCATTCAAAAAGACAAGATCAAAAGAATATAACGATACATCTCATTGAAATTCTCTAATTATTTATCGAATAATAAATTGCATATAAAATTAGTAGTATTATATGGTAAAATAGCACTTAATTATTGATGAAACAAAAAAAATCATTATGGAAATATATTTCCAGATATTTAGAATTAGTTATTACTCAAGCCCGCTATTATATTTCCAACTTGATGTAAAAACCGAAATTTTTACGCGACGCAGAGCCTATCATTGTCCCTTTTCGTCGAACGGGAATCGACGATTCGTTGAAAAGCTTTCGTGCACCTGTCTGGCTCGTAAAAGCGGTGTCCTTGATCGTTTCCTTGGAGCTCATCGAGCCGCACATGCTTAATTAATACGTGCTCGCGGTGCAACGGAGTTATGTGTTTCTCGCGATACGCAGATGCAGTCATCAGAATGCAAGATAAAACAAGGCCAAGCTAATTTCCTGTACGTGACCATTAACGCGCGACGGTGTGTTCCTGCTTGCGTATTCATCATCGATTAGAATATATACGTATGTATGTAAATACGTGGCCCAAATTTTCCAAAAAAATGTATAAAATGAAATTCAAAGAAACGTAAAATATGAGAATGGAATAATAAATTTCAATTTCCGAAGGTAATGAAGGTAACTAGAACGCCACCATACGAAACAATTAGGAAATAGAAGATCACGCGATGCGAAGTGTGTAATAGTCGAATCAAGATTCTATCGAGTGAATAGAAAATATGTTATGTGATTAAAAGGATGAAAAGTAACAAAAATCATGATTACATCAACATAATTCGCAACATATAATTCGCACTTATTGAATTAATAAAAGTGAAATAATAAGGAAATAAAAGGAATTAACGAGAAGACTTCTTGACGATGGATACAGATTTCTTAAGAGGTTAGAAATTATTTTACTTTCTTTTTCTTGGTTCTTTATATATACTCAAAAGTGGAATCGACGAGTGAAAATGATCGCGTATTTACGATTTATGTTTATATCGTGCATTTGTGAAATTATTTTTATGAAAGAAAACAACGCGTCGAGTAGAGCAGTTTGAAAAATGATTTGAACACGAGGGAAACGCGTTAGAAATGGAAATTCGGGATTACGGGGGATATCGGTAGGACTTAGCCTAGGATCGATACCACGAAGGGTAACAGAGAGGCTTTCGTGCAATCGGCTCGTATAGTTCGTGTGAATTCGATCTATTTTCGTCGAGCAGGCTGGCACCTACGCAGACGAAATGGCGAAACTCGATATCGGTCTCGTCTTCCCTCGTTTCGTTCCTAGATTCATAAATTCTAACCTGTGTGGTCTATTCAACAGAATTTTTCATCGAAGAGTTTCGCGCTGAAGAATTAAACGGATCAAGTTCAATATTTACGGATGAATTCAAATGACATTCAATACGGTGTTGGATTTAGGTTATGCAGGTTACATCTTATTTGAAATTTTTCATTCGAATAATTATAAAATCTGTCGAAAATCGTTATAAATTATTATCGAAAAATTTATGATTCCATTTAAAAAAAAACAAAATTGACATATATTAATATGCTTGCTTATCCTTAAACAAATATTATGATATTTAATAAGTAAATGAGATTATCTTTATTTTTATTTGATTGATCACGTATAATTTCGTGGTTAAAACATTCATAATTATTCGTACAGATAATTATTCGTTATTACAGATTCAATTAAACTCGGAAATACTAAGAAACAGTTAGAAATTCTCATCCACAAGTTTATATCTAAGAATTTTACAATCGGATTCGAATCACGATTAATAAGAATGTACGAGGAGTCGGTTCAAAGGGAAAGTAAGTGCTTCGTTGTTCGATCATAGGCTTAATACACGATCTCGAGAGAAGAGACTGACTGCATTCCGCGGATGCAAAAGCGCATAGCCGACCAGTGACGTTTCACTATCCCTCTCGCGCGCTTTCTCCTGTGCGCGATAGAGCAAAGCTGATGGATTCAAGCTTTTTCTAGCCGCCACCTGCTCGCTTCTCTAATTACGCCGCTCACGCACCTTAGATTTATTAATCATCACGTTTTTGCCATCATTTGTCGGCCGTTCCTTCACTCTATCAATCCGACGCGTTCTTCGATCAGATTCACGATTCAATCCACGATTTTTATATCGCGAGAGAAGTCGAAATTGATCGAACTTTTCTTCGAAACGACAATTAATCGTCGATAACTCAAACGTATTGAATAGATGCAGAAGTTTCTATATTGTTCGTTTTTATTTCTTGCAAAGAATCTATAAAGTTCAAACGTGTTTCGTAATAACGTGCAAGTATGGTAATATATTTTTCTCAAATTTTTCTCTTTATAATTATGATATCGGAATATCATAGATATCTTTCATTTCAACTGTTAACACAAAAAACGAAAAGTCATCGTGCTTAATTACCTTTCCATTCAATCTATCCTTTCTATTTGTGCATAGTGCTTATTATTAGGTCGCAGATATTTTTTGCAAAATTAAATTTTTGTGAATATGACCAAAAAAAGAACAGAGGGGCTTGAATAGAAATTTGCTTTATTATCCTCAAATGTTAAGTATAACTTGCTACTATTTCGTATCTTTTTGTGTGTCATATTCCTAACTTTTTATAAAATTTTGCATAAATATCTAAATATTCGCTAAATAAATCTACTAATCAAGATAGAAAAGATTAAACAAGTTTAATATTATACTCATTATAGCCTTAAAATCATGGTTAGTCTATAAAATAAAACGAACGAGTAAATCTAACAATAATATCCGCAAAGTAATTACAAAGTAAATTAATGATTTTCAAACACGTTTGAACTTGTCGCAAACGAATAATAATTAATCTTGATAATTTTTCGGGAAACGGTTAATTCGAGAACCGGCCAAAAAATTGTGAACCCGCCAAATATTATGACAGCAGGACGAGCGGTGCCCGCCCACCTATCATTCAACCGAGACTCGCGTGGATCTGTTCGCGCGAGCCTTCCCAATAAAATATGTATCGGTTTAAATCGGTAGGCGTCGCCTTATCGCCGTACGCGTGTCACATTTTCGGCTCGACGCTGTAATTTTTCTCTCCCCGCGAGTTTCTCTCCTTTATTTTAATAATCGAGCCGAGCGTACCCACGGGCTTCGACGAAAGTTTGCCCTCGATATTACGTTACGACGGGAAATATCACGACGGGATAAACGCACCGTGTTCGATAATTGATTGGGCGAATATTTCTTCTTCTTTTATCCAATTTATTCTTTTCGACAGAAGCCGTGAAAAGATACTTGCTGGAAATTGTACAGTGTCGAATCTTTGATTTCTCGTCGCTCGAAGCATTATACACAGAAATATTCGAATACTGCATCAATTTAAATTTATAAAAGGAAAAATTGCAGGAAATATCTTCCGTTCGAGTGGAATCGGTGGTTGAAGTTTGAAGTGGCGATATCTAGAAATCGATCTGTAAGAGCGATATATAGTTTAATAGTCGATCTGTAAGAATGCTAATCCACGCTTAATGAAGTCTAATCACCGATCTGTTACAAGTTATAATAGCTCGTCTAGAAATATATCGTGGCCGTAAAGTCGATCGAGCAAAAAATCCCAACTCGTACCGATTACCGACAACGTTATATATATTCCATCGCGACGTCAATTGCACCGTCGATTGATACAACGATTTACGACCGCGTTACGACGTTCTCTGTACCGA
The DNA here is from genome assembly GCF_029169275.1 of Apis cerana. Lineage (NCBI taxonomy): Eukaryota > Metazoa > Arthropoda > Insecta > Hymenoptera > Apidae > Apis > Apis cerana. The sequence goes on along the minus strand of NC_083859.1, from coordinate 7,921,248 downwards.
GATATATATATATACGTGTATATCTCGAGGAGAAACACACTTGTGTTTTGAACGAAGGTAGCAACGTGGAGAATCCGGTCGATTAACGATCGAGCGGCCTCGACCCCCTCGGGAGATGGTGAAAAAGGGGGACACGGTCCCCGAAAAATAGGAGGAGCCACGAGGGCCATATGCTTTTCGCACAATATGTCGCGTTTTTACCGACCGAGCGGTGGGAGCGAATCCGGTCGCAGATGTGACGAGAGGAGAGAAAGAGGGCCGTCGCCGATACGATCAGCGAAACAAAGGGCGGCCACCACCAGGTATATGTTCACCCCCTCTCTCTCCTCTCTCTCTCTCTCTGCCTCTCCTCCCCTCCCGAAATAATAAAGTCGTGGCACATATCGGGCTCACGTGAAAACGCATTGTGCCGACGTGTCTCTTCCACGGAAATTCCAGCCGAGCGTTTATTATGAACCGGGTACAGAGTCCAACGTGCTCGAAAGCCCCGATGGGCCAGATAGCAAGGGTTGAAACCCTCTCTTTCTCTCTTCTCGTGCCGCTCAACCGACCGTCCGCCATCTTTGATCCATCGTGGAGATAGGCCTCGAACAGCTGGGAACTTTTCGCTGCTTTTTTCTTTTTCCTCTCTTTTTTTTATTCCTCCTCCTTTCTCTTCTGCGTCGTTTCCTTTCTTGCTTTCTTTCTTTCTTTTTTTTTCCTCGCTCGGTTGGATGTCTCTGTTTTATTCGGGGCGCAACAAGGGGCGAGAGCCAGCCACCCCTGGTAATATTCCTTTTTTTGAAGAAGAGGAGAGGAAGGTTTTCCAACGAGCGAATCCTCGACGATCCTTGAAGTGTGGCGGAGAAAGGGTGGACGCACGGCGGGGGAGGGGAAGGAGGGGAGGGCCGGGTTTCTGCGCGGAATCGCTCGTTAACGGCTGTCCTACACGAGCTCTCTCTCTCTGTCTTTCTCTACCTTTCCTTCCTTCTCGTCCTGGCCGATGGTTATCGCGCGCGCCATGCCACGCCGTGCAACACCGCGCGATGCTCGTCGGAGTTACGGTCCTCCGGGCGTTCCTGGACATTCCAGTGGCAACAGAAGCGCCAGCGTCGCTCGCGGGACCCGTTAATCCACCCGGGGAGAGGAATTTTTTCGCCGAACTCTCGAAGCCGTATCGCGTGCCCTCTGACATTTTTCTCGGGAATTCAGCCGCGATTAAATAACGAAGCGGGGAAGGAGGGGGGAAGGAAAATTGAAAATGATCCTTCTCCTTTATTTTTCATCCTTCCGTCGTCCCGATATTTGTAAGAGAAACGATCCAAAAAAAAAATCTGAGGTCTTATTATGGTCCAAATACGGATAAGGATGGTTGGATAATTTTTTTTTTTTAGTTATCATCGATTCCTTCGTTTCGATACGAAACGAAAATAAATAATTTTTTGTCGCCTCTGTTTCAGAAATAATGATTTTAAGAAGTTAAACGAATTGATTTTTTCGCACATTTCAAATTAATATAAACTATGTTAGAGTTTGAGCAACGATGTACATGTACGTAAGTTACGTAAGTTCAATTTGATTGAACGAATTTCCATTCGTGAGTTTAATATATATATATATAAAATTAATGTTACGTTACGATCACTTCGCGAATTAAATTCTCTCTTCCTTATTTTTTCAGCGCAATGCACAACAAAATCGAAGTAAATCTCTCTCTCTCTCCATCTGCAACATATAATACAATCGAAGCGAATATCATAAAGAAATCTTGCCAAGAACATTCGTTGACACTGCTCTCTGTATTTCAGAAGCCATGTTCGTCACCACGCCTACCAACTTCACTCCCGCAAATCCGCTCGAATATCCTAAATTTCCAAGACACGTGCGAGCAGAGATCGGGCGACGACTCTTCCGAGAAAAGAATCCGCTTGGAACGACCGAACCATGAACCCGTTCGTCGGTCGGCCGAGGAAAATGTCGTTTGCCCTCGCACAATGCGTTATCCGCGCGATCTGCCGCCGCCATTGTGTCCGATCCGCGACGTAGGATCCGTCGAAAGCGTCGTCCAATTTCAGCCTCGCCGGCTGAAAGTAAAACTTGTTGTGTCGCGTTTTTCCGTGAACGAGAAATTTTCGTCCCGAATGCAGCCGAGATTATCACGTGCTATCACGGGATTAATTATGGAGATCAGCATACCCGAATGATTTTGAAGGGAAAAGTACGCGTTGATTTCAGTTTTCTCGAACATTAATTTGGTTATTAATGATTCCGTTCGCTTTCTTCTCGGCGTAGTGAAAAAGTTTAATTATACGAGACGCGAATGTCTAATTGGTCTTGGAAATTTTTTTTTATTTTTTCTTTCTCAAATCTCTTTAATTAAGTTTCTCTGATTTATTGATATGTAACAATGACTCTTTTTTTCTTTCTTTTTTTAGAACACTCTAGCGATTATATTATCCGCAATTACGTGGCAGAATTAATTATCTAATCTAATCACGTCTCGTGATTAAACGTCTCGTGATTAAACGTCTCGATTATTATTAGACACTTGGATTATCTCAAGTAGAAGATATGCTTTTTTCCCCCCAAATGCTACATATATTGTGTTTCTCGATAACGATCACGAGATAAAAAAAGCGAAAAAAATTTGGACGAGAAAAATGATCCAATGATCTTCGTCACGAAGCAACGAACGGTGTGATTAGAAATGCAAGGGATAGAAAGAATTCGTAGCTCGTATTCGTATAAAGGAATAAAAGAATCTCGTCTGAATCGAAGGTGTGGGAGGAAGTGTAAAAAGAGAGAGAGAGAAAGAAAGGCGATTTCCCTGGGAGGCGGATTTCGTGAGATCGGCATGGTGGTTTATGAGCAGCACACGCAGCCGTGGTCGGGGGCAGAAACGGCGACTGAATTATGTACCAGATGCAAATGTCGTCGTATTGTCCGGTGCCGGCGGCGTGCTCCATCCATCTTTCAGCTTCCTTGAAAATTCCGCTCATGAGAGACGAGATTTGCATCCGTTCACACTTTGAATAACGTCGCTGTCCAACCACGACCGCGCCATCGCTGCTCTCCTTTTTTTCCCCCTCTCTTTCTCTCCAAAGAAGAGTCGAGGGGGAGGGGGAGAGGAAAGGAATAAGAACAAGAAGATGGTATCGGTGATATCCGAGATAGTATTCCTGTCGATTTCTTCGCCCCTTTATCGCACGCTCGTCACCGGTTCGAGCAAAAGTTCCTATTTCGATCGAAGCGAGAAACAGGTTCTCCATCTCGTCAGACTATACGCTTAGAATATCCTGGCGTATCCTCCTTATCGAATGCTCGAATCGGGAATTAGAGTGAGTGGTGTCCTCGGAGATTGCAGGATGTTTTCCCCATTTGCAATTTTAATGAAACGGGCGTCGGTGAAATTTCAGTTATAAAAAGGAGGGAGGATGTATAGTTTATAGGTCGAGAGGAGAGGTTAGGTTAGGACGTGGAGCTCGAACGTGGAATCAACGACGAGCGATTCGCCGATCGGTTAATAACAACCGCGTCTTGTTGGACGACGACAAACGCCAAACGATTTATTTCGCGAATTTATGCCCGGCCAGGATTGCCTCCGCGCGCCAGTCGGAAGCAATTTACAAGTTAATAGGTTAGGACGATTCGTTACGCGTCCTCCTTCTCTCGATTTATTCCGTCCCACCGTCTAATTGGCTCGTCTCTTTTTTTTTTTTGCGGCCTAAAGGCTTCTTCGCACCTTGTCCTTCGTCACCTATCAACCGTAATTTTCTATCTTTCTTACCTACGCTTCTTTTCCTTCTTTTCATCGACTCTTTCCGTTTGGTTATTAACTTCGCGATTGAACGATCGCTGTTTCTTTCTCTTTCCGCTCGTTTCCCTGTGTCAAAAATCGCATTCGCGGAATATATTCGGTGACCGGGAGCGATCCAGAGTTCGAATTTGAATCGCAATCGACGCGATAATAAGAGAGTCGAATCGAGAGTGGACACCGTTAACCCGGGCAATACTTTTTTCTCGTGGCCGGCCGGCTACTTAAGATTCGGCACGCCGCGATTGGACGACCAGTTTTCGACTGTCCGACAAGTCGATCGATCATTCACCGACACAAAGAAACAATCGGCTCGCTCGATAAACTACCGTGCTTGTACAAGCGACGGACTCGAAATTGATTTACCTCGACCAATTCGGCTTGCCTCGATCGCTCCCCTTTTTATCCCGGGACAGATTTGTTGGGAAATTTTCATACGCCACTTCTTACGCCGTGAAAAAGAAAAAGAAACGCGGCCATGTCCGGATATACGGACGTGAATTTGTCCGCTTATGCTCACGAGTTATCCCCACCACTTCCTAATATATCGCCCACTCGAGACAAGTTTCGCTATTATCTGTGATCCGCATCTACGATGATTTAACTGTTATTGAATTTATCGAAACGAGAGAAAAAAAATAATCTTTTTACATTTTCTTATTTAATCGCTACAAGATTGTTTAAGATTCATTAGTGAAATTTTTACGTGATTACGTGATTCAATTAATTTGAGATTAGACTCGTTCTCACTACGCACGCGCGACAGGTCTATTCTCTCGTTGTACGGCCATTCGGTTCGGCACTATTCGGCAGTATTCGGCATCGTTCGGAACCGATCGCAGTCACATATTCAGACATTATTGTAAAAAGGGTAGAACTTGAAAAACAATGGATTCAAAGTATATAAACATATACCTTAAGAGGTGGCTCAAGGTTTCCACGCGACTGATATAGAATAAAGCGTGGAACGAAGGATGGAGAAAAAAATTCGAGCAAATTGCAGGTGAAACGCCGGCGAATGTGAGTAACATTGTAGCAGCGAGGGATCTTGCGCGTGAAACTTGCGGGACCGTAACCACGCGAGAAAGTACGAAAGAATTTTCCTCGCGTGCGTTCGTTCGTTCGTTTCCGTGCCGACCGGTGTTTAGAGCGATATTCCTCGCTCGAGAAATCTCGCCTTAATAAATAATTATTAAAGAAGATTAATTATCAAAGAGAAAAATTTCTGACTTCTGTCTCGGATAAACCGTCTCCGATCGTGAAGGATAACGATCCATGGAAAAATAAGCGAAACAGACGCGTGAAGGGGAAACGTTTAGCGAAATAAAGAAGAAATTAATTTTCAGAGGACGAAGTGAAAATGCAGTCTACTCGATTCGCCGCCCGATGGAAAAGTCGATCGCTGCCGAAGAATGCATTGTTTCGAGGTCACCGCACCGCGTTCGTGCACACAGGTGCACGATGCAACCATGTTTCACGACGATCGATCGTGTGTGCAGTTGGCGATTTATATGCAGGAATGTTTCACCCGTGGAAGTGTTTCTCCGTGTAATTGCCGGGTGAATCCGCGAAAAACCATCCATTCCACCTTGCCCCAGACCCACGATCCTTCCCTCCATTGTCCTCGATCGTTCTGCCTCCATTCACCCAGGCTAAATTGTTATCGTTTCCCACATGTAAGCATGATTAAGCGTGGTTGTTAGGGGTCGAGGAGAGCCCTGGCAAGGGTAATCCACGGCCCTATCGGCGTTTCGAGGCGTCAGCCTCGCTTGCCCCTCGTCAAAAGGGGTCCGGATCTTCGAAGAAGGATTCGTGGATTCCCCAGGGCAGCTGCGTACGCTATCATTGGTCGCGATCTCTATGGATCCCACCCGAGTCCGGGAAACGACCCCTCCAGCGATCGAGGACCAATCCTGCCGCGTCTTTCCCATGCTACGAGGGTAGAGGATCACTGGTTGGGGTGGACTCGATTTTCGGGGCTGCTTCCGGACGAAAATTACACGGGGAGAAAAATCCTCGGAGAGAAACGTAGTTTTCTGAAAGTTTCGAGATTGCCCGGATTTCTCTTATCTCTTCTCTTCTCCCTGGATTCTGGAAAAGTTACTAGGTACACGTGTCCGGGGAATTTTTTTTTATCTCGTATATATAGCGATAATCGATAGTTTCTGCTCAGGAACGGTATCGATTTAAACGTTCGTGGTGACGCGTGTACGTTCATCTCGAATATTATTACGAATTAAAAAATGTGTTATTGCAAAATTATTATTTTACGTCGAATCGTTGACTTCGTAGATCAACTCGAGAAATAATCTTTGTAATTCAATTACGATTAGCTTAAAAATCTTATCTTATTCCTTACACGAATCACATCTCCGACTTAAGAACAATCAACAATTTACCATTCGTGCAACCATTTAAATATTACGAAAAGGAAAAAAGAATTACAGTGGATACGTTTACTCGACTAATAAAGAGGTAGGGAACACGGTTGGAGAAAATTCATCTCGTAACAGAATCATTCTCTCGGAAATGGTCGGGTATCCGGGGCGAAGCTGGCGCGGAACGGCTACCAGAAAAAGGGTCTCGTCGATCTAAAAAGAATCGTCGTGGAAGTCCATAAATCTTGGGTCGCGGAGAACGAGAAGTAGGAGGAGGAGGAGAGAAGAGAAAAGAAGAGGAGAGGAGAGGAGAGAGGGAGGAGTGTAGCGGGTGGACGGTGTAGGCCGACTGGTTGGCCGGGCTCTCCTCCATCGTTGGGGCCCGCGGGCACGAAAAACGCGGCTGCCGGTGGCGCGCTCGAATAAATCAAACTGGCGTGAAAATCAATTGTAAGACACTCGCCTCGCGTGTACCCTTCCCTCCCCCTCTCCCTCCATCCTCTCTATCCATCTCCGCTGCTCTCCCTTCCCCCTCCCCTCCTCCCCTCCCCTCCTCGCGCTCTCGTGGCTTTCGTGCGTTACCCGTGAACCGAGTCACCTTCCTTTGTGTGCCCCCCCTCCCTCCCCACCCACTCCCTCTCGTGCCTCCCGCTCGCTCGTTCCGCGTTCGTTCTTTGTTCCTGCGCGCTCGTGTGCTTCATGTGCGAAGGGTGTGCGCGAGTGTGAGGAGCGTATGTGCACGCGCGCCGTACGCTCGAACGAAATGGAGAAGCAGGGAGACAAGTTGGATAGAGCGAGAAGTTTCGTTGCGCGGCGAAGCGAGGGGCAGGATAGGATAGGATAGGATAGGATAGGATAGTATAGGATAGGATAGAGTAGGGTTGGTTGGTTGGTTGGTGGTTGTTGTTACACAGGGGTGTTGTCAAAGAAGGGCAGAGAGAGGGTGTAAAGTCAATACGCGGGTGGAATGCCGCGCAGACGCCAGCCGTTGGCCAATTGTAACGTACGCCAACGCTCATGGCGGAGATACGGCGCTGCGCGGCGTTGGCGTCGCTCCATCTTGCCGTCGGGACGACATCGCTGGTTTCCTTCCGTCCGCAACGGTGGAATTTCGGCAGAATCGATAGAAACCTGGTCCACTTGGTAGTTTTTTTACGTACGCTTTCTTACGATGCGTGGACAATGCATGGTTGGATTAGGTTATTAATCACTGTTTCACTCGGGCAACGCGGCTCGATTCAACAAGGATCGGTCAGGTGCGTTCTCGAAAGTGCACTTGACGAAATAATACATTCACCGGGGATAAGTGCGCCGACCCCTTTACGCACAACGAGCAACTCTCGGGTATATGAGAACGTTACAGAAGCTAATAATAGGCCGAATGACTCGAAACCAGAGTGATCGTTAACGAAGACAAAAAGCGCAACAACGCGCGATTAATATGAGTGGAATTGCCTCTACCGGACAATTTGCTTGTCATTCTCCTCCATCGAGAGGCTGTCGAAACCCGACAATGAGTCGGGCACAAAATCGTCCAATTCTCTTCGATTCTCCCTTTTTTTTTTCTTTCGCTCTCAACTTATCGAGTCTTTGCATTTTTTCCAGATTTTTTCCGTTTTTTTCCCTGTCGTAATTCCCCGATTAGAGGTTAGAAAGGAAGGAAGGAAGGCGAAAGCGGAGAAAGGAAGGGACGAAGCCGGTCACTCGTGATCGATTCTCGAGCGTTTCCGGTGGAAAGTCGGGAAACGAATAATAGCGTGCGCGGGGGTGGTTGTGCGCACCCCCAGAGGGTGAGCGACAAGTAATGGCCGCCGCGGACGTTATTTATCGCTTTGTCCCGGTGCACACGCGAACACGTAGGCGCGCACCGGCAATTTCCACCGATAAGTGACCGCGTGCTCGCGCTCGCTCACGCCTGTCCCGGCGATTAGTCGCGCGACTGAATAAACGGCGTGACGATCGCTCTAAACTCGGACAACACCGAACCTCTCTCGCCTATTAACCGGCGATCCTCTTCGTCTTATCGTCGACAGTTTGAAATTATAAACCCTTATCGTATAATCGAGCACATTTGCGTGTAAAATTGGGCAAAGAGTCACCAAATTGTCTTATAATGACTCTAATCTAAAACTCGTCACCGCCAGATGTCTCACTCCGCCAATTGTCTTTCTCGCAAGTGATCGCTTACGTCGCTTCTTTATATAAAGTTCTTGTCCAGTTAAGAATCGAAGTTAAGATTCGAAGTTCTTCTCGTATCTATCACGGAATTAGCTACGTTACGTGATTTTTTGGGACATTCGAAATCAAAAATTAATATTATCATTAGAGATATATTATTCGTCGAAGCATCTCGTAGAATCTGACCGTCCGTAATTTCTAAATAATTGTCGTGAAAAAGTAGAGTCGAAATAAAACAACGATACTTGAAGTAATGTGTTCTTGTTGTCCAACAATCTGTTTGTACAAGAGTTAGTAGAGTCTCGAACTAATGTTTTTCTTTCGTATTTATCGTTTAAAATCCAAAACACAGCGAGCCTCGAGATAAGTGAAATCGCAACTGTTCGGAGGGATCAGAAGCCATGTTTCCTCGGTTGACGACGTTGCCCGAAGCAGCTGGGAGCCGTACGATCGATGGAGTCGCGGTGGATATTCGGAAGTCTCGGTGCAACCGTGGGGAATGTAATTTATCGCGGCCGTATAAACGCGAACGAACGCGCAACAACTATTCCCGGCGACAGTCATGGGCTTTACCGCTAAGATACACTTACCATTCTCATCATTAAAACGTCCGCCGGTTGGCCGACGCTCGGGGAATAAACGGCGTGCAGAACGTGGCCCAACCCTGGTTCTACACCTAGTCGAGCAGAGCCGGTACACGTGTATCGATAAGTATATAGAGTATAAATTATGGTCGATAAAAAGCGTTTATGGTAAATATTAATCGAGGTATTGGCTCATTAGGACGGCCAATCTGTTTCGTTCGCCCGTCCTGCCTTTTATTTCAACGTTACGCGGAATAAATTTGCGCTCCTTTCCACTAACTCGATCGATTATCGAGCACCGTGTCGACCAGTGTATCCGCTTTCTTTATTGCAGTTTCAATAGAGTGGAAAATATCATCGTTGGGTTTGGAAAAAATTATTTTTACGCTTTATGCTTAGCTACAGAACTTGCAGACTTTTTGATTCTTTTCATTTTAGTAATAATATTCCAGTGATAAAATTCTAAGCTTAAAATATAAATCGATAAGGGAATATACGTAATAACGATCTAGCTGGATTTGAAGAAAAGATAACAGATTTTTAATTTTATCGTTTTTTATTGCAAGAGTTCTTCTTAGACGATTAAAAACATTAATTTAATTTTGAATGCCGAGGACTTTCGATTACTCTTCGCGAAATCATACCCGTAAGAGAGAGTTCGATATTTTAATTTTCGTGATAGATTCCACTTTTTCCATTGAATTTTCCTTGACTCAGATTTCTTTCTTTTTGAAAAAAAGAAAAATCATAATCGTATATATTCTCGTTACGAGAATATTTAACGAACTGTGTCTATTAAGAAAGACTCGTTCTCTCGAAATAAAAGGCGAGGAAAATGATTATTCCTCGCGCTGATTCACCTCCTCCTCGTCTCTGATCGTTTAATCCGCTCATTATACTTACGTAAATAATAAAACGGATAAATTGCATACTTTGCACACGAGCTCGTCGCAGTGGCCGAGCCTTGAATATTAAAACAATTCGAATTCCGCCTCCGCCCGACGTTTCTCCAATTTTATCGAACGACCAAAAAGAAAAAATAAAACTTTCTCTCACCTTTCCGTCACAATCGAGCTCGAATCCTCATCCGCGGCTCTGAGAGCGAGTGATTTTTTGGCCGAAATACACATCGCTTCTTTTTTCCCGATATATCCGGCAACCGTTGGAGCGTGCCCAGTCCTCGGTGGAATAATAAACGCGAGGCAAGTGGGTACGCCGCAACAAAGAGGCCTTTCTACCGTGCTTAGACCGTGGCATTATTATTTATTTATAGCGTCATTATGTTGTCTCTATTGTTGTTGCGGCTCGAGACCGTATGGTAAATGTTGACCGGGTCTCTCTCTCTCTCTCTCTCGTCCTCGCGCCTCCCTCTCCCTCTCTCTCTCTTCCTCTCTCTATGTCTCTCCTCTCTCGTTTTACTCGCCTGTGTTCTCGAGGCACACGATCAAGAATACATAATTATCGAACGTTTTTTGCCGACGGCAGGAATCAAGGACGATACACGGATATTTTTTCTTCCATTAACAATTATAATAGACTGGGACCGAACCGGAGAGATCGAGAGATTAAAGGGAGGGATTGGACGATCTTAGCCGGGAAAGTTGAACGTTTCGAGAAAATCTCGAGAGAAAGAGAGAGAGAGAGAGAGAGAGACTGTTACTGTTACTCGAAGTTGATAGGAGAGAAACGAAATCCGTAGAGAAACCTTTCGAGTGTGTGCAGTTATTATATTATCCGAATTGATTAATCGAGTCGGCCATGTTGCGTCATCGCGCTGTCCTCCTTCAAGTCGTATAAGTTAAGATTATCGATCGATGAGGCAGTTATTTGATACGAATAATATATTATATTTTCGCGTGCAAAATCGCGCGTTAATAACATTAATGGAGAGTCTTTCGGATAATTTGCGTTCCTGTCCGCGCACCGACGGATTCATACGTACGAGATGGATACGTAAAAATGTATTCGAGAAACCGATCTATAAAGTCTTATCTAATTAACGTTAACGCGGGGAGCGGGGAAGGATTCAAAAGTGGAGGAGGAGGAGGAGGAGGAGGAGGAGGCCATCGTGGATGGTTGATACGATTAACCTGGCCAACGTGACAAGCCAAGACGGATTGTCACGAGGCACGTTGGATGACAGCGGTTGAATAATTACCGGCGACTAATCTCGTGATCGTTGACCGAACAAATAACAGTGGCCTGAAAATATATGTGTGTGTGTATGCGCGCGCGCGCGTATGTGGATCGAAAAAGGGGGGAGAGGGGAGAGAGAGAGAGAGAGAGAGAGAGAGAGAGAGGTAAGAAAAACGGTGTTGATGAATGGCGTGGCACGTGGAAACGCGTCGCGTTTTCCATCTGAGCGGAAAAGTCGCGAGAAAAATCGCCTTCGCGGTCGCTTTTTGCAAACGCTCATTATAAATTTAAATCGAGCCGTACACACGCCTAGGCAATCACGTTGAGCCGCATAAATCGACGCAGGCGGATGCTTAATATAGAATCGATTGGAAGGATAATTTTTTTTTCCCCCTTTTTTTCCGTCTTTCCAGGAATCAGGAAACGAACGAGTCGAGAGTTCCTCGCCTCGAGTTGGTTTCGCTTGGAATTGCTTGGGGAGATAACTCAAGTTCAACTTCGATATTTTCGGATAATTAATTTTGCCGCGACTGTAGAAAGATGAAATTTTGGAAAATCGCGGTAAGCCTCGCAAGATGTCAGGAAAGAAGCGTTCTTCCGTGTTTGGAGAATCGAAGATAAAGATGAAATTCTCGAAAATCTTAATAAATCTCGCAGGAAACGAAGGTTCTTCGTCTCGATGCGTGTGCTTGGAATCGCGGAGAATCGAAGATAATAATATTCGAAATTTTCAAAAAATTAATTTTATCCTAATTCGAAAGATAAAATTTTAATTTTAATTCGAAAGATAAAATCCTTCGAAAATTGTCGAAAGTCCTTCGCCTCGATGCGTTTGGAATCGAAGATAATAATATTCGAAATTTTCAAAAAATTAATTTTATCCTAATTCGAAAGATAAAATTTTCGAAAATTTTATTAAATCTGGTGAAAAATCAAGAAACGAATCAGGAACGTCGAAAGACCTTCGCCTCGATGCGTTTGGAATCGAAGATAACGGTTCGAAATTTACGAAATTCAAAAATCTTGATAAATTTAATATCAGGAAACGAAGATCGATAGTTCTTCACCTCGAAATACGCGCTTGGAGAGAAGAAAGATAACCAAGTGGATTTTAAGGTAAAACTTTGTGAAAATTTTTGCGAAAGAAACCTGTACAATAGAATCCATCATTACGAGAGATGCCATCGAAACTCCTCGTATAAATTATCGACACTGGGAACAGTTTCCAATTTTCAAAAAATTAATTTTAACTCGATTCTCGCAATCTCGCAAAAAATTGTTCTCGATTTCACTTGGAAAATTGTCGCAAAGAGATGCCGTCGAAACTCCTCATTATCGAATTAATCGACAACAGTTTCTAGGCCTGGAATTACAGGCCTCGACTTTTCTCGCGCGTTTGGAATCCCATCATTGGATACATGGCGTAGTGCTATCGGTGCCGATACCGGTATCAAAGGTGGCAAGGCTGGCCACCTTGCCCCAATAAGCTTGAACAGGATATTCAATCCTGTCCCGTTGTCGGCCGTGTGCCGTGTTGTATATTGTCTGACGTGCACACGGCCCGATTGCACAATCCGTGGCACGCTTATGCACGACAAACTCGCGATATATTTACCTGTACACGGTTTTACGTGTACACGCGCGCCTCGTAACCACTTGCCCGCGACGATGGAGTTGAGTTACCTCGATCGCTCTCGCGGATGATTGGCGTGGATCGACGTGGCCGAACGTTCTTTCTCCGACGTTCTGTCCAGCTCGTCCACCAGAAATATTTCGTCGAGGAAAAATTTTAATTGCGAATTCTAAATTAATTACAATCGTTTGCACGAATGTTTAATTAACTCGCGAGAAAGCGTTTAAGGATCAATATTTGGGAAAGTGGAAAGTCGAGTCGAGACGCGGAAGGAAAGGTTGAATGTGTTGTAAATTGAAAGAAGACGAAAAAGAAAAGGTGGAAGGAATTCTCTTTTTTTTTTTTTATTACGTGTAAAATTGAAACCCGGGATAATTGATCTTACGTGGAATATTAAACGCAAGTTTCTTGGTGTATAATATCGTGATGAAGATTATTGGGACGGCTAACAGGTACGACGAGGATACGAGAAAAATTGGAGGAATAGGAGAGATTTTTGAGAGGTAAAATTTAAGACGGCTGGTAGAACGCTCCTCTGTTGCGCATTACACGGAAAAGAAAATGGAAAACGATTAGTGGTTAATTAATTGGACGTTTTACGACCGCAATAAACGAGTATTATTCGTCTGTGAATATCGATTAAAGGATTGCAATAAAAGAAGAGATGCGTATAATCCACTTTCTCGTTCATTCATCGCGCGATATTTCCCAATATTGTTACGTTAATTTCGTTTCGTACGATTTTTCGTTCGGTTCTCTCTCTGGTGTCCCCTAGATTCCGAAAAAATAAAAGAAGAAAAACTTGCAGACACGAATCGAATTTAGATTAGTGGAAGGTTAAAAAAGAAAAAAAATAAGAATCAAGAGTGAAAAGTTAGAAAACTCGGGAACAGAAGAAAGGTGACCCGTGTCAACGTCGACGAAGGAATCGCGGTGGAAGTTGGAACGACGGTGTCTAGTTACGAATGCGCGGGCGACTAGGTGTCGTGGCAAGAGAGCAGCGTTGTAAAACGACTTAAATGCCACACACCGGCGGCGTTACACACCTGGATAATGATACTCGTCTGTTGTGTTGCTCGGCTACGCGTCGCTTTTTGCACGCGCGCGCGCGCGCACGTGCACGAACAAGGACGCACGTGTAGTCGACGAGACAAGAAGAGAGACAGAGGGCCGTGCACGCGGCGTTGTACGCGTCGGCGGCGGTGGCGAAGTTTTGTCCAGTGACGTAATTAATGCACTGGCTAGGCTCGAACTTTCTCGTGTCGAGGCCGGTGTAATACCGGCCAATTGCGCGTAACCCTGATCACGATTCGGAGATCCAACCTTTCTTCAACGTTTCTTCGTGCTCATAAGCGAGATGTTTATGCGATACGTGCCCGATTCGTGGCTCGGCACACAATTTTATCAAACGCCCGCGTCACGAAGTGCCTTGAAAAGTTAACGGTCTGCTTCTCTTCTCCTTCGTCGATATCAAAATTTCAACAATTCTTCAACGCTTCTCTAAAGCTCTAAAGCTTAATCGAATTAATTTCAATTTGCCTTTCGAATTTTCTATCGCCCTTACTGTCTTTTCACCATCCAGATCCCTAGGGTACCCTAGATATATCCGCTCTCGCATTTCATCTTTCCAAACCAACAAAGCGTGAAGCTTCAACTGCTAAAAATTCTTACAAAATTCTTCGTTTCTCTCTCTCTCTCTCTCTCTCTCTCTCTGTGGAAACAGCCTATCCGCGCGCGCGAGAACATAATGGATAAGCGGCGTGCCGTGGCGCGGCATTAATATACAGCGATAATGACGCTCGTGAAACGATTAACGTCCGATCGGGAGTAACGCCGGAGTGAGGTCTGCTCGGGCGCGCGGACAAGATAATTTTTCCTTGCAACATGGTCGTCAACCGCGGCGAAAAAAACCGCCTCCTAATTGGATCGTGGCAATTTGTCACGATCGACGGCCGCACGGGAAATCATCGCGTAAAGGCAGCTACGATTTTCAATTATCGTTTAGGCGATCTTGTCTTTCACGTTGATCGCGTCTGTCTTGTAATAGGCCGGTAAACGACATTGCAATTTTCTGATAACGGGAATTGATTTTAATTTACCAGCGGCCGGTAACGATCCTTCGTTCGTTCGGTATCCCATGAACTCGCCTGCTTACTACTCCTCTCTTGAAGGATATATTTATAGGTTAGGGATGATATCTCTTTCTCCGCTCGAATTGTGAATGCAAGTAGCGTTATTTTCGACGGCAGGATGCTCGATCAGTCCTGGAAACGATGGTAAATTTCATAGAAATAATTAAGATTATTTTCTTTCGATTAGATTAGAAACTGTTTTCGAAAATTCTCAACTTTCAAATTTGGAAAATTCTTCTAAATCTTCCAAGGATTTCGAAGATGGCGATCCTTAGAACCATCTAAATTGAATTCTCTTAACATCTTATTCGAGTTCTCCGTGAAATTGCTCGATTTCACGGTTTTCTCGCGGTTTTATCGACTTGTTTCCTTGCCCACGAAAAGGGAGGGATCTCTCTTTCGTCCTTTCACGTTTCGGCCACCCGGTACATCGGATACGCCTGGACGAAAGTAAGTGCCGAGTGTGGGTGTGTGTAAGAGGTCCAGCCTTGCCTCGGACGGAGGCTGGGTGTGGCCGTGACTAAAAGTTCACTAGAGCACACTTAACACACTTAACACGCGGTTTTCTCCGCGAGATAGACGAGGCCTCTCCTGCCCGATATTGCAGGTATATACGCGTTGTTGGGAAGGAAGCGCGGATGAAATTCGAAGTAAATAATTTCTGACAAATATCTTTTATCGTCTTATGGAAAATCTGACCGGTATAACTTCATTGCTTTAAAAAAAGAAATTCTAGATCCGCGCGATTTAACTCGATGTACGTTAAAGAAGCGATCTCCACCTCGTCAGACGAGACACGCCTCATCACGGATTATTACCATTTCGTTATTAAAATTTTTCCAGGCCGCATCGAGAGTTGCTTCCCAAGAACGATTACTCACGTCTTCCTCGATCCAACAATTCCTACGCTTCTTTTTTTTAATTCGAGCTCAAAATTCGAATCGTCTATTAAGCCGCCTATGTCGACCGATACGAATTAACAATCGTCGCAGTTTCTTACCTGGAAGTTAAATTAAATATCGCGATCTCGGTCGACTGGCCGCGCGCATTTGCATATCGAGCACGCGGTCGATTCCTGTTCTTCTCGATCGAGCCTCGATCCGGCCATGATCGGTGTCCTTGCGATTTTCTTTTTTTTTTTTTCCTTCCAAATTTTTCCAACGACGTGGAAATTCGAGCAATTTCTATGTAATACGCGTGTAATAATCGATGACGACGTTAAATGCTCCTCCGTGGATACGTTGCTGTGGATAAGTTGCGCATCCTCTCGACGCGATTAATAGCCTTTGCCAATCGTTTCTCAAGGGGACGTCGAGGAAAGCGTGTTTCACCGTCGAGTCGAAGGAATATTTTCATTTTCCACGTTCGTCGATTTTATCCGTATATATTTGAACGTTGAATTATTAACGCGAAACACATAGACACGTAACAGTGACATTTAGACCGTTTCACGGGTACTTTTATTATTATATACCCTTCCATTTGCGAACACGTATTCTTCTTTCTACGCTAGAATTTCCTATACGATTTAGAAAAATGCGTCTCGTTCGAAGGTGTGCACATATACACATATATACGAACCTCCTCTTCTTTATAATCTCGTTAATTTACGACTTCGCCAATATTCGCGTTATTTTTCCTTCGCGGAAAAATAAAAATCTTTTTCCTCGGTAATACGAAAAATTATCTTTCAAACGCAATAAGAAATATTCAAAAGTCGAAGAGAAAAAGAAAAAAAGGAAAAGGAGGAAAAAAGAATTAATCGTGGTGTCATTTTTTCCACCGAAGCGTTACGGATATATCTGCGACTGAATGGCATTAACGATATCGTTTGCGCGAGGAGAACGACGATTGCTCGCTCGATCGACGATTTATTCGTTCCGGACGCGGCTCGTTAATTGCAAAATTACAGAAATCAGTTAAGTCAATGAAATCGCGTAACATAGTGTTTGAGGCCGTGAACGAGGATGATGATGATGATGATGATGATGATGATGATGCCATTAAAGTGGCATCGAGCCGAGCCGTGCGCGCTCGCTCTCGTCTGGGGGACCACACACGCGTGTATACACGTGTCTACACGCGCGTAGTTCGACTGTATGGTAATCGGGCTAGTCGTCCTATCACATACATATATATATATACGTATACCGTATATTATCTAACTGCGGATTATGGACGGCGAATCGCAATTATCCCGCGTCGTCTTCGCCTCGTATCGTTTCGCGCCTCCTATCGACGAGCAACCGTTTTACCGATCATTAGACGGTAGTTTGCTCAACGTTTAAGACGAATATATTTTATACACACGGTGGAATTCTTCACGCTAGACAGGTATTTTTAGATAGCAGACAATTGCATCGAGAGGGTAAAAGTTCAATTATCATTTACTAGTTTCGATAAAAATATATATCGGGGCAATATTCGCAGAATAATTCTCCGTAACGCGCGTCGAATACCGTAGGAATACCGTATTCGACTTTTCCCATATCGAGTCCATGGCTCTATTCTTTTTTTTTTTTTTTTTTTTTGCAATTCAACGAGAATCTTGGAGCAGGGACAGTGATCCGTGGAATTTCACTTGGTAATCGCGTTGCAGTCACTTCACAATTCGCCCGATCTCAATATTCTAATTCCGCCCCGGAGAGAAACGGTATCTATTCAAATCGTCCGCCGTCCTCGCGCTGTGGACAGTGAATTTAAAAAAACATGCGTATTTAAAAAAACGCGCTTGGACGATGGTGGAGGTTATGTTTATTCGCGTGCGCGACGTGAGAATTCGTAAAAGCTTGTAAGGACGAATATTTGGAGGAAAGGTTAAAAAGAGAAAAGAAAAGTGGAATACGCGACGCATTTTTTCATGCGTAACGTGAGTATTCGTATACAAATTTTGTAAGATATTTAACGAAAAAGATGAAAGAGCGACGAAAAGAGTACGCTATATTTTTTCCGCGTGCGCATGCGTAGCGTGAATATTCGCAAAATCTTGCAAGATATTTGAAGGAAAGGAGTACGCTATATTTCACGCATGCGTATTCTCTAAAAAGAAGGAAAAAGATGTCTCTCGTGTGCGCATGCGCGATACGAAAATTCGTCAAAGTTGGTGAGAATGTATATTTCGAGAGAAAGATGAAAAAGGAAGGAAAAGAATGCGCGATACGTTTTTCGCGTGCGCATGCGCGACGTGAGTGTTCGTAAAATCTCGCGAAGAAGGGATATTTGGGAAGAAAATTGTGTAAAAGGAGAAGAAGAAGAGCACCGAATCGAAACAACTCGCAGTTTATTATTCGTTGGAATTCGATTGCGCAAGCTTCACCTGCTTCGCGGAGGAAAAGATCAAGGTGGAAACAAGGTGGCGGGACGCTCGGCTGGGAGAATACGTGGAAATCCGTGTCGAACGAAGTTCGCTATTGAAAGATCGAGCCGGTGGAGATTTATGTCGTGTCGGGACCGTTTACTTGTAACGCCTTGAATCGTAGATGGCTATCCTTGCGGAAAGCCGCATACGCTTGCCACTATCCCGGAGCAACAATGAGCCGTAGAGGTTGAAATCGAGAAGCTATTCTGTGTCATAAGAGAGTCGAGACTGTGTCTCGGATTCGCGGGATCGATGCTTCGTTCTTCTCTCCAAACGAACGGAGATTCAAGAATTTCGCAAATCGTTTGAAAGTCAAAATCATTCAAATTTCGTTCAAACGTGAGAAATTGCTAATTCCGAGAATCGAAGTTTTGAATCACGACAATTGGAGATGGCGCTTAACCTCACAAACTCGTCGTATCTGTGTAACAACGACACCTAATTCGAATTTTTCCACGCGTTTCTCGCGTCTCGATTTCGCGAATTGCAACGATTTCAAGATTTGTGAGATTATTTGTATCGTGGTAAAAGAAGGACGTGTCCTAAGCGGAGACGCGGTAATTACGGGGAGGAAGAGGAGGTACAGAGGGACAGAGAGAAGAAACGGTTGGTCGTAGCGTTTAAGCTGGTCCGTTGGAAAGGGGAAAGGGAGCAGTTTCAGAGTCGAAGTCATAAATCGAGTTTCGAGAGCTGAATCGCGACCACGGGACGCACACGCACGCGGAACGCGCGTGCTTTATGCATTGTACCAGCGTAGATAGGGGTGGCCCGCCATAATTCACCCTCCTTCCCTCTTTTCTTTTGCTCGAGTTTACGTACATCGAGGACAGGGAACACTCCTCTTTTAAGGCAGTATACTACCTTGTTATTTGCTATTTATGCCAGGTGAGGCGGAAAGTTTTTCTTGGCATATTCAGTTACGAACGAGACGGGAAATAGCCGATGGTGGAAAAATCTTTTTCTTCTGAAGACAGAATCTAATTTCGTTTAAAATATCCAGCTTTTTTTCTTCATATAAGTATTTTATCAACAATAATGAAAAATCTCAGAAAAATCTCGTGATAACGTGTTAAATAAAATAATTCTATCTAACTTCTTTTACGATCAATACCTCCAAAAACGATTATAAATTGTTTCAAAATTCTTTCCGTCACATGAAAAACGTCGATCGAACGTTCGAACCGATCTCCAAAAGGATCAACTGCTGCAAAGCGTTCAAATAATATGCGATCGTGCACTTGCCAGTTTCGAATCAAATCCTCGAGGCCCTAAAAACAGAAGTTCAACCTCATAATTCACGGCCCACGCCGTTTCCTCCCCGTTTTCACGGGGAGAAAGTGTCGAGGACGCTTAGAGTTAGTTAGAGGAAACGGCTCACATCGGAATCGGAGCACTGCCGTCCCGCGATTAATTTCCTGTGTAATGTATTTTAATGACGGGGGAGGGCGTTCGGTCCGCGATAGAGCGAAAATTAATTTGGAATTTAGTATGCGACCTTAATGCCCGTGTCCCATATACACGCGCGCGCGTGGGTGGTACACATGCAGCGGTGCAATGCATTTGAACGCATCCTGGTGTAACTGGCTGCATTGTGGTACGCCGCTCGATCGTGCCGGCGCCGCTTCCTGCTGGCGTAATAATTAACGAACAGGCCGGCGAGCTTTATATTTGTTTAGGCAGCTGAACGAGCTTCGCGCCAACTCTCTTTCTCTCTCTTTCTCTCCACCATCTCGGCAAAACTGTAACGAATCTCGTGTCACCTCGTTGAGTGCATAAAGAGCTGACCTTAATTGCGCGCGGCGCGGAGCCACCAGGAAACGTTAGTACGCTCGCTTGACGCGACGCGTCGCGTCGACCGCCGTTTATTCCTCCATCCGTCTTCAGTCTCTTTCGTGCGTCGATTTCTTTTTCGCGTCGGATCCCACTCCTCCCCTCGGTTCGTTGCGTTTAATTGGTGGCAATGATTCGAGTCACTGAAATCTTCCAGCGGATAGCGATCGAAGATTTAGGGATCGGTACGTAGGGTAGATATCGTGTGATGGAGTTGCCGGTTCGAGATTCGAGGTTAGGTACGATCGAGGTGGATTTTCTTACGGGCTTTTTATCGATAGAGGTTATTACAGGATCGATTGATCGGGAAACTGGTTGTTTGGATAAGTTGAGGTTACACGGATAATGAACATCCATGGTGAGATTTACTTAAAAATGTATTCCGTATGATGATATGCTACGTTATGTATCACATGTTTTAACTTTTTATCGCAAATATTACGTTAAGTTGAAGAGAGGGCCTTTCGAATCAATTTTTCATAATTTCTTTTTCCTTCGATCCACAAGGTGGCCATCGACGAAACAATAATTCCGCAATCAAGATACGATGAAAGATTCGGGAACTCCAGTTTCTCGAAATATCCAAGATCCTAATCGCCTGTTCGGGGCACCAAGGAAACCACCACGCCGTTCTCCCAGGCACACGTTATTAACCCATTGTCTATCGCATGGTAGCACTTAGAGGCAAGTGGAAGATGCGGTAATTTAAGCGTCCTTTGATCCGCGAGAGTTGTTTTCAACTATCGCCCCGTAAATCATCTCGCGCCCCATAAACCTGCCCGTGCGCCTCTTTGTCCCGCTCCATATTCCACTTTTCTCTCGCTCGCTCGGATCCAGCTCCGCGGCCCAAATAACAGGCCACGATTTACAGTACAATTTACAGCTGAACGTAAACGTGCATACCGTGGCCCTCATCGTGTAAATACGCCACTTTATTTCGCCCGGGTCCCTGCCTTCGTCTCCTCCGCGCGAGAAATGGCGCCAATTTTGAATTCGTCGTGAGGAAGCTTCTTGTAAAAATTGATCGGCGATTTTTTTTTTTTTTGAAAACGATTTAGTTGAATCGAAATCATCGGTGTGATAATCGTATTAATCTCGAGGATTTAACTTCAGGATTTTTGATCAGTAACGTCTGCATCTAAAAACTGTAACTATAAGAAGAACATTTCTCTGAACATTTTCCTAAAAATTGGTGATCTTTTTGAGATGATATTTTCATTTTGCTCTCGCATATTAGAATATTCGCACGTATCCTATCTACCTTCTCATAAAAAAACTTCATTCGAAGCGATGCAAAAGGAACGGAAAGAAAGTCGAGCTTCTGAACCGATTGCAATTAGTAGGTAGACGGTTCTGGTACGAGAGAATTCCGTACGACGGCAACTAATTATCGGTTGCTTTATTTCGTTGCTTCGACGCGTACCGTTACGTCTGGCCGGGATTCTGCGCTGTAATTTTCTTTCCCTCCCTCCTCTCTCCTTCTCTCTCTCTCTTCTTCCAAAAGACACAATCGACGCGCGTTCCATATCCTCATCGAAACTTCCTCCTCCTCGCCCCTCTTTCTCTCCAAACAATTTCCATCGAAAATATCGAACGTATTACAATTCCTTGATTCCTCCCGTATCCAATTAATAATCCTTGGAGGACAGGGATCCCGGTGCCGATCGAGGTGCGTTTGCAGCCGGCCGCGTAAGCCGGAAACCGGCTCGATGGCTTCTGGGTATCTATTTAACGACGTTACTCCTCCCTCCCTCCCTCCCTCGACGTTGCCTCGCAAAAATCGCCACTACCGTTCCTTGTACCTTCTCCTTTTATTTTATTACCCCAACCTCTTATAATCTTCGCGATAATAATTCTTCCGCGCGAGTGTATGAGACCCCTCCCTCCCTCCTCTTGTTCTCGCGGCAATTCGCGAGCGCATGGCTCGGTTCCATCCGGGTTTTGGCTCTCGTTTAATGTCTTCGGTGGAGCAACTTTTTTTTTTCCATGTGTTCGGAAAAAGAAAAACACGAGAGGGAGGGAGAGGGGAGGGAGAAGAAGGGAGAGGACACTCGGTGGAGGTGGTTCGGTGGCGTTGTCCCACGGGGCGAACCCACCGTTCGACTTCTCTCTCTCTCTCTCTCTCTCTCTCTCTGGCCGCCTTGTGTATAAACCTGGCGATCCAGCACGCTTTCCTTGCTCGTTTTGCTCGATTTCGATTGCGCCGGGACCCAGAAGAAGCTGCTGAACACGCTGGAACATTGCTCGCAATTTAAATAAATTCACCGTGTCCCCGCGTGGACTCGGGATTCGTAGCTTTCCCTCTCTCTCTCTCTCTCTCGTTTTTGCTCTTTATCTCTTCCACGTCTGTTCTTGGGAGCAACCGTTGTCGCGCTCTCGTTGCTTTCGGAGAAGGATCGTCTCCGAAGGAGGAGGGTATTATAGGATTTGCGAGATCTAAGCAGGAATGATACGTTGGAGCAAGTTCAATCTAGTTTTTGCTTTCATGTTTTCGGAAAATTTTTCAAGTTTAAGAATATCTTTATCAACGGTTCGATTTATTTCCAATTAACTTACTCGTTCAATTTGTGCAAACAGTGGAAAGTGAAACGAGCCCAATCCACGAATGGATGAAATAAATTTCTGGAAAAATAGCACGGCAGCATTTGAGAGGAGCATCTAATAAATTAAGATCAGAATCGGTTTTATTTGTTAATAAAAGATTTGCATTTACATTTGTAACCGGATGCGGAGTCATCATGGTTATCGTTTCACGGTCCATAATCTGAATAACGATGCAAGACAAAAGTAGATAGATTTCAGAGTTGTTTGAGCTTTTTTACGGTCGAGTTATCAAGTTTCTCTCGGAATAGGCGAGCGATTGGAAAAGAATCGGGAATTCGGCCGCGATTCGTGCGCGTCGAACGATAAGGAACTCGAGCCGGCCAGGTGTAAACGTCGACCGAGGCCTGGATGACGAATTAAGGCTGGCTCGAGTGATTAGAAAGGCAGAGAGTTTCGATCGCGGCGTGGCCGCGTGTATCGAGCGTGTACAGGCGGCCTGCACCACCGCGGTGAAAATCGTTTGCCACGTCGATCGAGCGGATGGAAGATGAGTGAAAGGTTGGCCGGCTGTGGACCCAAGGTCTGTTCAATGTCTCGTCCTCCCGGCTCCTCTGGCGGCAGGAAAACGGCGTCGTCGCGCCGAGAGAGCTCGCGCAATAAATCCCCGGGGTAGCCGGGTTGATTTATTTGGAGGAAAAGCAATTAAGGAATTAATCGAATCCGCGGGAAAATTCTTCTTTCGCGAGCGTGGCCAGAGGGAAGGAAAGGCGCCTCGATGCTCCGTTTCTCTTCGGCTCGGGATTAATTGGATGCCGTGGGTGATTTTCCTTTTTTTAAATCGATCGGCTGGAAGCGGATTTGAACTTGTTCCGGTTGAATATCTCTGTACAGCAGTTGTCGAGATTTTATCAGAGGTTTAACAATGCGATACAACGTCTATCGTCAAGTCGCGTGGTTGATTATTGATTTTTGTATGCGCAAATATGCAGTTCTTTCGCCATCGGCACGATTTTTGTTGAGAGTTCAGGTTTTTCGATAAACGGTAATTCGATTAGATATTTTTGTAATGCGGCTCTGTTGTACTCTTGGAGCATCGAGGTTAATCGTGTGTCTGTTACAGGAGCCTTTGATCGATTGGATATTTGCAGCGTAAATTACGAAGTTAAAATCTCTCTCCACACCTTTAATATCGTTACTAAATTGATTTTCTAACATTTTTTTAAAATTGTAAATAAACAAATAATTTCTTTTCCAGGAAATTCTTCAAAGTTTTTAATACACCGATAAAACACGAAACTAAACATGTTCTCGGAACCGAGCCAAGATTACTAACTCATAAATTGCAATTACCAAGCAATGATCGGCCACGATGCAACTCCCCTTAATAGAATATTATTCATCGATGAATCGCGGGAATAAAGCGTCATCGTGGAATTCATCCGCACGATTCGAATCCGAATTCGCATCGACACTCGGAGGCCAGGTCTTAACCGATTTATTTAATCGAACGCGTGTCCGCGTAACTAGACTGTTTATCATATAGATTGGCCGGCATACTCGTGGCTAGAGCGCGTACCAACTGCCTCCTGTTGCGCTGCCGATACGTGAGAACCCGTGGCAAGATTCGTGGAACGCGTCCACTCCTCTCTGGATCGATTTCCCTCTCGTTGGCTCGATCACTTCTGGCCGATGTCAAGTCGGCCGGGGACGAGTGGAAAGGTGAAAAGTTGTCAGAAAAATGAGTTTACCGTGTTTAACGTTTAGGAAAGAAAAATGCGTGGATGTTAAGTTAATACGAATTCTTCGATCGAGTTGAGATATACAATCTATATATATATATGATAAAATTTTAATGCGGTGCAGAGGTGGTTCGCTCTCGATATTCGATCACGATTATTTGCCTTTTCCACTCTCGAGTGCCCGGCCAACGGCCAATTAAAAGCGCACAATAAAACACGAGGCCGCTTTCCGTGACCGCATAAATATTAAAATCAAGAAGAAATCAGACCGTGTTCACGTGGCCGACAATAAAATATACTATTATCACACGACCTCGTCAAGGCAGTCGGTATATACAATACACGTATATACCCGTACCAGCCACGCTCCCCCTCCTCTCCTTAGCTGAATCACAAGGAATCGTGGAAAACACGACGACAATCCCGGCAACGAATATTTCTCTTGTATACGCGCGCGTAGCGCGTAGTTTGTGTCGCGTTTTGCACACCGGGACCCTCGAATCGCGTTCGTATCCTTCTCCCTATCTCGTTGGTGTCGAGGGCGAGAGGAGGGCGGGTGACGAGGGAGGGAGAGAGAAAGAGCGAGCGAGATCGCGAAGGAGGAGGAGGAGGAGGCGGCGGCAGCAGCGGGACGGACGGGGGAGGGGGAGGAAGAAAGAGGAGAGACAAAAGAGGAATGAGAGAGCGTGCGTGGACCGAGAGCAGCGGCGGGTCGAGCGCGCGCGCTAGTGTTAGGAATGTGGTACCACTGCTTGTCACAGTCACAAGCGCACCGTACCACCGGCACGTTGTATTATACGCGGTTGAATATAAGTGCAGCGCGAGTTAGTTGGCCCGGTAGGCGAGGTACGACGCCTCGCGCGTTCGTCTCTCCTTTCGTACGTATCGAACGCTTTGGCCGGCCACGTAAACCGTTCGCTCGCCTGCTGCCTGAACCCCGTATGCGCGCGCATCCCGCGCGACCTACCCGATAATTGGCCCCCGCGTAACAGGTCCTGGCCAATCGCCGCCCTTCTTCAATTTTAACGCATAGCCCGAAATCTTTCGAAATTCTTTCCTTCTTACTGGGGGAGGGGGAGAAAAAATAGGGAAAGAGGGAAGAGAGAGAAAGAGAGAATATTTGCGTATATATCGTATATACAGGCAGGCGCGTATATAAGCTGAAACTTACGAGACGTAAATTATCGCGTGTATGAGAGGCGCGATGGGATCGGAAACGCAATTAAAATAAAATCAGGGTCCCCCGGCCGTTGAGTGCCGTTCGCCGCGAGGGAACTGCGCGTCGAATCGATGCCCCTCCCCATTGTTTTCAAAGAGAATTGCTGTAAATCGGAGGATTACCAGGCCGGCCGGCCGGCCGTATAAGAGAGATCGAGACTTTTCCGGCCGGGATCTCGGCCGGTGTACGAGTATACGAGTAAACGATCGTTTTACGAGCGTAGGCCCGATAACGATCGAACGATGTATCCTTGACTAAATCGTGACTAGAAGCGGAGGGAGTGCGCCGATACAACCTCGATACAAACATTGTTCTCATCGGGATACAAATTGCTCGTATGCCGATGCGGCTCGGACCCCGTGATAGGGGAATAAATAAAATCGGGAGGAGAAAGGAAACGAGAGAGAGAGAAAGAGAGAGGGGGGGAGGTCGACCGTGTCCTTAAGCAGATGCTTCTTCTCGGAATAATTGTGTAAAGGATTCCGGGAATTTTAGAATCTTTGAATCAAATCGCCTTTGCAGAAACTTTGGATAAACTTGTGCCGTGGTTCCATCGATTCCACGTATTTCATCGTAATTATAAAAATTATAAAATATTCTTTCGATCAATTCTTTCCAAGAATCACGAGACCATCGTCGCGGAATAGAATTATCGTTGATTCGCCCAAACAAAGGTGCGAAGCCAGCGACAATGATGCGTCCAATCCGTGTGCGGTGCGCGATAACGGCGCGGGAGGAAAAGGAAACGGCGCTATCGATACCGATCCACGCAAGATGCGTCTGTCGAGCGTTATTAATTAACCCGATAGGGTGATTAACGATCGTAGCCGCGTACCACAGCGCGTCTTTCATCGGGATCGATTAATGCCTTTCGCCGAATTGGCTGCTTTTCGCGGAATAATCCTCGAACAATCGGGGGCACAGCTCGCCTCCCTTCGATCGGAAGCGCGAATGTAACGAGGCAGGATTATCGTAATTTTACCTTGAATTGTAACACAACTGAATTGAATAACGAAGATAAAATCAGATTACTGGAAAATGTGAAATATAACCGAATATAATCCCCACGATTGAATTATATCTTGGATACATTAGACACAAGATAGAGATACATAAAACTTAACTGTCGTACTTTTACCTTAAATCGTAACGCCATTAATCTACCTATAAAGAAAAGAAGGAAAACGTTAAATCATACCTCGGACACATCGGTTTATTAAAATGTTTATTAATAATCGGTACAAGTAGCTGGTATCATGTCGATCGAGAGGGAGACGATCGGGTGTTCTTGTGCAAGCTGTTCCGAGAAATCGAAAGGAGAAGGACGCGCGCGAGTGACGATTTCGAGGCGGGTTTCGAGTTCGGGGATATTGGATCGGAGAACGATAATAATTACTCCCGCGCCGTCTGTCACGAGCGATCGATAACTCGCCGGCAATTAACTTTGAAAAATCGTCTCGAGTCACGTACGATCCGGTTTCCAAAGGATCACCCCTCCCCCTTTCCCCTCCTCTCTTTTTCTTCGCTTAACCCGCCCCGCGATATTAGATTCCCGCGGACGAAAACGATCAGCGCGCCACCTGCCTTCTCCTTCGAGTGAAAAATGGAACCATTATTGATCTTTATTCGATCCCCTTAAACCGAATTTACACTTTTACCGACCTCAATTTGCGAATGAATTTCGCACACGCCGATATTTAGTTTGGATAAAATGGAAATGGTTGGTTGTATTATTCGTAAATAAGAAATAAATTATCAAATATCTTACATTAGAAATGTAAATGAAATCGGTTATTAATCGGATCGAGCAGTTTTATACCAGTTTCGAGGCGTTTGCTTTTCTCCTAGAAAGACCTTAACCTCAATCTCGGATATTCACGTTTGATTTGGATCGAGTCGATCGATTTCCCGTGGGAAGAGAAGGCAGGCAGGATGGGTTTTTCTCTGGGAATAAAATTGGCCGAGAAGAATAAAGCTGGACGAGAAGGATCGTGCGGCGGGCAAACGAGCGACTGCTCAACCGGGACACCCGTGCACGCATTGTTGAGCGATTAGGCGGTTGGAACTGCGTAGGATATTCCCCTCGGGAGGCGGCCTTGATCGAATTGGCCGCGAGAAGACTGGTTCCGTGGAATCACGCGAGACTAGAGAGCTAGTAGGAGAATCCGCCGAACAATCGAAAAACTCTTGTTCAATTGTCCCCTAAACGCAATGCAAGAAAATGCATCGGTTCGATACACAGATTTTTCTTTTTTAGAGATTATTTACTTATGAGTTTACCAATTCTAATTCGAAATCCCGTGCGTAAGGAAGAAACCAACAAGTGTTTAACAAGAGATTATCATCGAAGCTCTCCGAGTTTTCAACTGCAATTCTTGGGCCTTCTTTCTAAAATAAAATTACTCCAGAAACCATAAGTCGTCACTTGTTCTTCCATTTATCGTTAATTTTATCTCGTCGCAATTTATCCATTTCGAATTTTATACATTCACAGCGTCATAACCCGATTCTTTGCCGGTCTTTCTTAAAAATCAATATAAAATCAATGCAGGGAATGGCAAAGTCGCGAGATCGTGAATTATTCGAATCGAAGATAAGAGATTGGTAGTGCAATGGTGGTTCGCAGGGGTGGCAAGGGTGGGGGCGACACCGAGCCCCGCGAGAGGCAGCCCGGGAACCGGTTGCCTTCGAGGAGGCACACAACCGTGGACACTGACGGATATGACATTTCTGAAGTTCGTGGCCATCTACGTTTCATCCTCTCGTTCGTTTTGCACGCTGCCCAACTTTGCCTCCCCTCCGCTCCTTCGACGTCCCCCTTCACTTTACCTTTTATTTCGATTCGATTTTTCTGCCGGTCTTGTTCCCTTATTATCTCGTTTTGCTCGTCTCTGGCCCACGTCACTTTCTCCCTCTCTCTCTCCCTCTTTCTCCTCGCCCCTTCCCCCTGTCCATGCCTCGAGACTCGCGCGTCGATTTTATTTTTCCCTCTCCATCCGCGCAAACCCGGTCTCTCCGGTCCCTCCGCCGAAGGGAGGCTCCTCTTCCTTCCACCCGGCACGCTCGTGCTTTTATTTCCTGTCGGCCTTCTTGCCGCCCCTTTTTCGTCCGCGCACAACCGCGGCTCCTCTTTCACTCGTTGTTCTCGCGTCATCCTCCAAATTGAACGCTCTGTCCAAATCGATTTTGTCCACCGTCCCTGGAGTTACGTTTTCGACTTTAATTTTATAACTCCTCGAGACAGAATTCACCGTCGTTTCGAAATTTTACCTCTTTAGAATGCTCGATCGGGGTGTAACAGCGATATATTAATTAGCAAAATTGTTCGCGATGCGGAGAAATTCGAAAATCTTCCTCTTGAATTGCGGATTAATTATTCGAAAACTCGTTTCGTTGGGCAGCCTCGTCGGTTTAATAACCATTAGAGCCAGGAGACCTCGGACGATTTTCACCCCCACGTGTTGTGTAGGCCGGCGGGCGCGAGAAAGGTGAAAGGCTGGACGCGGCGAGGGTGTGAAAGATCTAGAGCAGATAGGGGGCCTCTATATTGATGAGCTGGCTCTCCGCGTATTGATTCCACGGCAGAGGGGTTTCGCCGGGGCCCGGAGCACCCTGCAGACCCCTTTTGCTACGCGCCAACCCCGATAAGATCGGTCAGATAAGCCATGATTACACACCGCGTCGAGCCACCCCCTCCCTCTCACTCGCGTTTTTCTCTCCACTCTTCGTATCGCCCACCGACTGTGTAAACAGTCTTCCAACGTTGATGGTTGGCTTCGTTTTTTCAGTCTTCAATGGGGCGACCAAAAGTCCAGTATCGAATTCCCACGTAATTAATTATTCATTGATTTGGATGAATCAAAATTTTCATTGCGTTTGCTTAAAGAATTTTATTATTTTTACCTTTTTCCGGATCAGAAATTGTTCGAGTCGAGGAAAGATTTATCTGTGCTCGATTAGTTTATATGATATATATCTTTATTTTATAAAGAAATATAAGGATATAAGGAAAAATCGATGTATAGATTACATTAATTGTAACAGTGATATCGTGGTTATGTTTCAATATGGGAGAAATTATGTTTGTTTAGAATAATTGTATTGTTTTTTTTTGTATCATAAATCTTTAAATGTTATTTCAATTTCTAAATCTCTATCCTTAAAGGAATTTTCATAAAATGATTCGCAGATTATTTGATTGTTACAATGAGAGAATTATGTGTCTTAAAAGATATTAAGAAATCCCCAAGATTAAAATTTATATATTTAAAATACAGATCATTAATTCTGGACCACGTGTTAAAAAAACCGCTGTCACAATCCATATATAGATACTTCTACTTATCCACGTATCCAATACGTAATGCAAGTTAAAAATGGCGCACTTCATCAACGTACTTCATCCGACAGCGCCCTCTATCCCACCGTTCCATCAAAAGAGAAAGATACTCGAAAACGGTTACATCGTGCCGACAATGCAAAGGGGGCACGTCCCACCTCGTCCTCGAGCACTCTCGAGAGAAAGATACGTCAGAGACAGCGAAGAAAAAGAGGGAAAACAGGACATTTTATATTCGTGGACACGCGCTCGAGAGATTCATTGTGACGAGTTCACAAAGAGGGATGCAATTTCGATGGCGAGTTTTTCGCTCAAACAGCTTTCAATCGGTTTTCCATTAGAAGAACTTCCCCCTCTCCCTTCCGCCTGCGCGGCGACAATGCGCACGACCTGGTCTCTTTTCTCCGCGCTGAGAGGAGGTTAAGTGGCCGGTGAATGGAAACTATCGAAGGAAGAAGCTTCCTACGTGAAAAGTTGCGAGAAGTGGGTCCGTGGAATTTGTGTGTAAGTGGTAACTGTCGAGACGGAAATGAGGCGAGGTATACCTTTGTCGATGGAGAAACAGGTGTAGAGAGAAGATGGGTCCTTTCACGATCCCGGGTCAGGTACGAACACGGGCTCGCGTTTCCAATCCTCTGAACCCGGGGGATTAAGGGCGGCCGATTTCACGCGATCCCGGCTCTTCTCGTGGCTTCTTGATTCTGGAAGCTGTTCGATTCTTCTTCCATGAATAACTCTGTGGGTTAGAAAAACTGTTTGGAAAGTGTTATGAAGAGGTTATGAAGAGATATTTATTCGCGCTTGCGTCTTCGATCCTTTTTGCTATTTGAACAATAGTGTAGAACGGTGTATAGTGTAAATATTTGTGCATCGTTAAACGTTGTGTAATTAATGTTAATTTATCAGAGACAAAAAATTTTAATAGTGTTTTTGCATTCTGATGCGAAATTTTGTCTCGTAAGTTGCCTACGTATATAGAAACATAACCTATTTTATCAGACAATTTCTGATAGATTCTATTTTGCATATTAGACGGTTTTGATCAGGATGTAAAGCATCTTTATATATTATTTTTTAATGTGACATAATAATCTTTAGAGACAAAAGGGTTAATTCGAACGAAATCATTCAGATTATTAGGTAAAACCGAGTCGTTCGTGATTCTTTAAATATTTTCGAAATTGGAACGACTCGGTTTCCAATACGTTACAGGTGTGATATCTGTCTGTTTTCTTTTCCAAAACTGTCGCTGCAGAGTGCGGCGAGGCGGGCGGGCACCAGCTGTGCCAACTGCAAGACCGCGACCACCACGCTCTGGCGAAGGAATCAGGCCGGAGAGCCAGTCTGCAACGCGTGCGGCCTCTACTACAAGCTGCACAACGTAAGTAATCGATCATACATAACCTCCATCATAGACGTTTTCTCGGCTGGATCCCTAGCCACGACTAATGAACCAGTCTTTCGATCGAAATCGAGCAATGAATCCTGTTAAATACATTTCGATATATATATATATATATAGTAAAAATTGGATTACTGCTCGACAATTGTAATGGATTCTTAATCCGAATATAGTTTAATCAGAATTTGAATTTTCTTTATGCATATAAGATGTTAATATATTTAGAGAATTGATTCTAGAAGCTAAAATAAACAGAATATTGATTGAAATTTATATATTAAATGACAATAAAGTGAGACATATGACAAAGATAAAGATTATCTACGAACATCAAATTACGATTTAACCAATAATTCTCAATTGAACTTTCGTATTTATTTTTTGTTTAGAATCAACTCTTCAAAAGTGTCTCACGAATGTATCAACATTCCACGTGTGTGTAAAAACACACGTGCAGTTATCCAATTTTTACCGTCCATGTAACTAAATCCATGTCTCTTGAAATATCGTTTGGGTCTTTTTGAATTTCTTTAACAAGAGATCCGCGGGTATATGGCATTTTATTTATCGGGGGACTTCCGTTCGGAATCGGAGCGAACGATCGAAAGCGGAAGATCCGTGCCACTCGATACAATGTTTTCGAGGAGGGAGAGGCCGACAAAGGGACTCGGGTATTAAACGGTAGATACGAGATCCGGCGAATGAAAGCAGTCCTTCGATAAACAGCAGAGGCAAAAGGTCGTTTCTTTGGCCACCGTCGAAGCCACTGATCGTAAACCGGCCCGTGTAACGTAATATCGGATCGCTATTGTCGCGGCGAGCCTCTCTCGAGCATCCATTGTCGTACCGTGGAACCTAATTCCTCGATCCTCTTTCTTCTCTACGACCACAATCTACTCGCATTCTTCGCGACTTTCCTCTCTGAAATCGTTGCAATTGTCGTGTCCTCGAATGTGTCTGGAATAGACACTAGCCAAATGTTTCTCATTCGAACTTTAATACGTTTCACTAGTTCTGATGATTGCCGCCGGATGGCTTATTGATTTCTATTTTCTCGCAAGTGAACTCTAATTCATATATACATATATATATATGGTATTTCAGTGCCAAATTGTGATACACAAACGAGACGAATTGTAATTATAATTATTTCTAATCGATATTACAATTTGTAATCTTGTAAAAATGATTCGATAATTCATCCTCGTTATTAAAAATTCCATTGTATAATGTTCGTAAGACAAAAAACAACCGCTGGAAGTAAATCTTGTCCCAAATCGAAGCGTTTCTCGTTTGTTTTCGATAAACTCGAGCGGGACGGCCACTCGAGCCCTTCCGTCTACGCGATTCGACCCTCTGTTGTGCCAACAATTAGGGTGCTCTGTGGAGTCGGCGGACGTGCGAAGAGTGTCGCCAGAGACGATGAGGCGGGGGTGGAGCGTGCTCAACGGCGTGTGACACAGGAAGCAGCGGAGGAAGACAAAGGGAGGAGGGAAAAACGGACATCCTGCTGGGAGTTTTTCTCAGGAACTCGGCGTATTTCACGCGGAGAGAACGATCGCTTGCGGAAATCTTCGTCGTGGATTATGGGTGGGCGTCGACCTCGATAGCTCTCGCTGCGCTACATCCGCTATAATTCCTCGTGGACGAGGATTGTCTCTCGGTTTTCCTTTATCCTTCCTCTCGAGTTTTCGCGGGTCAAAAATAAATTTCTCTCGCGGGATCTTGATAAGATTCCGTATGTTGCAGCTCGCCTAATTGGCCCACGATGACACAACGGGTCCCACTGTCCTCTCCTCCCGGCTCCGAGCAAATGGTCCGTTCGAATTTACGCGGCTTTTTCCTCCTACTCTACCGGCTTATCGGCCTATGTCGATCTGCGCTTCGAAGACAGACGCGCCAACGTATCGTTGAATACGCCTCCCGAGTACTACTCGGTTCCAAGCAATTGTTGCATTCTTTGCATCGACTTAACACTTTTACATGATTTGCAGTGCTCAACCAAATTTAAACCAGGATTAAATTACAAATTTTGAACAGATTGAATTGTTTTAGATCGAGATGCGAATTTGGAAAATTTGGAAAGAGTAGAAATTTTTGTCGCTCTTTCAGATAAATTATTTAAAGCAACGATATCGAAACTCGGTCAATTGATTGACTCGAGCAAAGACCATCCATTATCCATTTACGAAAAAACAACTCGTTTATTTCACCTCGACTCCCCCTCAACCGTCTCATCCCATTACCCCCGAAAGGGTTAAAGGCTACAAGATCCCGATTCGCGTTTCCTCGTGACGTTTATCTGGCGAGAATCAGGGTGTAGGGAGGGAGGGTGGCGCAGAGTGACCAACAGCGACTTACCAGCAAGCGACATCCTCGCGTTGGTTAATGCCGGGCATAAAGGCCGGGCCCAGACACGTTTCCTGGTAATCATTAATTAAGCGTAGGGCTCCCTTCCGCCCCGCCTAGCGACATGGGACGCCGTGCACGCTCCACCAACAGAGAGAATAAATTCGGACACTCTCCTCTCTCTCTCTCTCCAAATTCTTTTCTCATCTCTCTTTCCCTCTCTCTCTCCCCCTCTCTCTCTCTTTCTCTGGAAGAGAAACGAGACGAAAACGCGAGAAACTCATCGCGCCATTTCTTCCCTCGAGTTGTTCCTGGGGAAGGAACAGTCGAGAGAGGAGGATCGCTCCTCGGGTAAGCTGTGGAATAGGCGACTGTCTTGGGTGACGTTAAGCCGACACGTTACAGTCTCCGAATCTCTTCCCCTACGGCCACGTCGAACAATCGGACGGCGAGGATTAACCAGGGGTCCCTGCACTCGTCCAAGGTTCTTCCCTCTCGAACGCCTATCCGATCTTTCGCCGATATCGAAAATTCGATGATCCAGAAACTCGTGTCCATTTGCGCAACAACGCTTGACAAAAATTGACATCTCTCCCCCCTCTAAATATTTATTAAGAATAGTTAAAAGAAAAATAATACGATGGATAAATTCGAAATTCAATTCGTTCAATTGAATATTCGAAATACAACGAGATCCTTCAATCGTCGAGAGAAAGAGATTTAAGTACGAAGGAAAAATCTGTGGACACGGTGCGCACGCGCAAAGAGAAGGAAAGAAAGGAAAAAGACTAGGAGGAGAATCGATGGCCGCTACCAAGTATGCGTAAGGAAGGTACGGGCGAGAGAGATCAATCATTTCGAGAGCACCGTCTCCGGCAGTTTCTCTTGTACCTGCCACCAGAGGGGTATACGGGGCTTGTCCCGAGATTCGAGATAGACGGCGTGGAGGAGGAGGAGGGGGGGACAGGGAACGACAGATCTGGCGTCGTTAAGATAGAGCGGGCCGATAGCGAGCCGCGCGAGCTGTGGCGCGCGAGCGAGCGAGGTGAGGCGAGGCGAGGCGAGGCGAGCCGACGAGAGCCATCGTGGCTGGTCGAAAATACACGGATTATTCGTGCTCTCGGCGTCGGGCTACCGGCTGCTCGAAATATGGTAATCGCCGCTCGAAATCCTGGCCGGAGGGTCGCCGGGGTCGATGGAGAAATTCCTCGAACGAGGACGATCCTCGTCACTCCGGAAACCCCGTTCACGTAATGGGGGACGCTTCTTTTTCGAGGTGGAACACTTTATTTTATTGGATATGTATATATATATATATATACATATACGGGAGCGGATTCGATCAAGGATTCGAAGAGGGAATTTCAATGAAAAATTGGAAAAAATCTGGAAATCTGTTTTTGTAGAATGTTCTTTCGAATTCGTTTATTATTTTTTTTAATGTTCGATACAATGGAGGAAAGGGGAGCTTTCGAGTTGGAACACTTTATTTTGTTGGATATTAGATGGTGCAGGGGCGGATTCGATCAAGGATTCGAAGAGGGAATTTCAATGAAAAATTGGAAAAAATTTGGAAATCTGTAGAATGTTCTTTCGAATTCGTTTATTATTTTTTTTTAATGTTCGATACAATGGAGGAAAGGGGAGCTTTCGAGTTGGAACAGTTTATTTTGTTGGATATTAGATGGTGCAGGGGCGGATTCGATCAAGGATTCGAAGAGGGAATTTCAATGAAAAATTGGAAAAAATCTGGAAATCTGTAGAATGTTCTTTCGAATTCGTTTATTATTTTTTTTTTAATGTTCGATACAATGAAGGAAAGGGGAGCTTTCGAGTTGGAACACTTTATTTTGGTGCAAGAGTGGATTCGATCAAGGATTCGAAGAGGGAATTTCAATGAAAAATTGGAAAAAATCTGGAAATCTGTTTTTGTAGAATGTTCTTTCGAATTCGTTTATTATTTTTTTTTTAATGTTCGATACAATGGAGGAAAGGGGAGCTTTCGAGTTGGAACAGTTTATTTTGTTGGATATTAGATGGTGCAGGAGCGGATTCGATTTTGGGAGTTTGGGAGGGAAATTTGGAAACGCGATGGAGGAGAGGAGATTTGAAAAGATTTCTGGGAATCATGTTTTTGTGGAATGTTCTTTCGATAAAGAATTTTTTTGTAGTGGGAAAGGGGAACGCTTTATTTCATTGGATATAAGTGGATTACAGGAGCGGATTAGGTCAAGTTCGAGAGAGAAAGGAAATGAGAGGATAAATCGAAATCCCGTTTTCGTAGAATGTTCTTTCGTTTTCGATGAGGAATTTTTTTTTGGAAATATAATAGAGGAAAGAGAGGATTTTTTGGGGTTGGAAGGTTTAAACGTATCAAGTTTCAATTTTCTGAAAATTTATCGAGGATATCGAGTTGTAAAGAGTTATTGGATGCGCAAATAATATGCAAACGAGTCGCTTAGGAGATAATTTGATCGGCTCGCGATGAAAATTTTCCGGAAATCACGTTCGCTTAACGGAGGAAAGGAGGAGAACAACTTCTTTCGAGTTAGACACGAGAACATTGTTATGCTGCAGGTATATTATTATTACGCGCACGTAATATGGAAATGAGCCGCTTAGAAGATAAATCGATCAACTTTTCTAAAAATTTTCTGAAACCCTTTAAAATATGGCTACATATACAATTATTATTTAACTTTTACGAGATTACGTGATTAGCCTTTTATGAATTAAAATAACGCAGACAGATATCCTCCTGTAGTATCTCCAACGAAATCAATCCTCCAATTCTCCAATTTTTCAAAATTCACTCCAAATCCAAATTTAAAATTTCAAATGGAAAAGCGCGACGAAAACATCACGCGACAAACAAAAATGGATCATCGTACACATTTTTAATTCTCCGATGTAAATTGATTCTCCATTTTCCGAAATCAACCTCGCATCCTTCGAAAAAGATGAGAAGAAGAATATTCACAGTATTGAAATGGAGAAGGGAGGAAATTCTACGAATACAAAGCAATAAAAACCACATTTAAAAATTAACTCCTATAATCAACAATCTCCAAGATCAAAATGGAAAAAAATATACCTCTACATTTTCTTTCCATCTTTCGAAAAATCTTAATTGTTCGAAAAGACAAAAAAAGAATATACCTTCACACTTCTTGATCGTCCCCTCTCCATCTTTCGAAAAATCGAAACTACCAATCTCTCTCATCGATCTCTAAGGACAGACGGAGAGAGACGAGCAGATAGACATTCGCACAGAGCCCCGCGTTTGTAATTTGAAATGGAAAAGCGGACACGAAAATAGGCACGGCGAGGAATCCGTTAAACAGACCCCCCCCTTGTCCTTTTCCCGATACGTATCTCTCCCGATGGGGAGAGATAGCGCGGCGCGCGTGTGGCCCCCTCGCGCTTCGATCCACGAACGCGATAAACGCGGGGAATGGGAGAATTTCGGGCGACGGTTTTGGCGGAGGGGTGGGGAGGGCGAAAGCGGCAAAAGCGTTCTCACACTTCCTTCTCATTCGACTCGCGGCTCGCGGATAAATCACGTGGGACGGAGAGGAGTAGCCGAGAGTCCTCCTCCGTTCGGCGAACGCGCTGCTTTGTGTCCCGCGAGGAAGTTGTAAAATCGCGCGCAAAGAGGGGGGGAGAGGGAGGG
Source organism: Apis cerana (assembly GCF_029169275.1). NCBI lineage: Eukaryota > Metazoa > Arthropoda > Insecta > Hymenoptera > Apidae > Apis > Apis cerana. Next base: position 7,883,961 of record NC_083859.1, on the reverse strand, counting down.
GAGGAGGGGGGCGTCGGGCGCAAAGGGCCGCCAATTGATATGCCCCCGACGAGCCGGCTACGAGACATTCCTCCGTGCCTCGTTCCGCGAACGTTTTTAGCCGAGCCTAAGCGGAGAGATCCGTTTCTGCTACACATTTTTCCACGCCTTTCTTTCTTTCTTTTTTTTTTTAATTCGCCTTTCTCTCGATTTTTAATAATTTTATACGTGTATATATATGTATGTATCCTTGATGATCTTGTCCTGAATTATTTTCGCCGGCTCCTTTCGGAAAGATAATACGCGGTGCTTCTTCGATTCGAAGTCTGATTATCGAATTTTTAATCCTTCGATCTTTGAAACTTTTGAACATCGCGTTAATGAAAATCGAGGTTTTTATGAATTTTATAATTCTTTAAAGTTGATTTATAAATAATTCCGCACAATAATTTTCTTCCTTTTTTTCTTTTGAAAGACGATAGGCGATGCTCGATTCTTCGATTCGAAGTTTCCGATTCTCGAATTTTTAATTCTTTAAAATTTTTGAATATCGCGTTAATGAAAATCTTTTTAAATTTTATAATTTCTTAAAATTTATTTATGAATAATTTCGTACAATAATTTTCTTCCTTTCTTTCTTTCTTTCGGAAAAACGATAAGCGATTCTTCGATTCGAATTTTTAATTTTTCGATCTTTGAAACTTTTGAATATCGCGTTAATAAAAATCGAGTTAATAAAAATTTTTATAAATCTTATAATTCTTTAAAATTTATTTATAAATAATTCCACACAATAATTTTCTTCCTTTTTTTTTTTCGAAAGACGATAGGCGATGCTCGATTTTTCGATTTTCGAATTTTTAATTCTTTAAAATTTTCGAATATCGCGTTAATAAAAATCTTTTTAAATTTCTTAAAATTGATTTATAAATAATTTCGCACAATAAATTTAATCTTTCCTAATTTACTACAATTTTCGATAAATTATTTCGAAATGATCGACTCGATTATCTCGCGACACGTAACACGTTCCAACACCTCGTTTCGCCCATCTTGTTTTCTCACGTTTGTCGATCAACGGGGAATTGGAAATTCGTGGAAACGTGGAACGGGGGAGGGATCGGCGTGGAAATTCGACCGAGCCTCCCCTCTCGATCTTTCATTCATTGACCCCACCCGCGGGCGCAGGCTCTTCTTGGCGCGATTTCGTATTCGATCGGTGTGCGGTTGCATCGTGTGTGACCACATCAATCTGCATTTCGAATCTCCGCGGATGGCTCTCTCTCTCCCTCTCTCTTCATACACCTTCCTTCCCCTCGATCCATCTCGCTCCCTCCACCGTCTCTCTTTTGTTTGCACCTCGCGATCGGTTTCGTCGCTCGGTTCCTATTAAAGCCGCTGCGTATTGTATTCAAATCGGTTCGAAGCTCTCTTCTTTCGTCGTCCACCCTCCCTGCTCTTTCTGCTGCTGCCGTTACGTCGCTCCCTCTTGCTCGCTCATTAAGCTTCATCCGTCGATCCTGTAAAATACTGCGTTTTCGACTCACCCACCCCTCTTGCTGCCTCTTGTCGTCACGGTTGTCGTATCGTGTAGATTGATCGTGGATGGAATCGGTTGAATGGAAGATTTGGCAAAGGAAGAAAAGTTTTTTATTTACGATTGTCGTGGCAATTATGCTTTCCCTCTTTTTTCTTCTTTCCAACTTCGTGTCGATATTCTCTTTTAAGAAAAGGATCTTTAATCGTGTATATATATATGTAATAATAGATTGATATAAATGCGAGTGAAATTTCAATGATACTGTTCGACTGATTCTCTGAAAATTTTTTCAAAGATATAGACACGTTTAGAAAATTCACCAGAATTTTCAACCGCTGTTGCCGTTTGCTTTTGCTATATATTATGAATATGTTGCAACGATGGTTTTCATCAGTCGATCAGTATGTATCTGAGCGTTTCGTAGCTATCATAGCAAATGCTATCTGAATGATTAATCTTAATATCGAGTGGGCAAATATTCGCTTATTATAAAACGTGTGTATCAATCCTACTTATATTTCTTCGACGATAACTCTTCAACGTGGAATTCTCGATTTTATCGTTAATTTCTTCGACAACTCTTTTACAATCTCACGATAACTCCTCGATTATTCTTCAACGTAGATTTTTTTTAATTTCTTCGACAATTTTTCTACGTAAATCTAACGATAACTCCTCAACTACTCTTCAACATAGATTTTTCTTAATTTCTTCGACAATTTTTCTACGTAAATCTAACGATAACTCCTCAACTACTCTTCAACATAGATTTTTCTTAATTTTTTCGACAATTTTTCTACATAAATTTCACGATAACTCCTCGACTATTCTTCAACGTAGACTTTTTTTAATTTCTTCGACAATTTTTCTATATAAATTTCACGATAACTCCTCGACTACTATTCAACATAGAATTCGATTTTCCTTAATTTCTTCGACAACTCTTTTACAATCTCACGATAACTCCTCGATTATTCTTCAACGTAGATTTTTTTTAATTTCTTCGACAATTTTTCTACGTAAATCTAACGATAACTCCTCAACTACTCTTCAACATAGATTTTTCTTAATTTTTTCGACAATTTTTCTACATAAATTTCACGATAACTCCTCGACTATTCTTCAACGTAGACTTTTTTTTAATTTCTTCGACAATTTTTCTACATAAATTTCACGATAACTCCTCGACTATTCTTCAACGTAGACTTTTTTTTAATTTCTTCGACAATTTTTCTACATAAATTTCACGATAACACCTCGACTATTCTTCAACGTAGACTTTTTTTAATTTCTTCGACAATTTTTCTACATAAATTTCACGATAACTCCTCGACTATTCTTCAACGTAGACTTTTTTTTAATTTCTTCGACAATTTTCCTACGTAAATCTCACGATAACTCCTCGACTACTCTTCAACATAGATTTTTCTTAATTTTTTCGACAATTTTTCTACATAAATTTCACGATAACTCCTCGACTATTCTTCAACGTAGATTTTTCTTAATTTCTTCGACAATTTTTCTATATAAATTTCACGATAACTCCTCGACTACTATTCAACATAGAATTCGATTTTCCTTAATTTCTTCGACAACTTTTCGACAACTCTTCTACAATCTCACGATAACTCCTCGACTATTTTTCAACATAGATTTTTTTTAATTTCTTCGACAATTTCTCTACATAAATCTCACGATAACTCCTCGACTACTCTTCAACATAGAATTCTCGATTTTCCTTAATTTCTTCGACAACTCTTTTACAATCTCACGATAACTCCTCGACTATTCTTCAACGTAGACTTTTTTTTAATTTCTTCGACAATTTTTCTACATAAATTTCACGATAACACCTCGACTATTCTTCAACGTAGACTTTTTTTAATTTCTTCGACAATTTCTCTACATAAATCTCACGATAACTCCTCGACTACTCTTCAACCACTCTTCAATAGAATCCTCGATTTCTTGGACAACTTTTCGACAAATCTCACGATAACCAAAGTTCCACGAAAACAACGATACAATCCTCCTTAATTTCTTAATTTCAATCAAATACAACGATCGCGTCGAAAATTACAATTTCGGCGGAAATGCAGGAACAGGTGAATAATCCTCGCGTTGTGTGCGTGCGTACGTGGAAGCGACGCGCACCGCGAGCCATTGATCGCCAATAACACAGGGGCGCCGCGTAGCGGCGGCTCGCGACACTCGCGCGTTTTCGCGACGCAGGACCAATTATGCGCGCGCGCGCGCGCGATGCGCGTGCAATGCTTTAAGTACGAAATAACTAGGTATGCAAGTGTGGTGTGCCGCATCGTTGGAAGGAAATGCACGGGTCGGGGGGGAGGCAGGGAGGAGGAGGAGGAGGAGGCGGCGGAGCGCTTTGTAGTTGCCGCGACGTGACGCAACTGCCAACTTAAGGAAAAGGTTCCCGGTATTGCGGGATAAGCGAACGACGGACGAGGAGGGCCTCTCCGGAGGTGGCGGCCGAGCCATCATCCTCCCTCGTCCTCCACCCCTCCCCCTCCGCCCGTTCCCTCTTTGTTTCCAGCCTTCTTTATCTCGTTCTCCCGCGACACCCAAGCCCCAGACGGTCAACGACTCTTTTCGGAATCACGCGATTGCTCGAAATTGCCGGATTACGCGAGAATCGTGTGCTCGCCGCGCGTGTTTCACGGCCCGTCTCTTCTCCAATTCATTGCGCGCAGTTGATTTTTGAACCGGTATCAGACGTCTCCAGTTATCATTACGTGTCGTGACGATTTTGTTTATGTATATGTGTTGAATATAGGAAGGACTATACGTTTGTTAAAAAGTTGGGTGATCTTGGTTTTCTTTGGATTAGCTAAAAGTAATTTTTGTAACAGTGTGGTTGATCGAGAGTGGTTGTTGAGTAACCGATGAGGACATTCTTATTTATGGATCGTGAATAAATAAAATTTCAAAGGATTTTCAACTCGAAATTCATTCATCGTGGAAGCGAAAAAATTGATCGAATAGATGTTATTTCTCTCTTTTTCTCCCGGTTGAGAAAAATAATAATAATATAATCGACTAACCGAATCTAGATATTTACGCAAGAATTAAAAATACATTTCTACGTAATTGCAGGGAAGTCGCTGCACTTATTCGGCTATTACAAAAGTCGATAAAATCTCTCGATAAAGAAATGGGAAACACCGCGTCTAGACGAAAATTACCGGTCGTGGGAGAAAAACTCTCCCTCCCCTTCCCTTCCAACACGATTTTTCCACCTTGGCGAGATGTGTTTGCACGAGAACCAACGCGAGAATGTACGCACGCGGACGAGAATCGCTTAATTACGCGTTGAAACGCGGTGATTAACCCGGCGAGATCCCCTTCGCTCGCCCCTCCCGGTTTAGTACGTCATTCGCACGGCAGAGGCGTTCCTCTCCGAATCCGGAAGCCACGTTTAGATTAAAACCGATCGACTCAACGAATTGTTGGCTACGACTCTTGCAGGTGAATCGGCCGCTCACGATGAAGAAGGAGGGCATCCAGACGAGGAACAGGAAACTGTCGTCGAAGAGCAAGAAGAAGAAGGCTGGCGGTTGTCTGGGGCTTGGTGGCGTGATGGGCGATATGATCAAAGCCAGCGGCCACCTCGACCTCGACAACAAACCCTTCCACTCGGGCTTCGGTTCACCCATGAGTAAGTTGGCGAAATTTTTCCCCTCCTATATTTTTTCTTTGATTAATTTGATACGGTTACATACAGTGTTGTTATCTCGCGCAGGATAATCGAAATAATTATTCGATAATTTTTTAACGATAACGTATTTTTCTTTTTGCAATTTTCGTTTCGACGCTTTTCTAAACGAGCCTAGAATTGAGTCAAAGAATCGAGCCTAGAACGGTCTATTTAGAGTTGATCGAATTTTCTTTTCCTGTTTGCTTTCACACCATTCATTATATCATTCAGTATCGAACCTGTCTCTCCGTTATAGCTCCATTAATAATTGACCCCGACTCTTTACACGTACGAATGCATAATTAATTACGCGATACGAGTTTTCGATATCTTTTCCAATCTGTCGATTACGCTCGAAAATTACATTGGAAAAATGGAAAAATATATATATTGGGGGGAAAAATGAATAATAATGATGATAATGGTGATTACAGGTACGTCGCAGCATCACCACACGATGCACCCAGCGATGCAGCACTATATGTATCACACGGGGGTGGGGGTCGCGGGTGGGCTTCACCAGGGATTCGCGCCCCCTGCGCCGCCACCCATCCACCCCCACTCGCACTCGCACTCCCATTCCCATCACATGACGAGTCTTCAGGGTCTCCAGTTGGCAGCCACGACGAACGCGATGGTGAGTCCGACTTGACCAACCCCTTCTTTCTCGCGCCTCGCCCAAAATTATTCAAACTTGAATGAAATTATTGCCCGCGAGGGGTAGTAAGGGTGTTTTGACAAAGTTGGGATAACGAGAAAAAAGTTGGGATAACAAAGAAGCGAGAATACGATGATGTGTAAATTTGATGAATTTAATTTGATAATCGTCGACCCACCCCCTCGCGGAAAGGGGAGTGGTTACGAGGAGAGAAACCACCATGGTTTGTTCTTGTTTGCCTGTTTTCAGACCGGTTGGCGATCGGAGTACACATGAATCGTGAACGATCAACAGCTCAGGACGCAGCCCACCACTCTCGTTCTAACGTAGATCGCGAGACCCGAGCTCTCCTCTCTTTCTCTCTCCGCGAATTGTATCGAGAGACGTTCGAGAGGCGCGGTGAAAAGAAACGAAGGAATACGAAAATGGAAAAATTGACGAGTCGCGAAAACGCATGTTTCCCCCATTTTTTCTTTCTTTCTCTCTCTCTCTTTCGTTTCTTTCTTTCGAATCCCTTTTTCGTTTCGCGATCTCGAAATATCGAATGTAAATATGTAAAGTTTCGCACAAGGTAAGGGCAGTCGAGCCCAGGCCCCAAGTACAAACGAAGTCAAGCTAAATAACTCGTATCGTGTCTAATTAGACGTGCTCCTGTAAATAGACGGACAATTATATATATATATAATAATATATATATATATATATATATATCTCTATAAAATCACAAGAGTTTCTATTAACGTGAGTGCATGGCGTGAAATAAAAGAGAATAAAAAATAATGGGGGGTTATTAACCTCCCCTCCCTTCCTTTCTTTGTCGAGGATCGCCCCTTCGAAGACGAATTTCTTTTACTGATGAACGAGCGGGGATTAAAATTATTTATTCGAGGATATATATATATATATATATACGACGTGTTCAATTCTGTTCGAAAAGGGTATGAAACCCTTGGGAACCGGAATCGGTCTTCGGAGGCCGAGGTGTATTATCTAGTTTGTAAGCGTGTATATCATCCAACATCGTGCGAAACATCGTGCAATTTTAAAAAGTCTTTTTATTAAAACGCGAAGAATTTCCCGCGTGAGGGAAAGGGCCATTGGACGCCGATTTTCATTCATCATTTCATTCCTTTCTTGATTCCTCCCCCTTCGTTCCACGAGGAACGAATTTAACGCGATCGAATACACATTTTGCATGAACGTTATTCGAAGAAGGAAATATGACGATCCGCTTGCCCGTGGAACGCGACGCGGTGGCGCCATCTGCTCGTCGACAAAATTCAGTAGCAAACGGAGACTTGTCTTATACGTACCAACGTTTCCAACCTGACGATTCTTCCTCGTGGAACGCGATCTATTCGTCGATACTTTACAACGATGGAACCAATCTCAACAATCGCGTTCGACGAGGAGAAGAATTAAATAATCGATCGAAAGTATATTTTCTACGGTTCCAACGAGGCGCGATGAGTTTTTCCCCCTCCACTTGGAACGCGATTGTGGCGCCATATACTCGTCCACGATTAATCCAGCGATGGAGTGCCGTTAAATGGAAGCTTTCAATCGCGTTCGACGCGAGGAGAGAAATTAGTCGGACAATCGATCGAAGGGATATTTTCTGCTCGTTTCAACGGAGTGTAGTTACGGTGAATTGTGATGTCGTACAATGCTCGATCTTTTTATTTCCCGTGCACGAGAATCGGCGTCCAGTCGTTTGAGCCATCGCGTCGTGTGTCGTGTTTAGCGATAGCGAGCAGCAACGTTAGGTGTATAAAGCACACGTAGAAAAAAAAAGTCGGTAAATTATATGGATTTTTGATCCGGTGATCCAGATCGCGGAGTCGAGAAAGTCCCGAGATTCAGAATTAGATAAAAAAAGGAAAAAAAGGAAAAAAAAGAAACATAATCGTTTCCAAGGTAGAAACCAAAAAAAAAACAAAAAAAAGGAAAAGAAAATTGTATACAAGGGGGGAGGGGGGGAAGAAATGGGAAATGGGACTGTGGACACGAGAGACGGAGCACTAGGAGGCAGAAATGCCAGAGCGAAAATGCAAAAAAAAGGGAAAAAAGGAAAAAAAAAAGAATAAATAAGTAAACAAATAATAAAATAATAATAAAATAGGGTAAATAAAATTCGCGAAATGTAAATTTTGTATCTTCGAGATTGTGTACCGTTATCATTGTAATAATAGTACATATATATATATATAAATATTATAAATATATAAATAAAAAAAGTCTATATATATATATATATATAAAAATGAATATAAATATTATAAATATTATAAATAATAATTAAGAAAGAGAGAGAAGACGCGTATGCGTATGCGAGTTGCGTGAATGTCGTGTGTATCCGTGCGTGCATGTGGTGTGTGTGTGCGTGTGCGTGTGCGTGCGCGTGCGTTTTGCGCGCGCGGCTGGCGAAAAGCAAAATGAGTCAAAAGGAGAGGGGAGAGGGAAGAGAGGAGTAAAAGTGATTGTGCATAAATTAGCGGTTAATTGCGCATCGTAAGATTTGCATCTAGATAGTCGGAGCGCGCGATGGTAATTAAAACGATTTATCGCGAGCGAGAAAGGTTAATAGCCGTGAATGACGATTATCATTATTATTCTTATTACTATTATCGTGGTCGCCGATCGGCCGGTATCGCCGATTATTCATTAATCTCTCCTTCTCTAATTAATTAATTAATTAATCGCGCGGGCACATACACACTCGGCACGAGCCGGCCAAGACACGCCGCAAATTGCGATCCTTTCTTTTCTCGATCTTCGCTGAGACCGCGTTTTCACCACGAAAAAGGGGGGTAAAAAACCCTCCGCCCTCTTCGCGTTCGAATCGATCGATCGATCGATCGATCCCTCGCATTTCAAAATTCCCACCATTCTTTTACCGTTACCCCACCGTGTTCGTGTTAATTTTTGCTCTCGAATTTTTTTCCCTTTTTCAATTTTTAACATATCGCTCCGAACTTTGAATACTTTGGATCGTGTTTTTCGCTCGAGCTTGTACTTGCATCCATTTTGCTACCAGGATTTGGAGGAGGGTGGTGGTAGTGGTGGTCGGGTTCGATCGAGAAACGACGATCCAAATACCCCTGGCTCTTTTGAATATGAAAACAACAACTTGGAAGAACAGTGTTTCGAAGCGGGCAGCCTCTTTGCGTCGCCTCGATATTTTTAGTACGGTCGGAAAAAAAAAAAAAAAGAAATTTTTGTAAGAGAATAGAATTATTAACGCGGAGAGGCACTGGTCTCGAAGTCGAAATGCGACGGATCGAATGTCCGCGAATCTGTTCGAGATCGGGGCTCGAAGGAAACCGGCAACGACGACAGGGATGTCGAAGAAAAAGAAAAAGAGAAAAAAAAGAAATAAAGAAAAGACTGACGAGCGTATAAGGAGGGAGAAAGAAAGGGATGTTTGTCCGCGAGACGCCGGCCCGCCCCATTTTCTCGCGATCGGATCACAGTTCGGTAAAGAGGACGAAGGGAGGACAGGAGGAAGGGAGAGGCAGACGAGGTTATTCTAATAAAAAAAATAGTATTATTAGGGAGTAGCGTGTAGACTGTATAAAGAGAGAGGAAAGGGGAAAAAAATAAAATATACGAACTGTAGCGAAGGGGAAGAGAAAAAGAGACGAAAGTTGGACGGGAAAGGGTGACAGGACGAAAGCGGAGGCGTGTAATGGATGGAAGATACGATCCAGGCGCGTGTATCGGTGGTCACATCTCGTGGAAGGAAGGAAGGAAGGAAGGAAGGAAGGAAGGAAGAGGACGCGAGAGGAATGTCTCGACGGTGGATTCGACGAATGTTCGATCGATGATGGGCGTTTCGTGGCGACACTGATTTTTTCGTGGACATGTATAAAGCGACATTGTAAGATATCGTTGTAAAAAAAGGTTTTAACTTAAAAATAAATTAACGATAATTCACGCATAATTCACGCAAGCTCTTTTTTTTTCTTTTGTTTCTATCTTCTTATTTTATTAAGCACGATGGTTTTTTTTTTAAAACCTCGCTTTTGTCACGATATTTGATACTCGAGAGATATTTTAAGAAAATAAATAAGATATACGAGTCTTTCGATCGTGTTAATTATGGATGGTACACGAGATGTTAGTATTTGGAGAAGATAGAATCCACTGCTGGTGTTGTTATCTTGTTAGCCTTGTAAGAATTATATTAATCGTTAAATCTCTAATTTCTCGTACACATTTCTCTCTCTCTTTTTTTATTTAATTTCCATTTAATTATATTCCATGAACACGAATGAATCTGTCTATAAGCTAAAAATTAAAAATGAAATAAATGTCAAGTATGAGATCTCAAACAGTTCTTTTCTCGTTCTTCTTAATTCACCGTTTCTTGAAAACGAAAGGAGGAATTTTTTTAAGGATAAGAATCGAGGAGTTGGTAAGTTTTTCCGAGACGATTCGAAAGGGGATATCATTTTCAATTGGGCCGAAACAGCAAGGACTTTATTAACAGGTGCGAGTTAATTAAACGTTATCAAGTCGATACGAGGTGTTAACATGTAAATCAGAGGCCGAGATAAGTCGGCGGCATTCGCGAAAGCGGCGGAGAACGATGGCTATCGATATTCGGCGTGACAGAGGAAAGATGCATCCCTGCTCGATGCAACCAGAGTGATTCTCGACACTATTGCGCAAGCATCGATCGAGGAATCGATAGAAAGATACAGAAGTCTTTCTTACTTTCTTCTTTCGTTAGATAGACATTCAATGAATCGCTGTGGCGTGTTAATCTCGTTTTTATTAAATTTTATTAAATTTATTAAATTTATATTTAAATATTTTCATTTTTTTTTTAGAGAATATTCAGAAGCATTAACAAAGGATTAAAAAGAATATTATTACATATAAAGAAACAAAGTTGATCTTCAGAGATTTTTTTTGCGCAGCCTATTATAAAAAAATTAATAATATCAAGATATTAGCTTTATTGCAAGCTTTATTGCAAGTATATAATTTTTATTTGAAGTATTTTTTATTACAAAAAATAAATAAAATATTCCAAATATAAAAATATTACTCATTACATTCTTTAATCTTAGATTTAAAAAAACACTATAGAAAGCTTCACCAATACTGCAAGAAGATGATCTCTCATTATAACAGGTAAGTATATAAGGTAAGTATACTTAGATTTAAGAGAACTGTTGAAAAAACAATAAAAAACATAAAAAAATGATAGCTGCAAGAGGTAAGTATGGAAAAGGTAAGTATTTCACAGGTAAGTATTTCAGGTAAGTATATAAAATTTAATAAAATTCTTGTTTTTGAAAATATTAGAAAAATTTTGCAAGCTACCTCTTGTCTCATTATATTCTCCTAATAAAAAGTTAAAATTTCCAAAGTTTGCTATCAAAAATTTCGATTTTGTATTAGGAGAATATGATCAGTGAGGAGGTGGCACGTGAAATTTTTCGCAAAATTTTGAATTTAGAGATTTTGGCCAAAAATTCCACTTTGTATTAGGAGAATATGATCAGTGAGGAGGTGGCACGTGAAATTTTTCCCAAAATTTTGAATTTAGAGATTTTGGCCAAAAATTCCACTTTGTATTAGGAGAATATGATCAGTGAGGAGGTGGCACGTGAAATTTTTCGCAAAATTTTGAATTTTTAGATTTTGGCCAAAAATTCCACTTTGTATTAGGAGAATATGATCAGTGAGGAGGTGGCACGTGAAATTTTTCCCAAAATTTTGAATTTAGACATTTTGATCAAAAATTCCACTTTGTATTAGGAGAATATGATCAGTGAGGAGGTGGCACGTGAAATTTTTCGCAAAATTTTGAATTTTTAGATTTTGGCCAAAAATTCCACTTTGTATTAGGAGAATATGATCAGTGAGGAGGTGGCACGTGAAATTTTTCGCAAAATTTTGAATTTTTAGATTTTGGCCAAAAATTCCACTTTGTATTAGGAGAATATGATCAGTGAGGAGGTGGCACGTGAAATTTTTCCCAAAATTTTGAATTTAGACATTTTGGCTAAAAATTCCACTTTTATTAGGAGAATATGATCAGTGAGGAGGTGGCACGTGAAATTTTCCCCAAAATTTTGAATTTAGACATTTTGGCTAAAAATTCCACTTTGTATTAGGAGAATATGATCAGTGAGGAGGTGGCACGTGAAATTTTTCGCAAAATTTTGAATTTTTAGATTTTGGCCAAAAATTCCACTTTGTATTAGGAGAATATGATCAGTGAGGAGGTGGCACGTGAAATTTTTCGCAAAATTTTGAATTTTTAGATTTTGGCCAAAAATTCCACTTTGTATTAGGAGAATATGATCAGTGAGGAGGTGGCACGTGAAATTTTTCCCAAAATTTTGAATTTTTAGATTTTGGCCAAAAATTCCACTTTGTATTAGGAGAATATGATCAGTGAGGAGGTGGCACGTGAAATTTTTCGCAAAATTTTGAATTTTTAGATTTTGGCCAAAAATTCCACTTTGTATTAGGAGAATATGATCAGTGAGGAGGTGGCACGTGAAATTTTTCGCAAAATTTTGAATTTTTAGATTTTAGCCAAAAATTCCACTTTGTATTAGGAGAATATGATCAGTGAGGAGGTGGCACGTGAAATTTTTCGCAAAATTTTGAATTTAGAGATTTTGGCCAAAAATTTCACTTTGTATTAGGAGAATATGATCAGTGAGGAGGTGGCACGTGAAATTTTTCCCAAAATTTTGAATTTTTAGATTTTGGCCAAAAATTCCACTTTGTATTAGGAGAATATGATGAGAGAGGAGGTGGCACGTGAAATTTTTCCCAAAATTTTGAATTTTTAGATTTTGGCCAAAAATTTCACTTTGTATTAGGAGAATATGATCAGTGAGGAGGTGGCACATGAAATTTTTTGCAAAATTTTATTTTTAGATTTTAGCCAAAAATTCCACTTTGTATTAGGAGAATATGATCAGTGAGGAGGTGGCACGTGAAATTTTTCGCAAAATTTTGAATTTAGACATTTTGGCTAAAAATTCCACTTTGTATTAGGAGAATATGATCAGTGAGGAGGTGGCACGTGAAATTTTTCGCAAAATTTTGAATTTAGAGATTTTGGCCAAAAATTCCACTTTGTATTAGGAGAATATGATCAGTGAGGAGGTGGCACGTGAAATTTTTCGCAAAATTTTGAATTTTTAGATTTTGGCCAAAAATTCCACTTTGTATTAGGAGAATATGATCAGTGAGGAGGTGGCACGTGAAATTTTTCGCAAAATTTTGAATTTAGACATTTTGGCTAAAAATTCCACTTTGTATTAGGAGAATATGATCAGTGAGGAGGTGGCACGTGAAATTTTTCGCAAAATTTTGAATTTTTAGATTTTAGCCAAAAATTCCACTTTGTATTAGGAGAATATGATCAGTGAGGAGGTGGCACGTGAAATTTTTCGCAAAATTTTGAATTTAGAGATTTTGGCCAAAAATTTCACTTTGTATTAGGAGAATATGATCAGTGAGGAGGTGGCACGTGAAATTTTTCCCAAAATTTTGAATTTTTAGATTTTGGCCAAAAATTCCACTTTGTATTAGGAGAATATGATGAGAGAGGAGGTGGCACGTGAAATTTTTCCCAAAATTTTGAATTTTTAGATTTTGGCCAAAAATTTCACTTTGTATTAGGAGAATATGATCAGTGAGGAGGTGGCACATGAAATTTTTTGCAAAATTTTGAATTTTTAGATTTTAGCCAAAAATTCCACTTTGTATTAGGAGAATATGATCAGTGAGGAGGTGGCACGTGAAATTTTTCGCAAAATTTTGAATTTAGACATTTTGGCCAAAAATTCCACTTTGTATTAGGAGAATATGATCAGTGAGGAGGTGGCACGTGAAATTTTCCCCAAAATTTTGAATTTAGACATTTTGGCTAAAAATTCCACTTTGTATTAGGAGAATATGATCAGTGAGGAGGTGGCACGTGAAATTTTTCGCAAAATTTTGAATTTAGAGATTTTGGCCAAAAATTCCACTTTGTATTAGGAGAATATGATCAGTGAGGAGGTGGCACGTGAAATTTTTCGCAAAATTTTGAATTTTTAGATTTTGGCCAAAAATTCCACTTTGTATTAGGAGAATATGATCAGTGAGGAGGTGGCACGTGAAATTTTTCCCAAAATTTTGAATTTAGACATTTTGGCTAAAAATTCCACTTTGTATTAGGAGAATATGATCAGTGAGGAGGTGGCACGTGAAATTTTTCGCAAAATTTTGAATTTAGAGATTTTGGCCAAAAATTCCACTTTGTATTAGGAGAATATGATCAGTGAGGAGGTGGCACGTGAAATTTTTCCCAAAATTTTGAATTTAGACATTTTGGCCAAAAATTCCACTTTGTATTAGGAGAATATGATCAGTGAGGAGGTGGCACGTGAAATTTTTCGCAAAATTTTGAATTTAGAGATTTTGGCCAAAAATTTCACTTTGTATTAGGAGAATATGATGAGAGAGGAGGTGGTACGTGAAATTTTTCCGAAAATTTTGAATTTAGACATTTTGGCCGAAATTTCGATTTTATATCAGGAGAATATAATTGGATAGGAGGTGGTAGGAAAAGGTTTTTGGATATATACTTACCTTTTATACTTACCTTTTATACTTACCTTGTATACTTACCTTTTTATATTATTATATTTTCAGGAATAAATCATTTTTTCATCATTTTACTTAATTCTAATTATATAATTTGATATACTTACCTATTTTATACTTACCTTCTTGAAAGCAGTTGCAATTTTGTAGAACCTGAAATCAAAAATGCGAAAATAATTAAAATTTGCGTATCATATATAGAAAAGGAAACAATTCATACAAACTGTATTCATGGGAAATCTAATTTATAATATCTGTAATAATATCTAAGAAAAAAAAAAATAAAAGTAAAAACTACAATACACACAAATACATATATCCAGAGAAATAAGAACCACGAATCATAAAGCAACAAATCAAATCAATCTACCCTTAACTACTCTTACAAGTCTCGTTATCGTTTCAACTCGTAATCACAATCTTAATAAACCACTTCCATCTACCATTCTAAATCAACTACAAACCCCTTAAACCATTAACTTTTCTACTACATATTCAACAACTTACTCGAAGTATCACGCAAGAACTGAAGTGACTCGCACGACAAACGATGCAACTTAAGGGCATTGATAGCAAAGATCCATCCTGGAGGAAGCAAAACGTCTCGTTTCACGGCGAATTAAATTCGTATATGGGTTTCCACTAAGTCTCGGCAGCTGGCCAGCAAATTTCCGCCACGAGGTGAGTTGAGGGGGAGAGTGAGGGATCTCGAGGAATCGAAAGGAACAGCCATAAGGATAATCGTTATTGGAGGGTGGACGCGTTAGTCTTGTGGAAAACTGGCCGAGATTTCGCGTAATCCCCTTCCCTCCAAGCTTCTTTGCTTTCTCAGGAGTCAACTGCCTCCTCCACAACCTTTCCCTTTGCGCGGTTCGTCGCAGCTGCTTTCCTCCATCGATAACACGATTGGAAATTCTGAAACGTGAAACGATTTTTTAGAATTCAAAGGAAGACGATGCTCGTTCGATTAACATTTTCGATTAAGAAAAATTGAAGGCTTTTATACATTTTTTCAGAATTTGAGAATGAATATTGATCGAAGAATTGGCATTGATTAGGAGAAAGATTTGAATTTTATTTTAATATAGACACGATGAAAAGAAAACGCTTTGAAACGTGAACGAATTTAAGCAGAAATTACGTTTATTTGAACGTACATTTCTTTCAAAGAAACAACTGAAAGGGAATCTTCGATTAAATTACAATAATTTAAATTCGTAAGTAATAAAGTTAAAATCCTTGCACTCCAAAAAAAAAAATTG
Organism: Apis cerana; assembly: GCF_029169275.1. NCBI lineage: Eukaryota > Metazoa > Arthropoda > Insecta > Hymenoptera > Apidae > Apis > Apis cerana. The sequence goes on along the minus strand of NC_083859.1, from coordinate 7,868,179 downwards.
TGAGAGATAAAACAGTCCAACTGAAGAAAAATAACGACCCCGCTCTGCAGTCCTCCCGAGAGAAACATCGATAGGGCTTAAACACCCCTATCCCAGCAATACACTCGGATTTGAAAAGTTGCACCGTCTAAAATTCTTCCCGACAAAACAAAAATCCCTGCAAAGAGTGGACGGAGGGGTCCACATCGGAATCGAGTCTTTTCCAGATCGATTGGCAAAAATGTGACGCATCGAGGCGATCACTCCGTGTCAAGGAGCGACTGTAAACCCTGCAGGAAAATCGGTGAATCGAGGCTGAAATCGTGGATGAACGTAATCCCTGTCCGCGTGGGTCAAGCATCGAGCAGGGGTCAGTGCCTCACGTCGAGTGTGAAACTGAGGGATTTAGGTGACCGTTGGGGGAGAAACGAGGGAGAAATCAATCGGGAGGATTCGAGCCACTTTACGGCCAGACGATGGATCGAGGAATCAATTTTTAAATTCAGCTTTTTTCCTCTCGAGGAAATCGAATTTTGCAAGTTTCTTATACGAAGCATCGTGATAGTTTTAAAATATCTCGCTTTTATCTTTTTGTGAAGTGAAAAAGAATGGATCCGATTAAGTTTTCTGTAATCTGTAATTTTCTGTTCTTCTTTCACGAAGTGAAATTTCAGTTCAGGAAATATTTGCGAGACTAACGAGATCGAAGTCTGAATCTTCGTGATGTTTCGATTACTCTATCTTTTCACCGAGTCGAAATTTGATTCTTCTCTTTTCGTGCAATTTGGAATTTTCGAAATCTGGACGAAGAATAATTTCTACGTGCTTAACTTAGTTGAATTGGATATTTTATAAATTTTTTGTCTTCGAGGTCGTAGAATTTATAGTGGTTGACGATCGACGAGAGGAATAGAGACGAAAGTGAAGAGGAATCTTGGTCGATTGGTCGATTTGATGGATGCATCTGGATCGTTATTGGCGATGGCACGCAACCATGTTTAACGCGGCACGCACTTCCAAGACGCGAATTGGCTCGGATTTCCACGCGACGATTCCACGAAGATCGTTGATTACGTACGATTCGAAGAAGCGGAGAATAATTTTTCGCTGTAATTGACGATGATGCATCATTATGTACTCGTGCTAATTCTATGGATAATTACGAACAACGCTATTAATGCTTCTATTCTACACGAATAAATAAAGAATTATCACTTTATTATCGCGTCTGGGATAATAAAAGTTTTCATACACGTGATTATCTCGAAATAATTCACTTTGAATTTGTTAGAAATAATATTATCGAAGTACAATCACAACGATGCAAAATTATCGAGAAATTCTAAATTTTAGAAATGTTTGATCGAAAATTGGATTTTGTATCAGGAGAATATAATCAGTGAGCACGTTAAATTTTTTCAAGTATTTTAAATTTAGGAATTTTTCACCAAAATTTCGATTTTGTATGATCAGTGAAGAAGTGGCATGTGAAATTTTTCCACAAATTCTAGTTTCGAAATTTTTAACTTTTGCTTTTATATTAGGAGAATATCATTGGATAGAAGGCACGCGAAATTTTTCCAAAAATTTTAAATTTAGAAATTTTTCACCAAAATTTCAATTTTGTATCAGGAGAATATGATTAGTGAAGAGATGGCACGTTAAATTTTTCCAAGAATTTTAAATTTAGAAATTTTTCATCAAAATTTCAATTTTATATCAGGAGAATATGATTAGTGAAGAGATGGCACGTTAAATTTTTCCACGAATTTTAAATTTAACAATTCTTTATCAAAATTTCGATTTTGTATTAGAAGAATATGATCAGTGAAGAAGTGGCATGTGAAATTTTTCCACAAATTCTAAAGTTTCGAAATTTTTAACTTTTGCTTTTATATTAGGAGAATATCATTGGATAGAAGGTAGCACGCGAAATTTTTCCAAAAATTTTAAATTTAGAAATTTTTCACCAAAATTTCAATTTTGTATCAGGAGAATATGATTAGTGAAGAGATGGCACGTTAAATTTTTCCACGAATTTTAAATTTAACAATTCTTTATCAAAATTTCGATTTTGTATCAGAAGAATACGATCAATAAGAAAAGTGACGCGTATAATTTTTCATCCAAAATTCGATTTTGTATAAACTATTAACTATTAACTATCTCTATTACATTATATATTGTATTATTATAACTGTAACGAATAATTCGATCATAATCCGAAAACTTTCTACCGTATAAAACGAATCTCTGATTGTTAAATCAATCCGATCGAGATTTTCGTACAACTTACGATACATCTCCCGCGCGAAATGAAATAATGGGACGAAACGAGGGTAGGGGCAAAGAGACGAGGGCTGGAGAGGTATCGTAAGGAAGGGATTGAGGGAGGAGAGGAAAGGGTGCATTGTTTCTGTGGGAGGATCCCATGCATAAGTTAGAAGGGCTCGTACAGGTGTAAAAGAAGAATGCTCGCGCGGGTATTATGGGCTGGTCGGGGGTGGCGGCAGGGCTGGTTGGCGTACAAAGGCGCGAGTTTCGCCAAGTAATCGTGCCCATTAATAACGATGCTGATCCACCTCTTCCGACCCTTCTCCTCCTCCTCCTCCTCCTCCTCTCCCTCCTTCTCCTCCCCCTTCTCTTCCTCTCCAAACGAAACGAAAGAAACGCTTTCCCGAAATTTCGACTCGGAAGAAATCGCCAATTTTCATTCCTTTCGTTTCCCTTCAAATTCCGAGATTAAAATTTTCTCTTTCCGAAATTTCGGCCGAAAAATCTCTCCCAAGGAAAAATTACCGATCCACCGTAACGCGCGGCGAACGCTTCGTGGCTAATGCTTTTACCCGAGCAACCGAAAGAAAGAGAAAGAAAGAAAAACCAAAGCAAAACTCTCCACTCACCGCTAATAACCAATAGACCTCGCTGGCCAATCCATTATCGTCCAACCTCCATCTTCGCGTTCCCTTCACCCGTCGTCAGAACGGACGTCCACGCGCGAAATTCCCTTATCGATCGCGATCTTATCGAGGAATTGGATTAACACAGGATCACCCCGGCCTCGACGCGATTAATCCGCGGCGGACGTGTATCGTTACCGATCGAGCGGCTCGCCTCGGTCGATACTGAAAAAAAAATTCATCGAGCATCATCGAACGTGGCCGGGCATCGTAACGCGATTTTCGATTGGTGCAAAAAAGCGGATGGGGGGGGGGGAGAAGGAAGGACAGAGGGCGATTGGTGCAGGGTGAGAACCCGATCGGGATCCCCGATCGAAAATCGAGCACGAGGCGTCGATGATGCCTCGTCTCCGCGATCCTTTCGCTTCATGATCAACCTGCAATTAAATCGGCCAACTGAATTTCAAAGGGAGGGGGAGGGGGAGGGGGTAAAACGTTCCTCCAAGATAATTGAACGATAATGCGTCTTCCAACCGAGCTTCCTTCCCTATCGATCGACCTTTTCCCTTAACCTTTTTACGAGTTTAAATTTATAACGCGAAAATCTTTTCTTTTTTTAATGGCGTTAATAATAACAAGCGTGGAAAAATGTTTCGTCTCGAAATCGTGACAATTTACTTCGAAGAAACGATTCGTGGATTTTTCTTTTCGAAAAAAATCGTTCCAAGATTCAGAAGAAGATTTTCAAACGATTAAAAACAATCCTGCTGTAATCTTTTCCTCGACACATTGCCGAAGATCAGAACAGAGACGTCGAAACGATGAAAATAATTAATAGGCGATAAAAATCTGAATTTTTATTACGAATATCTCTCTCCGTTTCACAATCCCTCCTCTCCCTGAACTTTGAACTATGAACTTTACGGAGCGAATCGCAAATCGAAGGTCGTTTCCACGCGGCCGATATCGATGTAGAACGTGCAGTAGTTGGCTCCTTCGACGGGTTCGAAGCGACAAGCTGACCTTGGCGAACCTCCGCCAGTATCCCTGGCGTTTTTCCATTCACGTTCCCAGGGGCGATCGGCTCGGCGCCGCTTGATCGCCGCGCTGACAGCTTCGGATCCTCACGTCCCCGGGACGTGGTGCCTTTTTCCAACGAGGCGAGCCGCCACGGCCGAAGGAGGAGAGAGGTGCGACTCCCTCCTCTCTCCTGGAATTACCATTTCCAACCGTTTCGTTTCGTTTTCGCGAATCGGCGTAATTCCTTCTCACCGACTTCTCTCTCGAACCGATTCGATTCGCTGCACGTAAAATCGCGCTTAAATATTCCAATTAATATATGATACGATTCCACAGAGAGAGCGGTTGCGTTCTACGCATGCGTGAAATTTTGATAATCTCTCTCTCTCTCTGGAAGGTAAAACAGAGCGAGAATGTGGATACAACAGATTCTCGTTTGCTGTAACGTTCTCGAACAATGTTCACGAAATTTCATTTCAACAACAAGAGATCTCTTTTTCCAAGAGATTATAAATTCTTCTATAATACGAGACGAATTACGATTTATCCCTCTCGAAAATATTCTCGCGAATAATAATAAGAAGAAATCGCGCGAATCACGATCGACTAGTTAAGAAAGAATAAAAGAGACGAGAGAGAGAGAGAAAGGCAGAGGATTTAATAACGGCAATTATCGGCGCCCTCCCGTTACCGAATCGTTCGATCGTGGCAGCTCGTATTCGGCCCAAGATCGAATATATACGCATATATATATATAAGGTAAAGGCGCGCGTGTTAATCATCGAGCTGTGGAACGAGGAGAAAGAGAGAGAGAGAGAAGGAAGAGAAGGTATCCCCGAAATGTCCGTTGGATGACCAGTCATTGTTGCCTCATAAAGCCAGTGAATGCTCCCCCCCGTGATTCCTCTCCCCGATAGGCCAGCCAAAAAACGATCGGGCTAATCGTTCCACGATTGTAATAGCTTTTCTTCGCGGTCATTGTCCCGCCTCGGGGCCCTCCTCCCCCTCCCCCTCCCCGCACGAGGTGCACACGCGAGGGAAGGCTCGCGCGCGAGGCCTATCGGCTCTTAAACGGGAACATAAACAGGAGGATTAATTGGTAATTTCATTCGGGAGGAGAGATGGGATCCTCGTTAATTTTTTTTTTTTGCTTAAGGATTACGCAAAGAGAAATCGTAATTTTATGAACATTTTAATCAAAGACAGTTGGGCAGTTTTATTTTATCTTCTAGAAACTCCTCTCCTTCAAACGGCAGCCTCGGCATTCCCAGAGCGAAGGAAAGAAAGACGAGAGAGTGAAGTTAGAGGGAGGAGGGTGGACGCGGAAGTTCGCGCAAAGGGAAGAGCGTAAAATCTTATTTGCAAACGAGATCTCGAGTGCGGGGGAGGGAAAAAAAGGGAGGGTAAAAATGAACAATGGCAACCGTGAAACCGTTCGAGTTAGGAAGAAAGAGCGGGGAAACCGATTTCTCGCATGAGCTGCCCTGTTTGCTCACCAGATCACCGCCACCTATAATTTCCCCTCCCCCGCCGTACCCCGGTTTGATCCTGTTACGTGAATACCGCCGACCAGGAGTCCATTCGAGCCCTTAATCTCCCTATTGTCGCGTCCAACTTCACAAGATGCTCCATCATCGATCTTTGGGGACGACCACTTTCGAGATTTCTTTGCGCGATGATCGCGCCGCCGATCGCCCGCTTAAAGAATTACCAAAGAACTCAACTTGGATAGAGAAAAAAGGAAAAATGGACGGATCGATCCGCGCTTCGATTCTCGTAACCGAATTCTCGAGATTCGTTATCCCTTTTAAAAAATAGAGTAGGTTAAAACTATATTAATGTAGTCGTTAAGAGATCTCGATATAAAGCTCGACCAGAGTTCGTTTTAAAGATCTCACGTTCTCAACCCGTTTCGTTCCCGATCAAATTCAAATTCAGTCTCGAAAAAATTCGATCGAATTTCACGCTTCGTTTCCATAAAAGAAAAAAAGAAGGGGAGAGAGATTGAGATTGCTCTCCTCTTGGGGGGGGGGGAAAAGAGAAAAAAGGAGAGGGAGAGACTTTACAAAGTCTTCTTGGCTAGAAAGAAAAACATTCTTTGTGAAGGAAGGTGGTGCCCGCTGCCATAAAACAACGGCGTAAATTATCCGCGATCGTTCCAACCCTCCCGTCGACGCCCTCGAAACGGACGAGGGCGAGATACGCGCGAAACTTTCTCGAAAAACCGTTTCCCGTCCGCCATTCACGAATTCATTAACGGCGGGGATCCCCCGGAGGGAGGGGGCAACAATGCGTCGCCTAATAGAAATCAAATCGCCTCGCCATTTATAACGACCCGCCTCCCCTTTGTCCCCCTCCTCCCCTTCCTCCTCCATCCTCCTGGACCTCCTTCGCGCCGCTCTTTTTCGCCCATCACGGAATAATCGAACAAGATTGATGAGAGCCGCGTGACTGGCGCTTAGGAGAGAGAGAGGAAACGTTACATCCTTCTCCCCCCTCCGATATCTCACGTTTCGTCGAATGGTTCGTGATACTCACACACACACATGCACGTATATTTTATATCGGGAACATCCACGTTTCACGCCCTGGCACAATTTTTCCATTGGATTTCCAAGTTCGTACGGGACAGTATGACAGTTCGACGTTGGTCCAGCCTGAAAGCATACATTCAGGGGCACTCTCTCTCCTTCGTTAGATCCAAGAATCGAGGGTGGGAGAAATTGAACGAACGCGACGGCGACGAGCAGCATTTTTGACGGGGGACGTTCGTTTATGGATTACGATTATATATTAAAAAAAAAAAAAAGAAAAACCGAAAGAGAGCGGAGGAGAGATCGAAGAAGCCGGGGCTCTCTCGGGCCGGGGACCCCTGGCGCGAAACAACAAGCAGTGAGAAAAATGGATGGGCTGCTAACCGTGCCACACATGGAGCTCTCTCAGGTTATTTCGCCTTTTACCTCACCGTCCCGTGGCGCGCAACGCGCTTTAATCGACTGCGTTCTTAATTACGTTTTCACCTGTGTGTCCCCGATAAACGAAAGAAACGTGGCACGCGCGTTTTTAAAATCGGCCACACGATAAAGGATCAAGGATCTCGTAATCGGCAAGCGTGTTAACTATCGTTTAATGGAGCTGCAATTTGTCTCTTTTATCGACATTTTTTTTTTTTTATTAAGACGATTTTATTTGATTGTTCTTTTCCTTTTTAAATAATTATACCGACAAGTTGTAGATGATTAAAATTATAATACGAAGTCAAATAAACGATCTACGCGAACGGAGTATCGAGAATCCTTTTATCTATCCGTCCACTTAAAACGATCGAAAAAAATTAAATAAAATAAATAAATATTTCAATTTCTGAAAATATCCAAAATTCGCTACTAAAACCAAACTTCTTCTTCTTCTTCTATATTCTCCATGCCGCGCGCGCGGAAAGAGAGAATCGAATATTCCCGATGGACGGAGAATCGATCGACCGTTTTCCCTGTATCCGCAAGAAACGATGGTCCTGGGTGGCGGTGGAGGACGTTCGTGTTCGTGCCGAAGGCGTGAAACGGCCGGCAAGAAACTGCACGGCACGCCGACGTGACGGGTCGCGGAATAGTGTCGTTAAGACGCATTGCTTCCACCGTTGGTATCCGGGCATTTGTCCAGGACGACGCGTCCAGGAACTGGACTACCGGCAACGCGGGGTCGGCACAGGATTTAGTGGCCGCCTCCCGCGTGTCTCCGGAATCGTGTTAGGATTTTCTTCCCCTCCCCTCTCCTCTCCTTCCCGTCCCCCCTCCCCCCTCCGTGCGATCCTTCCATCGGGACAGTTGGTATTAAATCGTGGAGTCGTACGGTTGACACGTTCAACGTTCTGCGATGTGTTGTCGTGGGAAAAGAGAAAAAGAATTTTCTCCCTCGTCCTCTCTTTCGTCGTTGTAGATAGATAATAAACGTAAGTTTGAAGTAAATCGAAGAACGAATCGATTTCGACTCGAGTTATATAACCTGTCGAACGTTAACCTGATTTCACAGTTTTCCTCGCTACTTGGTTCTCGAATATTGTGATTGGACAAGTGAGTTGGCTCACTACGATACGAATTACTCGATGTAACGTGAGATTGTATGTATAATATAAGAAATATAAATCTTGAAAACAAAAGAGTTAGAAATTTTTTCTTCCTTACGATCGAAGAAAAATATTGCACGAATTCTCTTGGGCACGATGAATTCATAATTGATTTTTTTCCTTTCGTTTCTGTGAATCCGAACGATTCAAGCGTGAAACCTTCCCCCAATTATCATCAGCCGTATAATTGGCAGATAAAAATACAAAAGGTAAGCGATAAAGATCTCGAGCCAAGGGGAAGGGAACAATGAGAATACGGTCTTCTTTACATATGTATATCTTTTTTTTTCTCTCTTTTTCCATTGCAACGTTTAATTAATCGGAAAAAGTAGGCGCAATAATTTCACGGTAACATCCTACTCGACAGACATGGTTGCGTAACCGCGGGACGAGGCGTAGGGGATCGTAAATCGTAGGATCGGCCGCCATTTTGCGGACCCTCACGGTGGCGCCTCGGTTTCCGCGACACGAAGACACGGCCGTAAATTTATCGCCACGGGCGACGATCGCCGATTGAGTAACTACCGCGAATAATTTTCTTTCGCGTGTCATAATCCATCGCGCCAATCGGAAACCTCGTAAAGTATAACCTTTCGATTATGGTTGGATGTATAAGTCGTTCGAGGAAAAACTCGTTATTTATGTTCCATGCTTCGTTAGGTTATGTTCCTTTACGACAGGTACAGGAGAAGATAAAAACGAAGAATTTTCTCGTACTTATTAGAATGTCTCTTGCAAATTGGAAACTTGTAGATAAAAATTTATCAAACTCGTGTTCAAATGCAATTGTAAATGCACGTTCATCCTTGATTCGTATTTTTTGTACGTGTAAAGATGTAGATTTCGACGTATTTTTTTTTTTCGTGTACATAATCGTACTGCTATGAATATAATATGCTAATATAAGTAGGAAGATTAGAAAATATAAATTATAGTATATATTCGTAGTTACTTTTTTTATTTCCAAGTACGATAAATTCTACAACGATCGAATTAATTCGTCGTAATATACTCCACTGTGCACAAATCCACCTTAATGTACGTTAAAGCATCCGCTAATCTGATAATCCAACACGAATAATCCAAATCACAATTGTGCCTTGCGAATATCATTTAACCATTACGATCATTATTTCGCTTTAACGAATTGCACTTGTACTGTATTGATTATCGATCTCTTTCGTTTTTTTACACGTTCAATCCCGACGATCCAATATATTTGACGATCCAACATCGCCAAAGTTGTTAATCAGATTACTGGAATGCTATGATATATCGGTTCAATTTATTCGGATTTTTCACAGAGCACGGCGTTAATTACGAGCGATTCGTAGACGCGGCTGTATATAATGCTATTCCAAGACGATCGTAATCGAGAGAGGAGGAGGGGGAAGGGAGGACCCTCATTGTTCGCTCCGCGGTCTTACATAAACGCGCATATACAGACGCGGCAATTACTTAGCGTAATGTATAAAGTATCGTACAATTACTCTGATTAAGGCGCTGCGTGTGATCTTATCGGAGAAAAATCTGATGGTACTCTTTAACAGTATCGTAACAAACATCGTTACTCTCCCGATCGACGTCTCCGACGCGTGTAAACGATTTGTCGTCGAATCTTTCTTATTCGTGTTATTACATTCGTTTTTGTTAAAAATTGCCGTCGATCGACTTTGTAAACTCTTTGCAACAATCGAATATCTTCGTAAAACGTTTCTATCGCGCACAACCTAACCTAAACTCTAATCTTCTTCCATCTCTATCGATAACGATCGAAGTGACACGCGAGAAAAAGACTCGAAGAAATTTATCCATGCTTCGGCGTGAAATTAATATTTCACCACGGGTCACCAGAGGATTCCACCGCGTAAAGAAATAAATATCGCGCTAGAGAAACGCACGTTTCTCGATTCCATCTTACTTTCCAAGGTGAGCACATCGCTCGGTAGAGGTCTCCTCCCGGCGTACTTGACCCGTTGGCTATTAATCTCGTGTGCCATCACCCCTCTCGATCCCGCAGGAGGCGTTTCCGAACTAATATACGACGACACGACCCACGCCTCTATCGGCCACAGCCTAACGAGGACTGACTTTAACGGTTAAATAATATTGCTTTGAGCTCTTTCTCTCCACGGCTTGCCAGGGAAACGTGCGTACGCACACGCATCACGTTGTTTTGTTTAAGTAAGAAAAAGAGGCTCGACATCGATCTTTGAAAGAAAAGAAAAGAAAAATGGAACGGGACGATGAAAAGTTGTAAACTGAAGATTAATGATAAACGAATAGAAAGTGACCAACTGTAGGTACATTGTGCAATTGTTTCTATTTCCTTTTTTCTTTTTATTTTCTTCATATTCTCTTCTATTTTTCTCCGCGCATCTCTCAGCAACGAATAGCATAAGCTCGTGGACAGCCATTCGTTGGCGGGAGTGCACGGAAATTCGCGGCCTCGTTATGCTTTACGATCATCCATGTAAAACAATGGAGCGCTCTGTCGGTTTTACAAGCGTGCACAGGTGGATCGTGGTTATTTACCGCGCAATAATCGTTAACCCCGACTCGGTCTCGGTGTTGCGCGTATTTCTCTTCTACGAGTTTCTTGCCGTATCGAAAAACATTCTCGACAGTTCAGTTCCTTAACCCTTTCCCAGACTAATAGGACAATATGTATCCGAAAGTATCCGAGATTCATCAAGAACGTAAGATTCTATCACAAATTGGAATTCCGTGGAGTGGATAAAGGAAGGTTTCTTTTATTCAATCTTTCATTATATTTATAAATCCTTAAATTATAAATATGTAGATTTATTTATCGCTCCCATATAGAATTGTCATCAAATTGTCCAGCAAAGTGTCGAGCCTGTGAACAGATCAAAATGAAGGAAAAATTAAAAGTGATATTCGATTATTATAAAACGAGAATAAGAGAATTAATTTCTCCAATTCTGTACACATCCATCATTTATACATTTATATACCCGAAATACAAAGCTCACGTACCATTTAAATAACACAATTTTATACGGATGCAAATTGGCAATTTCGAAATATCGAAAAAGAAGTATCGTGAATATTTAATTATCGATCGAACCTCGAATTCTTGAATACGCCAGAAGCGAAAATTACACAACGTGCCTCCACTCCCCGCCCCTGTTGCAAACTTGTTAACAAAGTTCGGATTAAGAAACGGGAGAGCAGCAAGAAAGGTGCGGCCTCGATATCGGCTCTCAATTAGAACAGTCGGGACAAATGACCGTGATTACCACGCGTAATGATAGCTTGGTCGCGTTCCGCGTGATTCATACGATTGCATTGGAGGCTGCTGCAGCTTGCGCTCGCGCCAGCTTGCCCCGCTTGTCGCGTGCCCTTAATTTCCTCCGCCCTTTTCGTGACTGAGGTAAGTATGCGCCCATTTCAGGAGTAGAACTATCGTTCAAACCTTGCTCTTCAGAGTATTTATTACGGATATGTTCTAAGAGAATGTTGAGTGCCGTGTGAAGAATTTCTCTTTTGATTAAATGGATACGTAAGTGAATAGTAGTTCCGGTTGATTCGAAGTGTCGAATAGACAATGTATTTTAACATCCCAATAATTTCGATTGAGTTGATTTCGGTCCAAAATTCTAATATAAAATAGTATAGAAAGGATTACTCAAGATAAATCCAAGATGATTCGGACGTATTTCAATCCAAATTATCCCAAATTCAAAGATTCTAAAAGGATTTTAATATAGAATAGTATAGAATAAATACTTTATAGATCCTGTGATTCAAACGTATTTCAACTCAAAGATCCCAAATCCAGAGGCTCTAAAAGTCAAGAATTCTAATATAAATATAGAATAAATTCAAGATGCTTGAACGTTTATAGATCCTATTTCAAAAGCTCTAAAACTTAAGAATTTTAACATCACAAGATGTTTTAAAAGTCAAGAATTCTAATATAAAGTAATATAGAATAAATTCAAGATACTTGAACGTTTATAGATCCTATTTCAAAAGCTCCAAAAATTAAGAATTTTAACATAAAATAATATAGAACAGATTTAATATTTGAATGATTTTATAATTCAAACATATTTCAATCCAAAGATCCCAAAGGCTCTAAAAGTCAAGAATTCTAATATAAAGTAATATAGAACAAATTCAAGATACTTGAACGTCCTATTTCAAAAGCTCTAAAACTTAAGAATTCCAACATAGAATAATATAAAACAGATTTAAAATTTGAGTGATCATAAATTTTATAGTTCAAACATATTTCAATCCAAAGGCTCTAAAACTCAAAAATTCTAATATAGAATAATGCAGAGAACAGATCCAAGATATTTGAACGTTCATAGATCATGATTCAAACTACGATTTCAATTCAAAGATCCCAAAGTATTCCATATCCAAAGGCTCTAAAACTCAAAAACTCCAATATAGAGTATTATACAATAATATAGAATAGATTCAAACGTATTTCAATCCAAAGATATTCATTTTTCAATTCAAGTACTTAAACATTCACAGATCCAACCGAGTTCCAATCCAAAGAGAATCCTAGAATCCAAATCCAAGCACTCTAAAACAACTCTAACATAGAATGATTAATAAATCCAAGGCACTTGAACATTCACCTACTACGATCTAAACCCATTTTACGTCAAAGTTTCGAAAACTCTCCTCTCAAAATTTCCACATTAAAACATTCAAGCAACAATTGCCAAACAAGTTGGATGGATTTTTCGAAAACGAAGCATTGTAATTGTGGAGGGGAGTCCTCCGGTTACAGGCGGGGGCAGGGAGAGAGCGAAGGCACGCGGAAGTACGGAGAGTTAGCGAAATTCCAGGGGGGATAGATATCTCGAGGGGCCGACGATCGAGGTTCGACGAGTTGGGGACGGCGATCCCGCGTCGACGAGGGAAGAACCGTCTGGCTTGCATAGTCGCCGAGAGATAGGTATCGTGGCCGAGATTTATCGCGGTGCGCAGCGTCTATTGCGCACCGAGCGTATGCGCGATAGCGAGAGCTCACCGTGTTTCGCCAGCAGCGGAACACCTGCGAATATAACCGAATGTTGAGCAGAATCTATATACTGTATACGAACTCCAACTTTCTTCCTCCCCCTCCTCTCCCCTTCTCCGAGCCAGTTGGACGAGTGCCAAGAATCCGAGGGTGGGCAGAGCAAGGAAATCGTGCAAAACTCGAAGAGGAATCAATGTATGATCCATGCGTCAATGTATGAGTCGAGAAGTCTCGTTGAGATTTCTTAAAATCCGCTTAACTCGCGAAGAGTTTTCCTTTGGTGGAAAAAGGAATTTTATCGGCCCTTGCCGCCGGTTTGCGCGGCATTTACGAACAGGAAGGTCCTCTCGTGGACAGGTGCAGGTGCATGCAGGCACGCGTCTCCGCAGCTGAACTAATTACCGATGGCGGAGGCAAAGTAACAGGTAATGCGGACGGGAGAGAGATCGTCACCGCGCGCCACCTTCCATCGAGCGATACGAGAGGACGGTTAGTCGGGTGGACGGAAATAGCGTGTTTCGAAGAGGGAGAAAAGAAAGGAAAAAAGAGTAACCATTAACTCTCTCGTTTCAACTCGATTCCTGTCCGAGAGGAATCGTCGAAATTAATTCGTTGGAAAAGTTTTCAGGATATAAAATCAATCAGGAGGGAATTACAATCAATTTTCTTCCCGCGGATAATTTAATTTGAAAAATTTTTCTTATAAATCTATATATATGTGTAATGGGTTTCTCCTAAATTTAATTTATACATAAATTTTGCGTGAAGAGAGAGTAAGATAATGAATTCTTTAGAAGGATTTAGAAGAGGTGTGGCTTATTATAATACCCCAAATTCGATTTAACAATCGGAGGATATGTTTGCAAAGTGATTAAACTTGATGTTTAATAATAATAATACACTTTTCTCGATTGCCCCAATTTCGACACGTTTCCAAAAAAGAAAAATAATCTTGCACACTGTGTGCACACGCACCAACACAATGAACAAAACGACACGCATTTTCACAACCGGGCGTAATTTCGATCGATTATCGCGTAAATAAACCCGCGCATCAACGTCGTCCCCTTCGTTTCTCCTCGGGACGATTAATTATGTATCATCGGGGCCCCCGGATCGGGCCCGATAAATCGATTAACCGTGAAAGGGGCCCCCGTCCATTTTTGGCGGTATATACACGTTAATTGAAGTTTAACGATTGCCCGGTTTAATCGAGGAGCGGAATGAGGCGGAGATGGGAGGGGAGCGAGAGGAGGAGAGGAGCTCGATTGGAAAGCAGGTGCGAAACTTTCGACCGATTAGGAAGTCAAAATGCAAACTCAGGAGGGATCGAGGAGGCAGGTGAGAAGCGGAAAATCCCTTTCTATTTACTTCTCTATTTCGTTAATCCTCGAAGGAAGGAGAGACGAGTAAAATCTTGCCCGCGGCGAGGGAGGAAATGGGCCTCGACAGCTGGAAATTTTTCTTGTCGATCGTTAATTATATCGTTGCCAGTTTTCCAATTTTTTTTTAAGACACGGAGGATTGTATTGCGGAATCTTGGTCTCATTTGATTGGAAAAAGTATCCCGAATTTCTATTCGGAATAATTTCTATACTTGTATTTGGTATTTATCGATTGGAGAGTATAAGAATGATATCGTGTTTTGTAATATTCTTCGATATATTCGAATTGTGATGGAATATTGGTGAAAAGCTGCAGTAGCTTTTATATGATGATATTGACAGTGATTATTATTATTATCGATAATATAATATTATAGTAATATTAGTACTATGCCAGTGACGAAATACTTTGCGGCGAAATATTGGTGGAGCCATTGTCCAAATTATTTCCGCGATATTCTTCGTGTAATGTCACCGACGAAATATTCCACGGTGCAATATCCTACGTGCAAAGTTACGGTACAAAATCCTACGTGTAAAGCCAGTGCAATATTTTATGTGTAAAATCGCGGTGCACTACGTGCAAAACTATGGTGCAATATTCTACGTGCAAAGCCACGGTGCAATATTCTTTGTGCAAAGCTACCAACGAAATATTCCACGGTGCAATATCCTATGTGCAAAGCTATGGTGCAATATTCTACGTGTAAAACCACGGTGCAATACCCTACGTGTAAAACCACGGTGCAATACCCTACGTGTAAAGCCAGTGCAATATTTTATGTGTAAAATCACGGTGCACTACGTGCAAAACTATGGTGCAATATTCTACGTGCAAAGCCACGGTGCAATATTCTACGTGCAAAGCCACGGTGCAATATTCTTTGTGCAAAGCTACCAACGAAATATTCCACAGTGCAATATCCTATGTGCAAAGCTATGATGCAATATCCTATGTGCAAAGCCATAGTGCAATATTCTTTGTGCAAAATCAGTGAAATATTCCACGATGTACGATATTCTATGTACTACAATTCTATATATACAATACGTCGGTTATATAAATATTCCGCAATGAAATTTCTTTCGTGCAACGAAATTATTCTGCGATGCAATATCTTTCATTCTACAAAGTCACGATATTGACAATATAATAATTTTAATATATACCACCGTTCAAATATTCCAATATTCCACAATGTAATATTCTTCATACAATTCCATCAACGAATTATTTCACGAATTATTCAGTGCAATATTCTTCGTTCTCCACAGTGTAATATTTTCGCAATTCCAACAAAGAATTATTCCACAACGAAATATTCTTTACACAATTCCAACAACAAATTATTTCATAATACAATATTCTTTGTGCAATTCCAACAATGAATTATTCCAATGCAATATTCTTTGTGCAATTCCAACAAAGAATTATTACGCGGTGCAATATTCTTTATGCAATTCCATCAATGAATTATTCTACAGTGTAATATTTTTCACAGTGCAATTCCAACAAAGAATTATTCCACAACGAAATATTCTTTGTGCAATTCCAACAATGAATTATTCCACAACGAAATATTCTTTACGCAATTCCATCAACGAATTATCCCACAGTGCAATATTTTTTACGCAATTCCATCAACGAATTATTCCACAGTGCAATATTCTTTGTTATTCCAACAAAGAATTATTTCGCGGGGAAATATTTTTCGAGCAATTCCAACAAAGAATTATTCCAATGCAATATTTTTCGAGCAATTCCAACAAAGAATTATTCCGCGGTGCAATATGCACCGACAAAATATTCGACAACAACAATTGTACGTACGATACAATCGTTCAAATATTCCACAATGGAATATTTTTCGTGCAAAACCATTAATGAAATATTCCGCGGTGCAATATCCTCCGTGCAAAATCACGATGCAAATGTTGACAATGCGATGCCACTGTCGAGATATTCCCCGGCGCAATATTAATAGTGCGACGTTGCAAATGAAATATTTCGTGCATAATACCATGGTGAAGATATTCCTCGGTACGATATTACTATTGGTACGACGCCATTGACGAAATACTTCGCGATACAATATCCATAATATCAGGCTATCGACACTATCATAATATTCTTCGCGCAACACCGAAATATTCCAATACCCTCAGTGCTAATCCACGAAATATTTCGCGGTGCAATATATTTCGACAATGTAATGCTATCGTCGAAATATTCCGCGATTCAACATTGACAGTGTAATGCTTCCGCGACGGAATATCCTTCGTGCCACGCCAAATATCGATAATTAGACGCTGTCTTATGCAATAAAATATTTCGCGTATGACATCGAGATAGATTCCACGATGTAGCAATCGTACAATTCCACTGACGAAATATTCCACCAATATATATATTTAGAATAAATATTAATTCTATTCTCGCTTCGACGAAGAAGAAGAGAATCAGAACCGCCGATATATTCGCGGAATATTTGGTCGGTGGTTGGAAAGCGGTTGGATCGACAGGTAGACGCACCTGCTGGACGACGACGCGTGGCAGAATGGTGGAGCACGCGACGACGCGTTTAAAACACCGTCAAGGAAGGGGGAGGGGAGGGAAGAAAAAAGGAACGAAGGGTGAACGGTATATAGCGCAACCGAATCCGAACGGATCGCGTCGTTACACGATCGAATTCCGTTCGAGTGAGTTTTCGAGGGACTCGCCATCATTTTCGAACGTGCAATTTTGAATCGTTTTGGATTGATCGGGGGACGATAGATAAAGATTGGCGAATTGAAATTGCGTTTAATTAGAAGTTTAGGCAAGAGAGAAGATTTGAGCACGTGATCGGGCATAAAATCGGGATTTAATAGTTGCTTCACAGCCGCACTCGCGTCCAAAACACCTGCGGCGGAACCAATGAATTACAGGCTCACATAATGTTGCCGCTGTCGCACACGGTAACGCCCGAATCAACCCAGGATTGCTCTTCTTGTATCCTCGACAACCTTATCTTTGTTGCACTCCGCTTTCGATCGAGGACTATGTGAATTTCAACCCTATCTCAAACCCAAAGACTCTGAAACTGAAGAATTCTTAAATACTCATATGATTCAAAAGTCTTAAATTCAAAAACTCTAAACTTAAAAATTCTAGTATAGAATTGATACGTTCATAAATTCTATTTAAACGTAATTTCAATCTAAAGATCTTAGAATCTAAATTTTCCCAAATCCAAAGACTCTAAAACTCTAAAAGAATTCTAATACAGAGTAATATAGAGCACATCCTAACGTATTTCAATCCAAAGATCTTAAAATCCAAATTATTCCAAATCCAAAATCTCTAAAACTGAAGAATTTTAATATAAAATAGTACAGAATAGATCCAAGATATATAAATATTTATAGATCCTACGATTTGAATGTATTTCAATCCAAAGATACTAGAATCTAAACTATTCCAAATCCAAAAACTCTAAAACTCTAAAAGAATTCTCTAATGGAGTTCATAGATTTTATGATTCAAACGTATTTCAACCCAAAGATCTTAAAATCCAAATTATTCCAAATCCAAAAACTCTAAAACTTAAGAATTTTAACATAAAATAGAATAGATCCAAGATATATAAATGTTTATAAATCCTATGATTTAAATGTATTTCAATCCTAGAATTCAAACTTTCCAATCCAAAGACTCTAAAACTTTAAAAGAATTCTAATAGAATAATATAGAGCACATCCTATATTTTTAAACGTTCATAGATTTTATGATTCAAACGTATTTCAACCCAAAGATCTTAAAATCCAAATTATTCCAAATCCAAAAACTCTAAAACTCTAAAAGAATTCTAATACAGAGCAATACAAAACAGATTCTATATTTTTAAACGTTGATAGATTTTATGATTCAAACGTATTTCAATCCAAAGATCCTAAAATCCAAACTATTCCAAATCCAAAAACTCTAAAACTTAAGAATTCTAATATAAAATAGTACAGAATAGATCCAAGATATATAAATGTTTATAAATCTCACGATTTAAATGTATTTCAATCCAAACTATCCCAAATCCTCAAAAACTTAAGAATTCTAATATAAAATAGTACAGAATAGATCCAAGATATATAAATGTTTATAGATCCTATGATTCAAACGTATTTCAATCCAAAGATCCTAAAATCCAAACTATTCCAAATCCAAAAACCCTAAAACTCAAGAATTCTAATATAAAATAGATCCAAGACATATAAACGTTTATAAATCTCACGATTTAAATGTATTTCAATCCAAACTATCCCAAATCCTCAAAAACTAAAGAATACTAATATAAAATAACATATAATAGCTTCAAGATACTCGAATATTCATAGATCCCATAATCTAAACGTATTCCAATCCAAAGATCCAAAAATGCAATCTATCCAAGACTGTATCTGAAACTCGAGAATCCTCTTATGCAATAACATGTAATAAACGAAAATTCTGGATAATGAATTTAAAAGTATAAAGATATATTCGTTCGATATCCACCACTTTGGCAGCGCAACAGCCTTTGGACAGCCTCTCTCCTTAGGCGTTGGCAACCTCGAGTCGACGACTGAAATGATGACATCAGGAAAGGAGGTAACGACTAGTGTCGGCGAGCAAGGAACACCTCCTCGGAGGGGCAACCTCTCATTGGCATACAAGTAAATGCACAAGCTCGTGTTTTACAGTACCATTGTCGGTGTTCCAGCGTGCGTGAACGACGCTCCCTCGTGAACAGTTTTGCTCTGGTTTACAACCGACTTCCGCTTCTACAGGCATATCGTCCCTCACGTATATACCTTTCGTCGTCAACTGCCACTCACTCGCTTTATCACTCTCCCCCCCTCCCATATTATTCCCCCTCGAATCACCTTTTCTTTCGAATTCAAAAAAATTTCCTTTCCATTTCAAAAAAAAAAAAAAAAGAAAAAGAATCGCACCAAGCCCGCTTTCATGAACCGGTAAAATTTTTCATCGGTTGGAGAGACAGAGTCGTCGGAGGATGTTGAGCTGGTCAGTGGTGGACATACGAGCGATACGACGTTCTCCTCTCCTCTTCTCTCGCTCGCGTGTTCGTCCTCCTCCGTGCACCGAGGGCCATCGAGCTAATGGGACGCGCGGCTGCTCTATAATTACAAAGATTGGCCGGTATACGCGCCGGCCGAAGCGGAGGCCCGTGGTCGGTTGCATGCGTGTGCCAGAGAGAGAGAGAGAAAGAGGAGAATGGAGAGCTTACGGTCAGATTATAGATCGATACAGGGCCGCTTTTATTTGCCGATCGAAGACGAGTTATTGCGAAAAGAGAGAGGGGGGGGAGGGAGAAAAAAAGAAAAGAATGTAGGGCACAGCTGCGTGGAAATTTAGAGGCCTGGTACGCTTTCATTAGTCGCTGAATAGACTGTCGGCGCTTCGAGTGCGTACTCTACTCTGTTTGAATTCGGTGGATTGAGACGGGGTTTCGAGATACGCGTAATTCAGAAATGCGAAGGTGAGCTTCTTAGGAATTTCATAGGTTTAAGATTCCAAAACTGCGTCCTCGAGATTTTATAATTAAGGAATTCAAATTCAAATCTCAGAATTTTTAGTCGTTGGTTAATAAGAAAGATTCCCTATAATTCTAAAATCTCGTAAATCAAAGAATCTATCGATAACACCAACTCTAAAATTCAAAAATTAAAAATTTCCAAGTTCAGAATACTCCATCGATAACGAAGATTCAAAAATTCCTAAAATTCGAAAATCTTAGATTTCAAAATTCCCTGTAATTTTAAAATTTCATAAATCAAAGACTCAGAATATTCTGTATCGATAACAAAGATTCAAAGATTCCAACTCTAAAATTCAAAAATTTAAAATTTCAAAGTTCCCTACAATTCTAAAGTTTCACGAATGAAAGAGTCAGAATACTCCATAACGAAGATTCAAAGATTCGAGCCCTAAAACTCGAAAATCTTAGATTTCAAAATTCCCTATAATTCTGAAATTTCATCAAAGACTTTGGACTTGGAACGTTCAATTCGCTCCATCGACATTCCAAAAACATTCCAAAAATTGCCGAGAATCGAAATAACCGGCAAACATTGGACGATGTTGGCGAAAATGCGTAAAATTGCCTAGAATTGGTAAAAAAAATTCCAGCGACGGAGAAATCGGCGCGTATCGAATTCGCCCCGCCAACGCTGCGTCGACGAGAATTGGAAACGACGTAACCAGTGGCTCGTGCCCGAGGGGACGAGGGTTCTCTCGTAAGTCGATCAAGCATAATTCGTACAATTGATATCACCTGCCCGTGTCCTCGAAGACACTTTTCCCCCGGGGCCCGCGAGCCTGTATTTTTCTTTACACGTGTCAACGTGTCCGTGGCCGTGGGCAGGTTTGCGCGCTGGAACCTAAGGTGCTCAGGTGAGTCAAGGATTCACCTGCCCGGCCGGGCAGCTGCGCAGGTGTAATCCACTCGGTTTTGTGGACGGCCGTGGTCCTTGCCTCGAGTCGTTGGGTGAACCTAGCCAAGTTTTCGTTTCGTCCAACCGTCCTCTGTCTCTTCGCCCAATATTATAATCCTCGCGATCGACGATTCCACCCCTCCATTTGCAAATTTGTAAATTTCTCTTTTAACCAAACGAATCGTTTAAAATCTTTTAAATTCTTATACTTACCTGTTTCCTTTGCAGGCGATTTTATGTAACGGTGTTATCTTTCTTCACTTTACAATCGTTCCAAATATCGATTATTATTTTCATTTCTCTTCGAATAACAGCACAAAGAAAGAACCTTTCTTTGGGAGGAACGAATCGTCCGTTCGAATTAACACCGATGCGAAAGTTAAATACTCTCCCCCTCTTTTTAAGAAAAATTAAATTATCATTGCGCGTATCGCGTTTCACCGTTTTCGCACACAGTTGAACGGAGAGCTATCGATACGGCTTTGATACACGCTGCAGCAACTCGGCTCGAAACACCGGCTATCCTGGCCGGCTTTCATCTTTATTAATTGCGCGCGTAACTCGATCTCGAGGAAAGGAGAAGACCTGGCCCCGTCCCGAACAAAGAGGAGGAACAAGGAGAGGAAATTGCGCACCGCGGAGTAAGTTCTCTCGTCCGAGTTTTGCAAAGCAGGTGTAACCGAGCCCGCCTCGGTCCCGGTGTACTTTACCACCCGGTAGTGGCAAGAGGAACAGAAGAAGAAGAAGAAGAAGAAGAAGAAGAAGAAGACATCGGCGAGCAGCAGCAGCTGAATCTTCGAGAAAAGTGGCACCTGAACCTCGTAAAAAAAAGAGAGAGAGAGAGAGGAGGGGGAACAGGATCGAGACGGGCCACTTTGCGCCCCGCTGCTCCCTTAACCGACGATTATTTAACGAGGTTCTAATTCGAGGCCGGATAATTGAACACCCGGATAACTGCCCCCGAAATGGGCTCGTAAAGGACCCGCCGCGGGCGATTTCGCCTGTCATAACGGTGACTTACGAAGGAAAACTTTTTCGACCCCCATCTTCCTCTCCAGGCGCGAGAAATCTGCTTTCGAGATTGAGAATTTGTGCATAGATTATGCATGAAAGGGAACTTATCTGCGCTCGAGATATATCGCGGTGTTTTATACAGATCGCTGCATCTAGAAATTCTGGTATTCGAAGAATTTATATTTATATTTTAAATATGTAACGTTTAAAAGAAGTAGGGGATGGATTTTAAAATTCATGCTTTTTTTTTGGAAAATGATTCCATGATCAGATCTGAAAATTTACTTGATGAGATGCAGTGTTCCATGGATTATTGGATGCTGGTCTGGGAATTTATATTCGTTCCTTTACACTTGGTTTCTTGGATTCTGAAATCTGTAGAATTACTAGTAATAACCATCACAAGATAGGAACGCATCGATTATTAAGGTTAGAGATAGTTTAAAAGGAAAGAAAATAATATTTTTTATGACTATTTTAAGTATTTCGTTTTACCTCAAGTATCATAAGTAACTTAATCTTACTTCGAATCTTCAGATTCAAGAATTAAAAACACCATAACACGATCTCGAAACACTAAATCTACGAAAGAAAAATTGTGACCAATCACCCTTGAAATTAAAAAGAAAGAAAAAACATTTACAATTGCCCCAAAGTATCTCACCCTCCTTCCTCCCCCCGAAAAAATCGCAGAAATGAGCATCGCTCGTTCCACGCGCGACCGTTTCAACGGCTCTTCCTCTCCATCCCCAAGCATCCTCCACCCCCTTCAACCAATCGTGCCCACCTTTTGTCCCTTTCATCCCTTTCTCATTTCCAAACGCTCTCCTGCCCCTCCCGCCGCCACTCGACGCTCTTTTCACGTGCCACGTTCCTTTGATTTAAACGAGAAGAGAAAGAGAAAAAGAGAAGAAGAGAGAAAAAAGTGGGGGGAAGGGAGAATCGAACACGGCGAAAGTAAATAAGTTGCACGAGAGGTTACAACGGTGCCCGTTGTTGTTCCCTACCTTCCCGACCGAGGGGGGGATCTCTTTTGTGGGCCCCCGGTGGAAAAGAGGGCCCACGAGCCTCGACGTCTCAATAAATAAGGTGTTAATTAAATGGGCATTTTGCTGAATTTATCCCCGCTGCGTAAGGCCTCGGCCCTAACGCTCCGTAAATAAGCCGATATTTATAGCCACCACCTCCCCTCCTCTTCTGATTCTTTTACATATATATATATATATATATATTCCACGATGGTGACGGCGCGGACACCAACCGCATGCAAACCCTGTGCACATTTTCTCTCCGCTTTCTGTCTCTCGATGCTAATGTATCGCGTTCGTGAGGTTGCTCGGCTCTCTTTCTCTCTCTCTCTATCTATCCACGCCCGTATTTTCGATCCTCTCGCTCGGCGTGGGGGGAGAGGTGGACCGAAGGGAGGAGGAGGAGGACGACGACGACGACGACGACGCCGCCACCAGAAGGATTATAACGCTCCTTTCCTCCTCCCCCACTCCCTCGTCGCGCACGGCTACTATAAATCTATGGAGAGTTATGGCAGAGGTCGGGTTTTGTCTTAATGGTCAACCGTGTTATTCATGGAAGGGAGCCCCTTCCCATGGGAAAAGGGGGAATCCAACGCTCGATTTTCCTTAACGGCGTAGAGCGTTAGCTTCTTCCCTGGCACGGTGGAAAGAGGAGGTGGTGAATATTTATCAATTTCTTCAAAGAATTTCGTACTTTTCTTTTCCCTTCTTCGCCTCTTATGAAGATACCTTTCTTTTTTACAGAGCGTTGGACTCGATCGCATGAAACGCAAGAAGAGGAACGAGGAGGAGGCAAGAAGAGGCTCGAGCTCGTTATGCAAACGTGTCATCATCGTCGTCGTCGTCACGTATGCGGTGTCCTCCCCTCCCGTCCAGAGGGATAATTGCGATCCGATCCACTGACACGGAATCCTTCCCCCTCCTCTTCTCAATTTCACCGAATTAAATTCACCGAGGTCATTCGAAAATTTCTCCTCTCGAATTTTCCTCCTCTCTTCTCTTGGTTCCACTTGGTTTCGAGGCGCGTGCAATACGGGATTTCGGGGATCGGGGGGTTTTAATCGATCTCGGCGGAAAGGCAAAGGCGGTTCTCGAAGCACAAGCGCTTTAATTACGAGAGCCGTGAGAATTTCGGCCAACACCGGAGATTGAGCCTTTTCGAGGGCCTCCCCTCGCTCCGAGGGGCGGGGGAGGGAAGGAGATCGCGTATCGACGTAATGAACTTCGCGGAACGCTCCCCTCCCCTTCTTCCCTCCCGCTTTTCCAATAATTTGCAATAGTCTGGTTACCCGAATTCGTCTCGAAATGCGTGGAAATTAATGAGAATTGATTAATTTTCACAGTTTGGAAGGGAAATATTATTATTACTATAATATTCAGTGTATTTTGACTTTTCGTTCCTGAAAAAGATAAATAATTGTAACCGTCGTTGGATTGGATATCGACAACGTGCAATTTTCTTTCTTTCGTGAAATTGGGGAAAAACGCGAAATTACCGTAAAATTATATCCGAAATTCTCTTCGAGTTTAGAGAGAAAAGTGAAACGTTTATCTAGATTTTCCAATTTCGAAGATAAATTATTCGATCGAATTATAATTAACGATTACAGTTAAAAGAAAGAAGCTCTTTTATTTTACCTACTCACGCTTCGTATCCAACAACACTCTGCCCGTTGCAGCAAGCTTCAAGGAAAAATCCGAGTCTTGGAATTTAAACGGATACACGTAAGAAATTCCGGAGAGAGGGAAAAGGGATGGGAAGAGAATAGGAACCCCCTTAGAGGCGAGTCTCCCCCTCCCCCTAACGGCCGTCAGTCGATACCCTGTTCGATCCCGCGGCATCAATCTCGCGTAAAAATTAATCTTATGGGCCGCGGTGCTCATGTTTGCCAATAATTACAGGCCTTGGAGAGACGGCTTCCTCCCCCTTCCATTCTTGTCCTGCCACCCTACTCCCCCTCCCCCTTCGCTCCTCGGTCTCAGAGGCCACGGACGGGCGGGGGAGGGAGGGGGGAGGGGGAGGTTCGTCTGGTTTAATACGGTTTCGCACGAATCTAATATTTCCCTGTATATAAATTATCGGCAATTAAAAGGGGGGAAAAAATGGAATGGAAAGTTGAGAGATTATGGGATGGCGATGGAAGTGGACGCGAGCAACAACGGATCTAATTTTTTACCTGAAACCACGGTTCGAGGATCGAGGATCGAGGATCGAGGATCCCGTGGGTCACGATCCACTGACGATGGATAATCCCCGAATCCGATACTGGCAACAAGAGAATCGTCACGGTTTCAAACATCTGTGTTCTGATCGAACACCGAGAAGAGTTAATAAGAGATAAGCCCTCCCCCGAAAAGTATTCCTTTAACGACAATTTCAATTTCGTATACTACGAGCCGATAATCGCTATAATAACTTCTTCTACGCGATTCGATTGTTCGTTATATCATTTCCATTTCCCCTGCTCGTCGAACATTTACCCGCAAGTTTCCCCGAATAAGTAAATAAATCGCGACGATCGTTTCGCGAAGCAATACGGACACGAACGCTTCGGTCGTTTTCGGCAATTATCGGTCGATTTCGTCCCCGAGCTCGGCCGAATCGGGCCGAAGTCACCCGAACGAGCAGGGGCGATCGTCTCTCGTCTCATTTTCGTCCGAGACGAATTCGAATTCGCGACGGATATAAAAAGAGAGGAGAGAAAAAAAATTAAACTCGACGACACGTGATCGAATAATAAATAAAGCAGCGTACGAGCGAGCGAGGAGGAGTGGTGAGGAGGGAAGGCTCGTTTCGCGAATGTCGAGTACACGAGAGGACGCAAGAGGGGGGTAGAGATTTAGAAACGAGGCAGGCAGTGCCTATTGGCGTTCGAGCGGAACGATATCTCGGTGGTGCAGACATAAATCCCGGCACCACGTACACGTAGCACGCCCCCACAGCACGCCCCCCCATTAACTTTTTAATCTCTGGATGCAGGGGCCCGGCCAGCCGCCGTGAAAGAGGAACAGGAAGAGCATCAGGGGGACGAGGAGATATCAGGAGGAGGAGAAGAAGAAGAAGAAGAAAAACGAGGGGGATGAGGAGAGGAAGGAACGACGAGGCGAGCCAGCCCTTTTCGGGGTCGAGCATCTAGTTAGCATCCTTTCAGACACGCGGTCTACCAGTCTCTCCCTCTCCCTCTCCTCCCACCGTGTATCCGGATATATCGGCGATCGGGAACCTGTGTTTTTGCCGGTCGGTCTAAGTACGAGCAACGACGAGGAGTGGGATTTCCACGATCTTCATTTCTTCGACTTTTTCAAAAGAAGTCAAGGGAACGGCGAAAATTTAAAATCCGTTGTGATCGCGTTGGACGAAGAGGATATCGAAAGTCAAATTTCCAAAACTTGTAAAAAAAAAAAATCCCTTCCGATATTCATAATTATCGAGAGAAATTAAATGCTCTCTTTTAAAAAACCCGATCCCATCCATCGATCCCATCACAGGATCCCCTCGATCTACAATTTCTACAAATTAACCCGGGCTTACCTTTGGAAATTTGGTCGCGCAATATGGCAGATAGATAGACAGTTAGATGGATAGAGATAGAGGTTCTCGTCAAATTTCGAAAACCCACAAAACGGCCATTCATCAGGCGGGATCTATCCGGCTGGATCTCGATGGTTATCGAGGCGATCATCGAATGAAGATCTATCGTAGGCAGATCGTATCGCCTCCCCTCGAGAAGACGAATCGCGTTAAACCGTAACGCTCGGTGCAGGAGGATAAGGAGGAGGATTTTTCGCGGCGATCGTTGAAAACGGAAGCGAGCCACGTGCTCGAGGACGAGGATCCACGAGTCGAATTAGAGAAAATTACGAAACACCTCGTAAATACATCGTCGGGCTAAGTGGTTGATTGGAGAGATCGGTCTGTTGTGTGGACTACCGCTAAATTATATCCCAAGACAGGAGCGATTATCGGCGCGATCGTGATCGCTCTTGTAAATTAACCCACCCGTTCCTCAGATTCTATCTTTTCAATTTTTCACCAATTTTCTGATAAACACCTCGCCAACAATCATACGAACACGCGCTTGCGGGAATCGAAACAGAATGTTTGGGGAGATTGATTCTAAACTCGCTAACATCGTTTCGCCGATTTTCTGACAAACACCCGCCAAGAATAAGCTTCAAATACGCTTCGAATAGAATCCCTCGCATTCTATCTTCTCAATTTTTCACCGATTTTCTTCAATAAGCAACAATCCTCTTTAAATATCCATCGAATAGAATCTAAATAAAAGTTTATATGAGAAAAGGAATTACCTCGTGAAATATATTATTACATTTTCTATTGCTTAATTGTACACTGTAATAAAGATGATACGAAACATATATATATATATATACACACACAGCTTTTTTTAATTCGTAATAACTCGACTGATGAGCGTGACAGAGTAGTAACGATCAGCTGATTTAAATTTAGCGATCGCAGGGTTAAAAGAATCTCGTCTGAGCAAACAGTCTGTGTCACTACGCCGAGTAAAATAGTATGCAAAGCGGATGGAAGGTTGGCTGGCTTTACCGCCTCTTTAAGGCTCCCCTGTAAATATCGTAATGACCGGGATACTGTCGGAGCGTGCCTACGAGAGTTAACCGGCTCATTTTTGCATCTTATCTATCCCGCCTTCTTTCGCCTTCCTTATATTAGATGGTAACCCGCCACTGCCTTAATCGGATTCCTCTCCCACCCGAGTCTTCTACTTCAAATTTCCTTCCTTTTCTCCCCAATAAACCGCAACAATAAACGATAAAAATAAGCGGGGCGTAGAAAAGTGAAAAAGTGATCGAGAGAGTGTTTATGATAATTCAAAGAGAGATTTTTACTGTATTTCTACACTTTATCAATTTCAGATGAATGAATAAGTCAAGTGCCATGTATTTATCTTTTGTACAAGCGTCGGTGTTGCGTGTTTCAAATTGTTTAGCTTTCAACGAGTTACTCGAAAAAGGAATCCTGGGGGAGAAATTGAAGAGGAAGATTTTTTTCTACGAAGGGGAGACCTCGAAAAGAAGACAGATTTTCATGTAGTGAATCGAGATGATCTAAAATGGGGATGTCGAGTAAACTTTCGATAATAAAGATAAATTCAAACGATTAATTGGGAAATATATTTGTTATTCCTATACACCTGTCAAATCGACAACTTGCACTAGAAATCTTAAAGAAACTTAAATCTACTATCTAGGAAGGAGCTATATCCGATGTATTTTGAATATCAAAAAATAAATAAAAATCTGTTAACAGAACGAGCGTCATATTTTACATACTTTTCTACAAATTTTTAATAATAGAAATAAATTAAAAAACTACTACTGCACAGTTCACAAACAAGCGTTAAAGGCTTAGCACCAAAGCCACTTTGACGTTAAAAATACAAAAGTAG
Source organism: Apis cerana (assembly GCF_029169275.1). Taxonomy (NCBI): domain Eukaryota; kingdom Metazoa; phylum Arthropoda; class Insecta; order Hymenoptera; family Apidae; genus Apis; species Apis cerana. Next base: position 7,839,810 of record NC_083859.1, on the reverse strand, counting down.
CGTCAAACGCACCATACTTTCCTACTTAACTTTCAATAACGACAAAAATAAATTAAAATAAAAAATGGGGAGCACATTTATCTGCCATACACACGAATCGAGGAGCGTTAAAGGGTTAACAGCTTCCACACGACCAGCCACCACCCGAAGAAGAAAGAAAGAAAGAAAGAAAGAAAGAAAGATGGAAGGGGATTCTCACGTGGTGGGTAACCGGCGAGGTCTCGGTGATCTGATTAAAGCCTCGCCCCTGCGGCAACATAAACATTATGATTCGAGGCAACATAAATACGGGCGCATTGGCGTGCCAAGCCGGGGTCAAGGAGTGAGGAGGGCGAGGGGGAGGGCGAGGGCGAGGGCGAGTGGCGGCGTCGCGCGAGTTTCGGTTTCCACGCCGCTGCGGAACGCGGGCCCCGGCCCGCTTTAATATAATATTATTGGCTATTGATAAATTGTCGATAATGATGGGTTAGCCACCCCCTGGACCCGTGGCGTGGGAGGGAGGGAAAGGAGAGAGAGGGAGAGCCGGCCGTGGTATTCCCAGCTCCCCTCCCTCCTCCTCCTATCTCTCGTCTCCTCCTCGCGAGCTCCGAGCGAAATTCTTGTTAAAATCCTGCCCACCTTCGCCCTCTTTCTTCCACCCCCTCCGTTCGAGCCCGCTGCTTTTGTTCCTCTCCCCCCACGAATTTTCGCACGACTCGAAGGAAAAAGCGCACAATGCGAGCGATGCATTAAAGGAAGGAAGGAAGAGAAAAATCCGAGGAGAGGGAATATTCATATTCACGATAAATATTCCGCATAAGTTTCGCATTCTGATGGGTCTCGCGTGCGGCTTCCAAAGATTCTATTAAGGGTTTCGTGAATTGTGCGATACACCAGGGATTCCATAGAGATTCGCGAGATTATCATGCCAAATTCTTTCGATATGAGAATTTCTACGAAATTCGTTGCAGGATCATTAGAGATTGGAAAATATTTGTTCGAGAGAATCGGGTAAATTTGCAGATCGATCGAAACAATCATCATTCGTGGACGATCGTCTCCTCCCCTTCTCTACAACAACGTCTACTTTACTCGCAAAGTGGGAATTAATTAATTAGCGCTACTTTCGCGCTATCGACCGTGGATCTTCCGTCCGGTTAATTGCGACGTGGCTCGGGAAAGGATGAGCGGACGGGACGAATTATTCAGTAGCCCCCTCAGGCCACGGAAGGCCGATTGTTGTTGCCAGCCAGCGGTAATTGTCGTGAAATTGCTCGCGAAAGGAAAACACCTCCTCGCATAATTTTAACGAGGAAAAACCGCGTCCACCTTAAATGGATTGCGTTGCCCGCGTTTTTTAACGATAATTGCCTTGGTTTTTCGCGCGATCGTACCTCTCTCTCTTTCTCTCCGCGTTCAAACTCGTAGCAATTTAATAACCCGTGAACGTGGCCGGTCACAGTCGTTTGCCCGGCTGTTGATTCGCGGTGAGGAGAGAGAGAGAAAAAGGATGAACGCGTCGGCCGGTTCCTGGAAACGAGATCTGGACGAAGAAACGAGGATGAAACTGGAAGAATTTCTCGAACAATTTCCTGGAACCGTGGAAAATGTAGTTTTTTAATTCGCGAGATAGCCGTTATCAAATTACAAGTGAATTAATGATTAATTTGTTAATGATATAGGATGAGAGAGAGAATTACTTATATTCGGCAGATGAAATTCGGATACGGTGTACGCAGAAATTACGAATGATTAAGACGTGAAATGTAGAGAGGAGCAAAGTGACCGAACCGAGACCCCCTTCTCTAAAGTTTCAGTCAGCTTCGCGAATTTCCATCCGGTCGTAAATGAGTCATCACGCTCGTTAGAGTAATAACATCGTGGATTTAAACACGCGTATCTCGGCCGGCCAATCATGGCCAACTAACTCGGCGAATCTCGCTTAATTAACATTTAATTATCGCGTTGGAACGCGGCGTGCGTTTAAATCGCGAGTTGATCCTCGACATCCACGTACCGTCCTCGCAATTTTTCCCCGAGAAAAGAAAAAAGGGAAAGAAAAAGGAAATAATTATTCCGAAACCGAGTATCGAGTATCCCGAATAATGAATTGCACGACACATGAATTTCGCGAAATTTTAATTTAATATTTAATTAGGGAGCCAGTTGCGCGACTCTATTATAAATAAGAACGCTGGAGGGTAGGTAGGAGGCCGGTGCAGAGGAGGGCAGGGTGGGGGTAAGTTATGACTTAACGAGGGGTTAGCGTGATCCCAGCCACTGGACAAGCCTGGTGGAAGCTTACTGGCTCGTGTTTAAACGGCCGATTCTCTCCGACTTCGTCCTTCTGCGCGGCGAATATATAATCGGTTAGCCACGCCGGAAGTGGCCGCGGCTTTCCGTGAGAGAACGTATATTACCGAGCAAGCCTCGCCTCTGGAGGAGAAAACAGGCCTCCCCCCTACCCGCGACTCTGCCGATTTTCGTGGCCCCGTGCCGCTCGCGTGAACCTCTCTCTTTGAATATTTAATTCCTAATAGCCGGTATTTTAATAAATCGCGATACCGGGGGGCTCGTTGCTTGCTTAATTCCTTGGATAATCTGACGTAGGATCGACGAGTGTATATGTGTAAAATTGTAAAAAGTTCGAGAGTTCAAGGTTTCGAGAGGGAATTTTTCTCTTTTAATTCGAGAGAAGTTTTGGACGAGTCCGAGGAACGCGTAAAGTTACATGGTCTACCTTCGTTTCGATATTTTTCAATCGTGTACAATGTATCGTGGGTTTACGAGACAAAAACGGTTAAAAAGAATGGCTGAAGCTTTACGATATCTTGCATCGATATCGAGTTCAAACTCGTGAACGTATCGAACGACACGTGTACTTAAGTATAGTCATCGTGGAATAAGTAATTGCGAGAGAGTAAAGCTAGTGAGACATCTAGCGTCAGCCGTATTCATTGTCGCGTCCATCAAACTATTACCAGACTCGCAAAAAAAAAAAGTCCGCCCGCATCAAACTTTTTTCTAAATATCGAAAGACGAGAACTTTGAACATTTTTCGAACGTTTAAAAATCCAGGAATAATATAAATATCTTGCCAACTTGAAAATTCAATTTCAAAACCAATTTTCTAGAGTCTAAAGAAGAAATAAGGAGAAGGCAAAGAGAGAATTTCGAGCGAAAAGGAGAGTTTGGTGAGCCAAGTGGAACGGGAGAGGCGCGTGTAGAGGCGACACGCGAACGATATCGAGCCGTTCGAGGCGAGTTTTCGAGATAATTCCCGCCACGTTATCTGATGATAAATAGATATACCTTTGCTCGGGCCGACGCTTAGCCCCGCTAATGGACGCCTCCGCTCGATATCATCGCCGGCCGTTCGTTATCTAAACGTGAATAATTATCTTCCATGGCGGCGCTAGATCACCGGCCCCGATATATTTCTTTTACGAGGACGAGCCGAGGACGTGGCTTTCGTGTTGCCCTTTGCCGAATCTTTACTTTTTCTTCCTTTCCTTTTTTTTTATTTTTGCACTATTTCATCCTAAATTTTTCTGATTTTCGAAAAAAATGAAATTGGAAAATTTTTGGAAAAAGTTTAACAACTATACCCTTTTTCCAAACTGCTTTTAACGCGTAATTACCGATAATAAAAATCGCTTGCGAATTTATTTATAGTTCTCATCCTTTTGCAAAAAAAATAAAAATAATGTAAAGACGAAAAATATATAATTTAAAAAATTATGGTGTTTCTGCCGAATTAATTAAATACCAAAAAATAAGCAAAAGAAAAGTGGTATCCCTAAAAATGAATTTAATACGGAGAGCAAAAAAAAAAAAAAAAAGAAATGGAAGATGTGAATAATTTAGTTTTAAAGATGGCTCGCACCGAGAAAAACGTGTTACGAACGATGATGGATAATAAGATGTTTGGAAGGCAAGCGTTCCATTTTTATAACGATCCAGTTTCGAACGGTTAATAATTAATAAAAGATAAATATCGATCGATCATCTAGTTGATGGAAAGGAAAATGGAGAAACGGGTCCCCAATGACGACTTCATCGATAACGATGGATGTCGATGGAACGATAACAAACGGGATAATTAATTATTAATCGTCTCTCGTTTATCGGTGGGGGCATCTAATCGCGCTCGATACGCAGTTCGCGAATCGCAGTTCGATGATCTTTCCCTCCTAGGTGAACCATGAAACGTGTTTCTCACCAACACTTTGATAAGATTTGAGAAGAAGTTGTAAATCAAGAAAATGAAACGTATAAAAATATATCAATCAACTAAAATGAATACGCGTACTCGTAAATTATTGGAATATCACGTATATATATCGATTAATATATTTAACTTGTTCGTATTACGATCAATCGAAGATTAAACGTAGTAAAACATTGTACAGACTATCCTTATAGCGTGATCCAATAAGCATATAAATCGATACAAGTATCCGTACAAAGAACCACGTTGGAGTATAGTCGATGGCTCGATGATCAAAGTCTTTGCTTCTCATCCTTATCGTCCCAAGTTCGAATCCCCTTATTCGGATAATTTTCTTCATTTCAATTTTCTCCAATTAAAAATAATACACGTGTACGTTTCTTCACCATACCACCCCTTGTAAACGAAACATTTATTATTTCAAATTTCCACTAATTGCAAAAAAAAAATGGAAAAAAATAAATTTGGTTTTTGAGATAAAGCGATTCTTCGACGTAATTAATAAATGTCAGACGTTAGCCGGACAGGTGTAGGCTTGCACACGATATATACATAGGAATTACGGCGTGCTATGCATAATTTAACCCCTGAAAGGGCTAAGTCGATGCACGCCATCCCGAGTCGGCGAAGACGAATATCCACCCCCGTTAGCAGAGAAGGGTTGGTGGTGTTGGTGTATGTACTACGTGAGCACAAGCGTCCTGGGAAATGATATACAATTATTCGGAAAGCTTTTCGTTATCGAAATCTGACGTTTCTGATTAAGTGAAACGTATGTTGTGTGCATCGAAAATAAATTCACTTTGAAATACAATAGTACCGTAAATTGCAAAATCCCGCCTTCGAAAAATCGAAAGAAAATTGTAGCATAATAAATAACATAGGAGAAAAATTTTAAACAAGTTTAACAAAATAAGAAAAAAAAGATTGGAAATAATAATAAGAGGGGGGAAAAAGTGGAAAATATTACAAAAGAAAAATTGAATTAACATTTATAAATATTAAAAATAAAAGGGAAACAATTTCAAGGAAACTCTGTGTCCGAGATTCTTAGAAGTTAGAAAAAATCGAAATCCTGCCACTTTTTCAGACCTTACAGAGTTGTACACTCGAGGACACGTTGAGGGGCCAAGGAAGGACGAGAGAAGGATTGCTCCATATAATGAATAATCTAACCTCGCGAAGGACTAGCAGTGGGTGCACGCCATCGGTCGGCAAAAACTAATGCCCGTTCAGATAAATTACCGATAAACCGGCGAGATAAGCATCTAGATAACCGAGCGTGCATAAGCGAGTGGCACGCGAACCACCACCGACGTACACAACACAATATAATACGATCTTGCGCGCACACACACACACGTTACGTTTTATCTTCGTGTTCAACCGGCCTGTAGATAATTCACGATTATCTGGTGACGTGGCCGAACACGTCTCGCCGTGGCCGGTTTTTATTATTTCGTATTAAGTATAGCAGGTAGATACGCCGTGCGGCCGGTTAGCTACCGCGTAGCAATGTATGCGTTGTATACATTCTAACCTCGATAAGAGGATATATATTTATTAATCGCGAGCCGCGATCGTCCGCGAGAACCGAGGCCGCACTTTTTATCTGGCCTATTACCCTAGGAGGGGAGGGGAGGGGAAATTTACCGCGAGATTTTCCGCCACCACGAGAAATTAGGATCACCGTTCCTTTTTTTTCTCGCCGAGATCGTTATATCCTATGACATCTGGCCTCGTTATTCCAAAGTCGGCCCTCGTCGCACGATTTCTCACAATAATCCGCTTCCCTCTTTCGCTCGAGGGGATCGCTCGTGATCTTATGCAAAAACGTTTTTAATTTTGCGCTTGTTAAATATTTCTTCCATTTTAAGTTCCGCGATACACGCACAGATAATCGCCGCTAGATGTCTCGTGCTATTCCGCTTTCTCGCTAGTATTTACGCGTTTATTCCGATTTATATATTATATCATCGTCTCCGAATTATCTCGTTCCACGTATCACGGGGAATAGGCCTTTTACGATGAAGCCTGGATGAAGTTTGCCCCAGATCGCGTCGGGAAATCATTTCTGAACTATTCCATCAGAAACGTGGTATATACACCACTATCGAGAATTTATAGGTTATAGGAAGCGCTGCACACACAACACAGAGAACGAAACTCCATTATACAAACGGCGGTAAACAGGAATCGAGCTCGAATCCGCTTTGGAAGTTTCCTTCGAGCGGAAAAGACGGCTGTCGGCGAACAATTCGCGACGAAGCAGACGTTATAAATCATCGTGCACGGATGAACATCGAGCGGCGGCAATTGAGACGTGTATCCGCGATCGAGATAAACCGTTAGCTGGAATCTGACGAATGTCGACGTTGAATAAGCGTGCACGGCACAGTATGGCTAGACGCGCGTATGCGCCAATGAATGATCGAGTCACTCTTCACTTTCAATGTGTCCACGAGTGAATCTTCGTCGATCGGCCATGGTAATAAAATCAATATGTACAAACCGTTGGAAATTTTAATTTTCATAAGAGCAAAGGAAGTTGTATTTCCACTTTTACTATTTCACCATCGAAAACAATTTCCAATCTCATCATAAAATTATCATCGTATTTTTATCCCATTTACGAAGTATCGTATTATCGAGTATCAAAAATGAAAATTTCTACAATCAAATAGAAACCCAAGATTAATCTTTGGCCGTTGACCTTAAACCTCGTCCAAAGCCTCCATTAATAAACGAAAGGCAAAACGATCGTTATCACCTGCTGTCCACTATGCCGATTCCGCCAATAAATCGCCACCACCATTTCTTTCTTTTATCCCTTTTTTCCTCCTCTTAGGATTAAGCGAAACTGCACCTCGTCGTCGGAAGTCACCTCGCTACATTCTCGAGATTCGCGGCTACGTGTCGGCGTGGAAAGCAGCTAATGAATCGTTAAATTGCTCAATCATCGCGGAACGAGTGAAAACCTTGGCTCGATAATCCCGCAATTAACGCCGTCCACCACCACCATCACGTAGTGGACGACGTTGGGGATAAATTACAGACGATTCGACCGATAGTGGGCCGAGCAATAAATATCGCGCTCGGCTACGCGCGCCATAATTTTCCCCCCGGTCTGGAGCGGCTTCGCAGGTGTCGTTCACCCAACTCGGAGACATACACCTGCTGCAGCTCCTCCACAACAGGCCTCTCGTCACCGAGACCTCTAATGAGCGTCTGTCGATCGATCTATCGCTCCGACTCCGATTGGGGGAATTCCTCGACATTTGTATGGGGAGCGGGGGGGATGTTACTTGTCTTACTGCGATTGTCTTGGCACGTTTACCTATACTCTCGCTTATCGGCTGTCGATAATTTTAAAAATTCCTTCCTTCTTTCCCTTTCCTAGCCAGGGGAGGCTCGTTAAGGCGATTTGGGTTTTTCAATTTTTGAAAATTGATGGAATCGGACGGAATAGTACTCGTTTCGAATATTTTTTTTTTTGTTAATTCTTACATTTAGCGAGATATCTATTTGGAAATAATAAGAGGTATCTTTTCGAGTAACGAATCTTCTGATAGGAAAAAAGGAAAATAAATAGATGAAAGAAAAAAAGGGAAGGAAAAATGGCTCGACGAGCCATTTCTGTTGTAATTTAAAACCCTGGAACAACGAGGCGAAAAATTTAAAAGGCTACACGCAAGAGGCTACGCGCGTAGAAGAATATTCGAGATGGAACGAAACAGATTAAAGTGGCAGTTGTAGGATACATAAATCGGTGTATTCGAAAGAAAGGCCGCGTTAATTAGGAGTGCATGAAAACGGCAATTTTCTGGAGGGAGAAACGAAGACATCCAACGTAGGAATATTTACCACCGGCACCGAGTCCCTATCTCTCTGGATCGGCCATAAAAATCGTCCAGCCACGAAATGAATTCCCCCTGGTTGAAGAAAGATGGCCGGGGAACGAAGAAACAAGACGCTCGCGTTTTTTAAATAAACTTCCAATTCCCCTCCCACCCGTTTTTTATCCTCGCCACTAATTGCCGCTCCTCCCTCCGCCGCATAGATAACCGAGGATAAGGATCGAATCGAAGGAACGAGAAATTGGCCAATTCTTGTGAACCTCTCGATAATGGACAGGTATTCGTGCTACGTTTCTCCAATATTCGTGAACACAAAAAAATGAAAGCGTCATACAACGTTACACTCTCCATTTATATTTGTATACGTTGTTCAATTTGCGAGTTTTAGATTTCCCAACAATTATCCCACGAATACAAAAATTGAATTTTCAGTGGGATTCCAGAACATCCAATATTCATTCCCAACTCGTCAATTTTCTATATTCGATACATCTCCCCTTTCAACCACAATATTTCTATCCACATTTCTTGCGACAATATCCCGCGACAATTTAACACAGATAAAGAGGGGGTGTGCGCGCTTTGTCGAGCGTGGAAGATTTTTCAAAGTGTGGAAAAAAACGCGAATCGAGGAGGGGGGACGGTTTGGACAGGGCTCCCCGCGCCGCGCATTTGGCGATGCTGGGGCCAGCAGGAGGAGGAGGGAGAGGCGGGGGAGGGAGGTAGCGCCGAAGGGGCTTACTAGAGCGTTGAAAATTGAAAATTCAAAATGGCCGATATTTCCGGCCGACGGGACCGAAACAAAAAGTCGCCAGCCGTTCATTATGACATGCATCGGTGTACGCGCCGCTGTGATTTGCACTGTTTCGCTGCAGAACAGTTGCCGATTGATAGGCCCCGCTTCGAAAAACTGCGTGCACCCAGCCAAACTGCGCGCCCACAATTTTTCTCCACTCGATCGAGGATATATCTATCCTTGGGACTAGTAAAATTAATTTAGGTGGCAAGATGAATACACTTGTTTGCAGGAAACGTTACTTCGTTTATAAAAATTTTCCTGGAGGAAGGGGTAGCTTTGAAATTATACAAAATAAAATTGGAGTCGTGGCTCGATCGTGAAGACGTAAAATAATAATTTCGTTCCTCGATTTCGTACATGGAATATAGGTTTTCGATTATAAGATGCAAAGTTACGTGCAAAATAAGAAACGAAATCATTCTATCCCCATGTATATAGGAAATTTATATACACATACGTACCAATAAATATTGGACACATTTTTGGACCAATATCTGCAATTCCTCTAACTACGACTACCAGAAATCTCGAACGAATATCCGTTGAACGGTGTTTGAGTTGTCGAAACAGGGGTTGGTTCGGAGGAAGTCGTCTGGGAGAAAGTGGTAGTATCTTGAGGGAGGAGGGGAGTGTCATCGGACAGGTAGGCGTATCGACAGGCGTTTTTCTGCGGTTTCCAAGGGGAATCTCTCCCTCTGTGGCGTGGACACGGTCGATTAGTCGATGGAGAATCCGAGCTCCGGGGATTTCGTAAACGCGAGATAAAAGCATCGACGAGGGTGCTCTCCCCAGCCGCGTGTCGTTTGCCAGCCGACAAACGGACCTCCCACCCTCCACCCTCCTCTTTTTCGCTGTTTCCCCGTGATTTTTGCACAATGCACGGCCGGCCGGCGAGGCTTTGTTTTAAAATTATCAACGCGTCGCACAATCGGCCGTCGCCTCGCGTACCCGAACAAAGAGCACTCGCCCTCCTCCCTCCCCGCCGCCTTGTTGTCCGCTGTTGCCGCGGACCTAGTCGCCACCCCTCTCTCTCGCCCCTCGTCACCCGGCAACCGATTCGCCCGACAACTCCACGCTTCTTCCTCCCCCTATTCCCCGCCTGTCGATATCCGTTGCGATTTCCTCGTCTGTTTCCTCGTCTTCGCGAGAAGATTCTCTCTTTTTCTCCGTTTGCGAGAGGGAGACCGAGTCCCAATTCTATTAGAAACTCAACAATAAACTCCAAACTAATAATCTTGTACACACTTCTTGTTGACAGTGAGAACGATAAATATAAACGTACGAGTTTTGCCCAAGGAATATATTTTGATTATAATATTGTGATCGCGAAACATTATACCTGATCTGTACGTATCTAAAACAAATAGGCGCCAAGTATGAAGTAAAGGCATTGCTAGCAACATAAATAAAATTTCAGTGAACTTTAAATCCTGTACCTGTTTAATCTAGGAGAACTCGGATCACGATATTCTCGACTTCAAATTGCGAGGAAACCGTGATCAGTCGTGAACGAGGTCATTAGTTAAGTTAAAGTGACGTACTCTGTGGCCGATTTGAAGAAGTAGGGGGAGAGGGAGAAGCAAAAAGGGAGAAGAGGAAGAGGAAGAAAAAGGAGGAAAGAAAAAAGGGCGATGTTTATCCGTACGAAACGGACCCTTCCGCGATCGCATAGCGCGATAACGCGTTTACCATCGATTCGGGCCGAGATCGTTGTATGACACAAGAGTGATACCTATCGTCGGCTCGTCCGTTGCCACGGACATCGTTTCTCCAATTCGTGTTCCTACCCCTTTTACAACATAGCGCTTCCATCCTCCCCCCGAGATCCGTTACGAGATACGCTTAAATATTCCGGGAGAGAGTTTTTTTAAAAAACCGGGGTCGCCTCACTCTTGATTCTCGGGTGTAGATAATTTTCATTCCGTCCGTTGTACCTGCGTTTTCTGCCATCCGTACCAGTGGATTATATAAATATGTATAATCTGCGTATGTAAAAATTATCTCCTGCCAGGAAGAATGTAAATGCGATTCGGTGTTACAGTTAATCGATAGAAAATAGTTTCGGAAAAAGAAAAGGAATTGTTCTAATTGTAACTTCTGATTGACAATTCCCTTGGTTTATTCGACCACCTTTTATTATCCTCGAGATACAATTTGGCATTCATTTATTACCGACTCGAATAAATATCTATTCCAAAGAACAATCCCAAAGATAGATTGTCGGAAGACTGGAAAATTTGCGAAACATGGAATTCCATCGATCGTAATTTTACACAAAAATCGCACGAAATACTTTTGTATCGAACTCGATATCGATGAATCGTTCTCGAATTTTCTCGACACAACATCTTGAGATATACACCCCTTAACGAGGGTTCCAATATTCTCTAATACCGTATAATCACTTTCCAAGTTCGATAAGGCCAAATTTAATAAAGCGCGTCTCGATTATAATCCGAAAATACTGGATAATTTCGAGCCTATTCCTTTCTCTCTCTCCGTTTCCTGTGGCGCCGGTATAATCAAGGCCGAGAGAGGATAATTGAAAGAAGAAGCGGTCGTTTTCGTCTGGATCGCGTGGCCGGCCGCGGGCTACCAAGGATTATTGTCGAAAAAGCTGGCCAACGGCAGCTGATCACCGGAACCGCATTTAAATACGTAATAGTCGGGCTAATGCTCACGTTTCTCGCCCACCATCGACTGCTACTTCTTCCTCGTTCCTCGATCTTTTCGCAACACCTGTCCTCACACAGCCGCACGCGACTCGAGGATATCCCGTTCGCAGCTGGGAAATGTATCAATCTTTGTAATCTCGCTGCCCAAGATTATAAAAATATAAAGGTTGGTGGTTTTGGGGTATATTTGATTTGGTCTTTGCTCTATTCGTTTTTTAATTTTTTACGAAAGAGTTTCTCTCGGATATTTATTTCAATTTTTCAGTGTTTTGAAATAACGTTAATTCGTTTGAAAATCGAAAGACTCGGACACACACACGTCTTACTTGTTCGATGTTTGGAAACCGAAAGACGTAAATTCGCGTTCTCCGTGCTCGAACTGTTGCTAAACAAAAGGCGTCGATTCGTGTTTATTATTGTATCCTCCGTTTCCAATAATTAGAAATCGAAACATGTTGACGCTTTTTGTCTCCGACGCTCAGAAGAAACGTAAATTAATATAAATATAAATACCTTCGAAATCTAAAAGTCTAAATTCATATTTCCATTCCATTCCCAAGGTTTAAAAATCGAAGAAATTCTTGCATCTTCGATGTTTGGGAAGCAAATAAAAAAATTTAGATTCCGCATCCTCCATTCCCAAAATTCAGAAATCGAAGAGATTCGACACTCACAACCTCTACTCCTAAAACCCAGAGCAACATACAAAAATTCCTCCCACTCGCAAAATTTAAAAAGTCTAAATCCCTCCAATTCAGGGATCAAATCAAAAAGATGCAGATTCCTAACAACCGAAAACTCACCGAACCTATACGTTCTCCCCACTTAAAAACCTCTCAATTTCAATTTCACCCAAACTCAAATTCCGATCTAGGGCAGCGGACACCTCGATCGAACCGAAAGGGAAAAAAGAAAGAAAGAAAAACCCTTTCGAAAAGAAAACAAAGAAAAAAAATCGCACGGGAGCGAGAAACTTTTTTCACGGAAACGAAAAAGAGAGAAAAACACGGCGATGCGGCACGGAATGGAAGCGGTGCACACCGCGGGAGAGGAGGCGTAATGGCGGCCTAGGCGGCGGAGGAGGCGGAGGAGGGGGAGGAGGAGAAGGAGGAAGAAGAGTTTGAAGAAGCGAGGATGGCGAGGCTGCTAGCCAGCCGAGACCGACGGTCACGCGAACGCCACGGCCTCCCCTTCCCTTCCCCTCCCCCTCCTCCTTTACCCGCGAATTGAACAGAACAATGCAATAACTCTAACGAAGCCCGCGGATTTTCTACGCCGACTTTCCGAACGCGCGCTCCCTTATCAAGATACACCTCGAAGCCGGCACGCTTTGCAATTACCATTCATGAGATGCTCTATCTTCATGGAGCTCGAAAACAAGCGGGCAAAGTGGCCGATTACACCAACGTACTAATTTTTCCATCCGGAAGGATGATCCGCGAAAACGAATCGGCCCGAGTGTATATGCCTCATCGTATCCCGCCTCCAATTTAATCGCGTGTATAGGCAACGCGGATCGTAGTTTCGACTTTTTCCTCTTCTAACTTTGATCCGATAAAATATTCGATACATTATTCTTTTTCTTATTTTACGGGAGACAAACACGTTTACGTAAGCACGATGTGTAATATCTAATACCTGTGATTTTTTTCCCTAATCAATAGAGAGTTTATGTAAGAAGATCTTTTTTTTATTTTTTAAGAAACAATTTCGTAATTAATTTATTTTCCGCCTACTTCGTTTCATCATACACGGACGACACGATAGATTTTAGTTGTACATTGTCGCGTTGTGAAGGTTTAGGACATTGCACGTTTCGTTCGATCAATCATTTCCAATAAATTTCAATCCTCTCTTTACTTTCCGAAAGAATTACTTGGAAAGAATCAAACTTCGATTCGTTTTCAACGAAGTTATCGTATTCTCACCTCGACGCGATTTCATCCGCAACATCTCAATATCTATCGTTCCATCTCTCTCTCTCTCTCTCTCTATATATATATATATTCGTACAAAGTGGGTGGAAAGCAGCGCGGACGAAATCGAGGACGGGTTGGCAACACCGAAGAGAACGAAGAGAAGAAACTGCGCGGCGGCCGTCGAGCCGTAACGGCGACCACTTGCCGGAATTATCATAATTTCATAATTAGCTCGTTCCAGGGGTCCTTCCCGGCCGTCTCGAGCCGTTTCAACGCTCCCTGGACACACGCTAGCTACTACCTCCTCCGTAGCTTCTGTATCCTCGCTAATTTTTATCCATTTGGCTCCCCGGGAAAAGCGTGGGACCCACCCATCCGCGTTTCCAATATTCCACGAATAATATAATTCCCGCTCCTAGATCGAAATCGTATTCTAAATTCACCTTCGTCCTTATGCAATCATATTCGCAAATCGTTCGTCGGAAATTTACAATTTAAAATAAACACGCTGTCACAGAGATGGTTCTTTCAACACTCGTGTTTTGAACCTACAAAAGTGAATTTCATTAGCGACGTAATACATCTTTTCGATTATTTTTCAAATAATACGAAGAAACTGTAAAAGGATACGATACTAAACACAGTTGGTCTATAATAGGTTTGCCGAGCAAGAATAAAAAAAAGTACAAATACATGGTTATATGTGTACCCGAGGTGAAAAAACATGAACCGAGAAGCGAGAAACGAGAGCGAGTGAAATCGATAAACGTCGTAAAGAAAAGACGTCTTGGCGAGTCGCATCGTTACTCGGCCGCTTTCGTTCATAGACGATAGGTATCGCGAGTTTCGTGAGGGGGGATGGGTCGCTTTAACGAGGAAGCAACGAAACCACCGAGCTTTCCGCTTCTCTCTCTCTCTCTCTCTGTTTTCTTTCCTACACGTACACGTGCAGAAGGAAGGATGACTTATCGACCGAGCACTAGGAGAGCGTACACGGAAACGGACGTGCACCACGAACGTCCCTCTCCTCTTGCACCGAGGCAAGGATTGTTTCTACCATTGGACGCGCATTATGTAAAGCGCGACGGTTTATTTCGGCACGAGAGCGGGGCACGGCCGCGCCATTATCAGATCGCGTGTTCACGAGCCACCAGGACGACGATGTAGGTCGTTGTCGACGGCGACCACGAGCCACGATTAGCCGGCCGGGGGCCATTTTTCCAGCCACCCCCGCGGATTCGATGATCGATGCGTTTCGAATTGGAACCGGGATTCTACGGATGGATGCACGCAATTCGTCAATTTGAATTTTTGAACGAATTTTTGAAACTTGGAATGTTTAAATATTTTTTTTTTTTTTTTTGTAAGAGAATTAGTTAATAAGTTAAATTTAAATTAATGTAACTAGAGAAACGATCGAAGTAACATTGCTCTTAACCCATATTTTGCCCATCTCAGCTCGCGACGAATAAATATTCGGGATTCTTGAAATTTTGAGAATCCCGAAAAAACGTGTTTCGGGACGAGCTTTGTTAGACACGACCATGAATTAGAAACGTCGCCAGATTCTTTCGAGAGGACCCAACCCAACAGACCCGAAATTTTCGAATTCTTGCACATCTCTATCCTGTCTTCCTCTGCTCATAATAAAATATTTATTCATTACGATGATACAATGCCATTATTTTTGAATCCATCGTATGCTTCTAAACGTGCACAAAATTATATAAATTAACAATTTCAAAATGTTCCGTTACATCCTCTCGAAAGAAAGAAAAAGAGATATTTATTCATTGCTGATACGTATATTTTTAAATCCATCTTATACTATTATTTTTCGCTCGAAAAAAAATAAAAGAAGTAACAAAGAGCCCTGTTTTCCTTCGCCAACATAAAAAGTTCTCGAATTCGCGAACGAGGAATATAGAAGTAAAGAAGAAATATCAAGGTGTCGACAAGATATTACTCCGCGGTCGGGGAGGAATCATCAGGTCTGGCTCGATTCGTTTCCATGTTATTACGCTCTCCTCCACCTGTTTCCTCCCCGCGCTTCCCTTCCTAACCATGAACAATGGCGTTAGTTCCGACTGGACGTTTCTCAACCGGTTCTCCGCGCGACTTGCGCCACCCTTCCGCGCCAAACCGCTGCCATTTCGCCATTACTCCTGCCTTCCAACCCCTCGCTTGTATCTTCACCGGCAACTCGAGCACGCGAGAGGAAAATGGACCTTTGTTCTAATACGATCATTGTCTTGTCCCACCGAGGGAGGAGGGAGGGGGAGAGGGATTTATCCCGCGCTCACAATGGCGGCGTTTTTCCATTCCACGCGTATTATTGGCACGTGCTTTCATCGACCTTATCGCGTGTCCCTATCTCTCTACCTCGAGTTTCCTCTTTTTTTCTTCTTCTTCTTCTCCTCCCGGCCAACTCGTTTCAACCAAGCTGTCCGCTGTTAGCGTTAAATACTTAATGAGGAAATGTCCAACGGATAACGGGCGGAAAACGTGGTACGGAAATTTTTGATGAGAATTTCCATTATTCAAGTCTTATTAAACGATATTTATAAACGATACAAACGCGCGCTCGAATTGTTATTTATCTATCGCGAGAAAATATTTATGTCGCGCGCAATATTATTTATGATGGATAATTCGGTTCCATTTATTGATAAAGTGTTGAGGAGAGGATGATTTATCGATAATTATTGCATGCGTGTAATGGGAATACGGGTTAATTTTATCTTTTCAAATTCGTGAACAAGTTGTCATGCATAATATTTTTCCCCTTATTTCAATTATCATAAGTTTCGCGACAAATTAATATTGTATTATATATATATATATAATTAAATACGAGTAATGCAAAGTAATGAGTTATTTTTATATCGTTCGAATTATTGTTCGATCTCGCGTAACAAATATCTAACACGAAAGGAATAAGTATCAATAATTATCTTCTTGCTATTTATACGAATCAATGATCACGATACATCCGATTGAATCTCAATTATTATCAAATCATTATATTTAGTTCAAACAAAACGAAGAGAGAGAGAGAGAGAGATCATTTTGCGCGTGACTCAAACTCGATAAGGATGTCATAAAAATGCAAATAAATATGACAAAGGGTTACAATCGAGGATCGTCCGTCATTCCCGTTGCTCGATATTTCTTCGGCATCGAAGGTTGAAGAGAAGGTTGGCCTGGTGTCATCGGGAGAAAAGGAGGTGAGCTTATTTAAATAATAACATCGGTGGCTGGGAGTTTTAAGAGCTGCCTGTCCCATCCCGCCTTACATGGCACGACAAGATTAGATAAACAGCGGCCGAGAGGGGCCCTCACCTGGCTCCCTCGCTTATATCACTTCGAAAAAGGCACTTTATTCCTTATTCAAATTAGTTGAAGGCTGTTTTGAATACAGACCGACCGCGCGCCTTTTAAATATCCTCGGGCCGGCTATTATAATACAAAAGGATTTTGGAGACGAGCTTCCTGGATCTCGCTCCCATCGCGAATAATTAAAAAACAAAAAAAAAAGGAAGAAGAAGAAAAAGAAGGAGGAGGAGAAATCATTATTGTTCCGTTCAACGATGATTTTCCATTCTCCTAGTCGGGATCGAGCGTTATCGAAATAAAACTGTTGCTCGAATGTGTAATCATTGGATTAAGATTAATTTTTACCTTAGAGATTAATTTGATATACAAATCTTAAAATTATATCTCTATTGAACTATTATTCCGACCCGAGATAAAATTTGTGTTTCTTCTTCAGAGTTACAAAAAAATATCCTCCCAATATAATAGTAATGATTCCGATCGAATAGTAAATTGAAGCGAAAGTTTAAAGATATCGCATTGTAAATATTTATTAATATCCCTAGACAAAGAGCGAATTGAAAAATAAAAATAATATAAAGTGCACGTACGTTCTCCGTTATTAGACCGCAAATTTTTCAAATAAACAATGATCAGCGTTGAATCTCCTTTGAAAAACTTTCACCCGTGTTTAAATAAAGGAAGCGAGGCAAGAGTTGCTTCACCGTTTCTCGAAGGGAAGGGAAAAGAAACGCGAGGACCTTGAACCCTCAGCGGAGGGGTGAGGCTCAATGGCGGTCAGACGTTCCGCGGAGTATCCTTAATGAGTTGCCACATAGGAAGAATGTACACACGAGGCTTGTTGCATGCCTCCGGTTAAACGCGAGGAAACGTCCCTATCAGATAGCCACGTTCGCGTTCGCGTTCGAACGTGCGTGCGCCTCCGCTTACTGCTTTCGGAAACGGCCGGTATTACGTATGGTAATTCTCTAATTGCTTCATTTCAATCGGTGCCGCTGCTTTCTCTCACGGAAAATAAACTCTAACTTGCTGATCCTTGCCGAAAACCACGTTGGAACGATCCCAATCACGACTTGATGACACTTGACGACATTTTAGGTTAGATTCGAACACTAAAATCCGTTTCTCGATTTATACAGCCATTAACGATCACTTCGTAAATATTAAACTTGTGCTCTTTAATTCAATAGAATATACGAAAAAGTAAAGCTGAGTGTCGTCCAATAAAAATTGTTTCCGTGTATTGCGTTGATACGAGTTCGTATATTAATACTATTATATGCAGAAATGACGCGTTGCAAGTAAATAATTTCATTGTAATATATATCAAATGGTTTAATAAGTAAATTAACATATTACGTTATTAACTATTTTCATGAAAAATAAAAATCTAATCAGAATACAGCATAAACTTTATTTGAAAAATCTTTCTTTAGGTTAGGTTTATCTTAAATTCTAATTAGATAGAATTGCACGAATTTCAATGATAAGAATCGTTTTAAGTATCGTTGATGCACGATTACTAATCATTCGACAAATTTACTCGTATTACAAGACATAACAAAATTAATTTAAACAATATTTGGTTATGAAATTCAGATGAACTGAGAAAATTTATTTTCTACCGTATACGTATATTCTTGGTTTGTTAAAAATGCATTGAGATATTAAGTCTTGTAATATCAAGATTATTATTTATATTATAAAAAAAAATAGCTTAATTTGTACCTTTTTTGTAGTTTTCTATCTTACAATGTTTTATATTACAGTTGAAATATCTTCTTGCACAATAATAGTTTCACTAATAATATCGATGAATTAACAATTTTAGATTATAAACTTCTATTTCATAATTTCACAAACGTTGCATCGAACAAAACACTCAAACGATTTTATAAAATTTATAAAATTTTCTCTTCTTTTATCACAATTAAGCAAAAATTAAGCAAAAATTCTATTATTACGCAACAAAATTCGTCACGGCCGACATCTTGCCATACATGACTCATCGAATCTCACTAATAACATTAATTATAACAAATTGACGATAGATGGCACGACGATTGGCCTTCACGATTCGAGACAGTAGTTCTTAAACTAACAATTTTGAGATTTGAAACATTCTTCAAATGACTTTAAATATTTCGCGTTCTCGTTGAATCCATTAGCTATTACCCGATTTATTTTAAAATTTATCGTAATTTATGAATTTAATTTAAAAAATGATCCTTTAATTCTCGTATCCCTAAAAATTCACGAATCGCGAAATAGACGATGTTCGGAAAATACGATGCGAGAAGAATTTCGACCTCGGTCGTCCCACGCGAGTGGGGGCGCAACAGGATTAACTTTCACGAATGCGAAGCGTGAATTCCTGGTGGAAGAGGAGAGCGGAGGCTGTGGCGTGATAGGGTGTCGGAAGGGATAAGAGGCATCGGAATTAACACGTAAGGAGGAAGAAGCGTCGGTCGCAGGTGTCGCGAGGGGCGCGAAGAGGGCCGTTTCGCTCGGCTAAAGAGGCAATCGGCGCCTGGGAGGCCGCGCGGGGACACACAATGACCGGATTGCTTGAATTATGGATGGCCAGAGTCTTTGTCGGGGGCCGACTCGGTCGGGCAGCCGATCACACGCGACTGATAATTCTTGCGCAGCTTTCGGGGCCCCTTAAGCTCCCCCGTGGAAGCCCAACCACCGCTCGCGCTGTATACACGCTCGACGTGTCCTGTCGACGTTCCTCTTGCGCTCTCTGCGCCTCCGAGAACGGCGGGCGTGGGTGATGCGGGAATAATGATGGGGGGAGGGCTCACCGTGAGAGATTTTAGACGACGATTGTCGTGTCCCGGCTGCTCGCTCAACCTTCTCAGAAACGTCACTTACCAACCGAACATGTCGGCACGCTAACCATCGATTCTTCTCGATCTATCTGCTTATTAGGAAATATATTTTCGATTACAATTTTTTATCTCGTGATATTTTCTTACATTTCATTACATCCTTCGTCTTTTAATTTCTTTATCTACTTTCTTTTTAATCAACTTTGAATTTTATTGTTTCGTTATTGCGTCGATAATTCTTTTACATCGAGATGTAATATTTTCCGATATATTATACGAGCTATCTTAAAAATGAGTTGTAAGTGAAAATGTTAAATGTTGTTTCCGCTGATAAGATATCTTTTACAATTATTTTCACTTAGATGTACGACCGGATGTTGGTGGTATCACGTTCATAAATGCGAAAGGAGATGAGAAATAAAACACGTTCGTTTTCGATTAAATTATTCAGTTACAACTTTTAATTACGTTTATAAAGATGCGTGAATTCGAATCATCTAATGTTTATTATAATCATCCTTAATCTTATGCGTCTTAAATGTCTATAAAAAGAACCTAACCTAATTTAAATAAAATACACAAATATTCATTAACTTTACCTATCAAGAATCCACTTTTAACGTAACGTATAAGAAGAATGCAGGATTTACAATTTATTCGATTAATCTTAAAATGCAAAATCTCTATCCTTTTTGTAAATAATACGCGTCGTCCACTATTCCTAGCGCGCAATGACAACAAAAACTACGAACGATATCTCTGACTTCTCGAAGTACATTTATCGGCCACTAGCTGTCTCTTTACAAATTTCTCGAAACATCGTGAGAAAGGTGGACAACGAGTCGAAACTCGAACGGCAAACACCACTCGCGCTAACTACCGGCGATAATTGCGGCAGAACGATCAATCCTACGTCCATTGTTCCGCGTTGGCGGAGAGAGACGTGCGAATCCGGTGTAATTTATTCCGTCCAGATTCCTTGGGTAACACCGAGGAGCTCGTAAAGAAGGAGCACGGAGGGAAAAGAAAGAAAGGAAGGAAGAAAGGAACGCGAGAAGCGGAGCGATTTGCCAATCAGGATAGGACGAGGCGCGAAGCGCCAGGCATACCTGGACGACAAATGCGGCGGAGGGGGGGGACAAAAGGCGCCAAGTTTAAGTCGGTTCGATCCAGCTTCGCCTACAGATCGTATATTTCCCGCTCGTTGCGCCGTGGCACACGCGCGGTATTCGCGGAATGAAGGCGTCCGCGCCGCTTGAAATCCTCCTCCTCCGTGGAAATAAAAACCGGCGTCTTGAACGAACACGCTCGGCCATCCCTCACTGCGGGCCACTGCCGCGAAAATAATCGCCTACGCGTGCGATTCTTCTTTTCTAATAGGGGAGACTTTTAAGATGGAGGGAGTGGAAGACGCAGTTTCGAATACTTGGAATTTTTAAATTCAATTATATTCGTTCCGAGATGGAGGTAATTTGCAATTCGGATTATTTGGAATTGGGACAATTTTTAAATCGTATGAAAAAGGATCGAATCGATTAATTTAAAAATTTCTATTTTCCTACATTTCGACGATATCCATCTCTTCTAAGTTGATCGTTGAAGTTTTTAAAGTATAAACTAAATTTTAATAAAACATAATAAATGAAATCAAACAACCGCTCGAAATTATTACTTACAATTCTCTATCGAAACAAATTATATATATATATATATCCTTAAGAAAATAGTTATAGGAAAGATAAAAGAGCCTCGAGAGAACTTTTTTCTTTTTTTTCCTTCGAAACCCAGTCAAAGTTGAGCAACTCGCCACGGGTGATTATACGAAAGGAATTTCGATCCGCCTAATTCACCGCACAACTGCGTTCCAATCTTTTCTACACCGCAGCCTATACCGATCACGTACCACCACTACTTTGCGTACGTGCAGCGTACGGCAAGTAAATGGGCGCACATTTAGCCGAGCGACGTGGTCGATTCTTGCATAAAAGACAGGTTCAACGGCGGAGATTTAATCGAGCAGAAACGTAGCGGAGTGATTATAACCGAAAACACGGGGTGGCGCGGCGGGGTCACGATTAAGCCTCGATAACGAGGAACAAACTATTAGAGGCCGCTGATAGCAATTTGCCAAGGGTCAGGGGAGTGAATTGAAATCCGGCCACGAGGAATGCGGCGTTCCTTTCCACTCATTAACCGGTAGTAATAAGGGCCTGGTATCGCGTTGCCTGCCTTATTATAATTTATATATACACACACACACACACACCCGTATCGGCGTATTCCGCCGCGTTGAACAAAACGCTGAGAGCTCAGCCAAGATGATACGCAGCTGAAATCTGACAAACCGTAAAATTCCACGGCGGCGCGTGGACCATATCCCCCCCTCCCCTTCCTCTCCTATCTTGATTTTACACCCTGCGTTTACGATTCTCTCCGCGATACTGGCCGCGGTTTAAATAGAGGGGGGTCTCAGTAATACCACGCCACTTGGGGCTGCCCTCGAATTCTTCTTTCCCTCCGTCCATTGACGACTCGAAACGTAGGGATTGGGATATTGAATCCTGAAAAATTTTCCCTTTCTTACTTTCTTCCATCATTTCGTCGTATATTTGACCGTAGTTTTAGGGAGTTTATTCTTTTTCTCGACCATGCTGCAAAATTTGGTCTATACTGTTGCGAAATTACTCTGGAAATTCTGGTAAAAATTATTTTAAGAGAAGGGAGTAGTTTTTAATCGAGTTTCGTTGTTGAAATTTGTACGAAGAGAGAAAAGCAAGGTTTGAAATTGTAAAAATTTTCCTTCTCGAAGATTTCTAAGCGTTAGGCGGGGTGGAAGAACGGCGGAGTTTCCGGTGGACGAACGTTCCACGGTCTCAATTAGCTCTGTATTCAAATTAGGAACGGTGGGAAACGGGAACGGCACGCACGATCGGGCGTCGATAAACGTGAAGACGCGAAAATTCATGGCACACCGGTCACGCGCCTCCGGCGTGGTTAATTTAAGGATCGAGCAGCGTACGAGATGGGGTTTTTCCATCCATCCGTGGATTCGTGGCGAGGATTCCTCGGGAATCGCAAACGAAGCGAGATTCGAAGGAGATTCGTTATTTTTCAATGCGAATCGAATTTAAAATTTCCCCTTCAAAAATTTAGAATTTCGATTAATCGGTTCTAAAGTTCTTGATTGAAAATTGGATGAAAAATTTTTAGCTCGATTTTTAGAATCGAAAATAATTAACTTTCTACGTTTGTGTATTTAAAAAAAGAAAATAGAAATAATCTCGCTTTTTGCCAACTTTTTGAAGAGGAATAACAATGCTTTCTGGAACACTTCGAACAATTCGAAGATGCAAAAGTGCGAAGAATCGTATTTCCCTCTTCGAGAAAATTGACAACATTTTTCAATCCAATTTCGAAAGTGGCCTACATTTTTTTCTTTATGTCAGAGACAGACGGTTGGAGAGAGATACAAGTAATTATTAGTTGCTGGAGAAATGTGAGATCTGGCCCGATTTCGCCACCGAATAACGCGTATTAAGAGGCGGATTAAGCAAGGTTTTGAAAACCTCTTCGGTTGGTTGGACGAATAACGTGGGACGATGCGCGTGATCTATCTATCTATCCGTGGAGAAACAGTCGTAATTGTCGACATGTGAAAGGAAAAGTGATTGTCCCTCCGTGACACGAGATCTCCACGGCTAGGACCCGTGCAAACAAGCATCGCAGGGAGATCGATTTCCAAGTTTCCAAGTCCGTTTTCCAAGAATCTGGACGTTCAAACGTGAGACTCGAGGAGATAAAAGTAATTGGAAGAACGAGGACAGGTTGCAAATAATTAAAATTTCGAGTACTGTAAAATTACTTCGTCGGGAAAATTCGAAGGAATCTCACGACAAATTTATGTTATCGACGAGTCGAACGAACGATCGTTAAGCGTTGATCTCGGATTGAAATTTGGGACGACCGAGGTGTGAGAAAAATTGAAGAATTTTTTCTCCTTCGATCCATAGATACAATTCAATCGTTTGTTCTATTTACTTTCCCTCTTTATTGTGACGCAACGGGGAAAACGAACCTTTTAAATTTTTCATAAGATTACGCGAGTTGGCAGAGACGATAGATAATTGACTGGATATTCAATCCGTTGGATGTTCTATGAAAAAGGAAAACCAGCTCGCATATTTACAACAGATATCGAGCAACGAGATTTCCAATTTACCTTCTTTCTCTTCGTAGAAAGGAAATGAAAAATATTTTAAATTAGAATCTTTTTTAATTTACATTCTCCACAGTGCGCTTTCCATTGGTCCGACGGTAACGACATCGTCGCCAGAAGAGACAAAATTAACGAATTTTCAAACTCGTTCAATCTCAACACCTTTCCACGACGAACGACCGATCAACAAAAGCGAACCAAAAAAAAAAAAGAACTCAATATCAAACTCAATCCCCAATCAAAAATTCCCATCTCCTAACTTCAACGCACATTAAAATCTCTCTTCTAGTTGCAAACATCAAAAATTATAATATTCGAAAATATAATCCCTGCTCTGGAAAATAAGCCGAGAGGAAAGGGAAGTTGGTCACCGAGATCGAGAAGACAATCCCTCGCATTCGGGAAAACGAATTCGCGGTAGCGTCGGGCCAGACGATTCCGTTGATCCCGGCACGTACACGTGTTACGTGTTAGGCGGTGGACACGCGGTTTGGAAAGAGAGGGGCGTATAGAGACGAGAGCGTGCACGAGTGCGTGATATCTTGGGCAGGGATCTTAGATCGGGGGCCCGTGATATCGAGCACGCATATTACGGAGGCCCGGGCGAGCAGATGCCAAGTTCGGTTGGGCCGCTGCCTCCGTTCCCGCTCGTTGCCCCGACGCGAGAAGGGAAGAGGAACACGCGAGGAAACGGACGGGCGGCGGAGTTTTTCGAGCTCGCCCCGCGGGAACCCGCGAGAGGAAGGGGAGGGGGCCCGCTTCCTCCGCTCCTCGAGAGAGGGAGGGGGCTCTTTGGGATAGGATTCGCCGATTATTATTATTATTATTATCGTCGATATTATCCGCGCTGTTGTCGTCGGAAGGGTTGACTTTTTGTCCTCGTAGGAGGGGGAAATATCGTACAGGTGTAGGCTCTTTTAATTAAATGTTACGAGGACGTTGATCCTCGGTGTGGTTAATAT
The DNA here is from genome assembly GCF_029169275.1 of Apis cerana. Taxonomy (NCBI): domain Eukaryota; kingdom Metazoa; phylum Arthropoda; class Insecta; order Hymenoptera; family Apidae; genus Apis; species Apis cerana. The sequence goes on along the minus strand of NC_083859.1, from coordinate 7,815,002 downwards.
CGGTGAATCTAAATTTTCTGTATCGGACAGGAGCGTGGAAAATATTTAACGAATTTCTTCGTAATTCGTTGCACGTCCAGGAGATAAAACAGTTTTCTGTGTCGAAAAAATTTAACGATTGTTTATAATTGGTCGAGGAAAAATTATAAAATTTTTTCGGACGTCGTACGAGAAGATGTTAACTGGCTTAATGGAAAATATTTAACGATTCTTCGTAATTCGTTGCACGTCGAGGGACAGTTTTCTGTGTAGGAGCGTCGAAAAAATTTAACATATTGTTTATAATTGGAAATGGACACAAAATTGGGCTTAATGGAAAAAATCTTCAACGATTCCTCGTAATTGCAAGTCGAGGAATGTATAAAATATGGGATTGATTTCCGCGTCGAATGGAAGGAAGCGTAAAATAAGAATGATTGTTGGCGATTCGTGGCGAGTGGAGGAAAGTCGCGAGGAAATGGACATAAAATATGGGCGTATCGTGGGACGGTGGCGGGTTGGTTAATTAGTAACGGTCTTGGCCGAAGGGCTGTCCGCTGTTCGGCCACCGCAGCTTTCCCCAACCCGTTTGCCCTACTTCCGCCGCGAATACATTACGCCGGGGTGTATCTGTTTTTTTGTCGCGACGTTTCATTAAGGAACAACACTCGGCTTCCTCCTCCTGTCTGTTTCACCCATATGCCCGGTCACAAGTGGCAACGACCAACGCTCCGCTGCGTATTTTAATATAAACAGGAATCGAAACGATCTCTCTTAACAGAGAATTTTATACAACTAAACAACGCGTCCTCTTTTCTTATTACACATTGTACCTCTCGATAACTAAAAACGAGCGAAAATAATGCAGCCAAATAACCTTTCTTCCCGAATTTTTCTCTTATTCCTCGCTCTCCATCCTTGTAATAACCGAAAACGTGTTTCTTCGTGATGGTATAAATAACGAGAAAAAGGGAAGTTCGATCTGATTTTACGAAAAAAAAAGTTCAGAGAGAAACGAAAAGTCTTGGCGAATTTTTCTCATAATTTCCACTACCGTCGAAATAAACAAAAAAATATCGATCCTTAACCGGAAACGTGATATAATATAAATAAGGATAAAAAATTGATGGAAAGAAAAAAAAGAAGTTCAGAGAGAAACGAAAAGTCTTGGCGAATTTTTCTCATAATTTCCACTACCGTCGAAATAAACAAAAAAATATCGATCCTTAACCGAAAACGTGATATAATATAAGTAAGGATAAAAAATTGATGGAAAGAAAAAAAAGAAGTTCAGAGAGAAACGAAAAGTCTTGGCGAATTTTTCTCATAATTTTTCTCATAATTTCCACTACCGTCGAAATAAACAAAAAAATATCGATCCTTAACCGGAAACGTGATATAATATAAGTAAGGATAAAAAATTGATGGAAAGAAAAAAAAGAAGTTCAGAGAGAAACGAAAACTCTTTTTCTAATTTCTCCAATCACCGAAATAAATAGAAAATATATCGATCCTTGTAATAACGACAAAGTTAACGAAAGATAACTTTCTAGGGAATTTCTACGAAAAAAAAAAAAAAAGAAAGAAAACTTCTTGGACTCTTGAAAAAATTCGCCCGTTTCTCGAACCAAACTTCTCCTCCCGGAGAGGAGAGGTGATGATATCTCGTGCATCTCGGGCAGGGAATACCGAGGAATCCGATTTATCCTCCGGTTCCCGCGAAGGATCACCCCGAACAGAGTTTCTCCTCCGTCTAAGAATACGTTTCACCGAGGTATGCGGAGGTAGGGAAGCGGATCGGAACGGAGAGAGAGCAATATCCACCCCGCGAGATAGGAGTGGACCGTCCAACGTGTTCCCCTGTTATTAGGGACAATTTCCAATTGGCCGCGGGCTCCCATCGCGGCCCCAACCTGTGGAGAACCAACATTCTCCCTCCCTCCCTCTCCCTTTCTCTCTCTAACGTTACGCGCCACCCGAGGGGGTAAGTACGTGGAGGAAGTCTCGCGTGGTTTTGTTCCGCTTTTGGGGGAGAAAAATGCCAACAAAATATACCGACCCGGTATAAATTCGAACGTCTCTTTAAACTCGCAACGCTCGTCCTTCCTCGGAGATTTTTCGAGGAGAGGGAAAGGGGAGGAGGGAGGAAGGTGGAGGTTTTTTTTCCTTCTTCCAAGGGAAATACTTTCGAGACGCCGGGTAGGTACAGGTAAATGTATCCTCCTCTCTCTCTCTCTCTCTCTCCCTTTCCAGGTGCATCGCGAGCATATTGTATGATAAGCAGCGATGCATTTTTGCCACGAGACCCCGCCTGGGGGCGATTCGAGGCACTTCGAAGCCGTGAGAGGGTGGAAAGGAACGTGGGGGGGAAAAAAGGAAGAGGAGCGATCATGATGGGGGCTTGGAATCGCGTGTGCGTGCGTGCATGTATGGGGCGCACATTACATTACCACGGGCCCGTGAGAAGGCAGATTGGGACGTATAATCATCGTGATTATCTTGTATTAGGTATTGACCACGGATTTGCATAATGGTTGCCCTACCTATGGGCACAGCCTCCCCCGGTGGAGCACCGACTACCCCCGTCGTACCGCTTCTTCCGCCCCCCACCGAATTTTCGAGATTCCAAAAATTCTTTTTATCGTATCTCTTTTATCTTATTCTATCTCCAAGAGGTGTGGACAGTTTCGTTTCGTTTCTCGAATTTAGAAATGGTTGTAATTCGAAGGTGTAAAGAAGGAGAGGCGTCGAAAGAGCGAAGCTGTGGTTAAATTTGAATTACGTTCGATCGCGATCGGTGTTTTGGGAGCGTCAAACCATAGCCTTCCCAACGGATGGATCGAGTTTCGCGGGGAAGTAGGGAGGGTTGCCGACATCTCGAGGAAGCTTTCCTTGGAAATCCTTCGTAATATCGAAGATTTATTCGAGAAATTGGTAATTAACGATCGAGCGTAAGAAGACTCTCGATGATTGACACTCCTTGGATGCGCCATTTTTGTGAAAATGGAATACAATTTTATAAGAGAATAATCGTACCTTTTCCAACGATCGTCACTCCATTTCATACTCGTCGATAATATCGTTAGTTCGCTTATTTCGCGAAATCACGCGTATAAGGAGCGGATGATGAACGATTATTAAGGTCTCGCTTCTGTGCTTAACCGTCCACGATGATATATCTCGAATATATTGCGGAGCGAACTTTCAATCTATCCTACACTTGTTAAAAGGTCTGGAAATATTGCGTTTAAATAACTTCATCGAATCTCCAGACATCTGAAAAAGAATCTATGTTATTAAACGCTTATCAAAAGATTTAGAAAATTATTACCTTCGAATAAACGCTTGCCAGAAAATTCATTTCCTTTAAAAACTTCAACCTCACTTCCAGACAAATCATATCCAAAGAAGAACCCATGCTATTAAACGCTCGTTAAAAGGTGTGGAGATGTAACGTTTGAATGAACGCTTGGCAGAAAATTCATTTCCTTTAAAAACTTCAATTTCACTTCCAGACAAATCATATCCAAAGAAGAACCTACGCTCATTAAAAGTAGAGATGTAACGTTTGAATGAACGCTTGGCAGAAAATTGATTCGGAAATTTCAACTTTATCGAAATCCAAAGGAAAGGGAGGGAAAATTCGTACAAAGTTCGATCGGAGACACGTTGCGAGGAGGGTGAAACCAGGTGAGACGGTTTTCTGCGACGACTGAACCATGAACGGAGAGATAACGATCCCCTCTCGATCTCGATCGCGAAACGCATCCCAGGCTCGTAAACGCACGCACGCACGCACGCACGCACGCACGCACGCAAGACGCGACGCGGAACGCGGCCAACGATCAGAGGAGGAGGGGGGAGGCGAGGGTTCCGTGAAATGGAACGAGACGGAAGCGAAGATTTTAATCTATCCCAACGTCGAACGAGGTTATGGCATATGGGGGACCTTAAGCTCGTGGGACCATCGAGAGAGAGGAGTCATTCGGCCCGGACGACTAATTACCGGACTTCCGTGAACCCAATTCCTCGGATGGAATCCTAATTTTTCCTAGCTTCCTAGGAAATTGATCTAACTTCTCCAATGATTCTAACGCTGCCCCCCTTCATTGCACGTCGTAACAGAAACTGGAGCGAATAAAGAGCTGCTGACCGTTTAACCACTCCCATGCTTGTTCTTCCCCCGACTCAGCCGATAAATGGAGCCGAACACGCTCGAGTTTCGTAGAAACACGAATAAAGGATCGTTTTTCGCTTCTTCCCCTGGAAAAACAACCCTCTCTCCGCGAGAGATCCGCGTAGGCGTAGTTTGGCGCAGGGGACGATAGTAGGCGTAGTCGAGAGAGAGAGAGTTGCATGCAGCTCGAGAGAAGAGGAAACAGAGGAGAGAGAGGAAGAGAGAGAGAGACTAGAAGAGACGGGAAGAGGGAGGAATTATCGGGGTCTCTGCTTTGCCTACGGGCCCACAGGTCCCTCCGCGGAGTAGCTAATGCAAGCGACCATTACTCGGATGGTGAACCAATGGAGAGGATCCCCACGCCCCTTCGAACATACTCCGCGCAGACGGCATGCAAATACGCGCGTGCACAGGACCAAGTGTATATATCTTTCCTCCTCCTTCTCCTCCTCCTCGATTCTCCGCCGAGCTCGTCCCTTCTCCCTTTCTTTCTTTCTTTCTTCCTTTCTTCCTCCTTTCTTTCCCCGCCTGCCATCGCGCTGCCACACAACGGCGGACACTTTTTCCGGGTTAATTGAACCCGAAGGCAGCGATTCCCCCTCGCGGGGGAAGAGAAGGAGAGGTATCGATTATGATAATTGAACCGAGCTGTCCGACCGATGCTCGTCCATCCCCCGTCTGTCACCGGCCGTCCAGCTAATGGATCGCTCGAGCGCATCGCCTCCTCGGCTCCTTCTAATGTCACCGTCCCTCTGTCGAGGAAGGAGAGAGAGAGGGAGGACGAAAATGATAAGCAATAAGGAGAGAAGGAGAGAAATCATCGTCCCCGATTCTCCATCCCTCCTCCTCTGTCGAGGGGAGAGAGAGAGGGGAGGACGAAAATGATAAGAAAGGGAGGAAGATGGAGCGTCGTGGAGTGGTCGAAGTGAGGCGATTTAAAAAAAGCGAGATCCTGCCCGTGGTGGTAAACAATGGGCAATGATAAATACGACGCATTCCCACAGGCTATTATAATCTTATTGCTCGAGTTGTTTTCTCGTGTGCAGGTGGCGAGGCCACGAAAATAGGAGGGGGAGGAGGGCACCAGTTAGAGAGGAGATGTATATAAACGAGTACGGAGAAAACGGTACGAGCGCCTCCTATGCTCCTCTCTCTCTCTCTCTGCTCGCTTCTCGAAGCCCCCCGAAGTCGACGAGGGGGCCACAGATGCCACGGCAGAGATACTGATTATAAACTCCATTCCATTTGTAACGAGGTCCATCTATTTTGGCGCCCAACGCTCGTTGCCTCGGCTCTAGGTAGCGCCAGATTTTAATACGATATCCTCCGCATTATCATTCGTTTCGGGCCTCCCCTCCTCCCTCTCCTGCTCCTCCTCGTGTCTTCGAGGAACCGATCTTCTCTCTCTCTCTCTCTCTCTCTGGTTCTGGATTCGAACAATTTGGAAATTTGGAAAAGTTGGCGTGTGAAAGGAACGCGAGACGGTCTCTCTCTTCGTTTCTGGGAAATTTCTGGGCGTATATCTTTCCTTTCCTTCTTCTCTCTTCCCTTCTTTCCTTCTTTTCGAGGGGGCTCGTGCACAAATCACGGAAAAGGGACCAAGGGTCGTGGGGACGGGGCTCGTTTTTTCCGTGACACGGGGGAGGAATGTCACCCCTGCATTGTTTTAAGACATTCCTAACGGGAGATCCCTCAGGTAGACGTGGTTTTTACGAGCGTGCCCGTTCGTTAGGGGGTCTTCCTTGCTTCGATCGAATTTTCCACCAACCGAGGGCCTTTCCTACGGTGTTGCTCCGCGTCGTCCGTCCGAAAGTGAGACAAAAGGGACTAAATCTTCCGTGACGTTTCTTCTTTTCTTCTCCCTCTAGGGAGAAGGAGAGAATGTAGCGCGCAGGTAACCTAGAACCTGCGGTTTTACACAGAGCCGATCCCGGATCAGCCAAGTTTCGTATATCAATTAACCAAATGTTCCCGGCTACCGAAAATTTCATCGAATGCGGAATTCTCCGGCCAACCGAAGAGGAAATATTATCGTTCCAAACCCGTCGATCCAAAGAACTCTCTCCAGATCCAGAGAAGAAATACCGAAAGAAGATGCTGAGAAGGAGGCGCCAATTGTTAATATTTCTCTCTTCCTTTTTCTTCCCCACTCCTCGAATTATTCGCGAAAACGTGTTTCCGTGTTCGAGGCGAGGCATGGGAACCGACGGCGGGGTCTGCGTTCAGGGAAGCAGGTGTTGATTCAGTAATCGGGCTCGAGTAATTAGCGGGTTGAGCGATGGGTGGATGGCAAGAAACGAGCCTCCTAGGCTCCTACCTCGTCTCCCCGCGGATCGGGGCACGCGTGCAGCGGGCCCCCTCGTTCCAGTCCATTTTTCCCAGCCCAGCTACGGGACAATTAGCGTCGTAAACCGTGTTAATCCTCCCCCGGGGCTTCCCTCCGAGAGGAATAATATCTCTCGAGTTATGAGGAATATAAGGAAGCGATAAGGGGGAGAGATCCGTGGCGAGGGACTCTCCTCCTCGACTCTTATTAACCTCGTTCGAGATTAGATGCTACCTGCGAGATAAACGAGGGTGTCAACAGTTCTCCACGCCGTGTCCCGTTCTCTGAGATTTTCTTTCAAAAATTGACTCTTCCTCAATTCTTATCTTCTTTGTTTCGATTTTCAATAATTCTTTATATATATTCATAATTTCTTCTCGATCCATTCTTTTGGAATTATTGAAAAGAAAATAGTAATAGGAAATGATCGGAGAAGGGAATATGGTAGTTGAATTTACTTGGGGATTGAGGATTTAAAAAATTATCTTCCTGAATTCTTGTTTTCGAGTTTCGATAATTCGCTACAAATTTTCATATTTCTTCTCGATCCATCCTTTTGGAACAATTGAGAATAGTAGTAATAAGAGATGATCGAAGAAGAGAATATGGTAATTGAATTTACTTGGGGAATTTAAAAAATTATCTTCCTGAATTCTTGTTTTCGAGTTTCGATAATTCGCTATAAATTTTCACTCATAATTTTTCTTTTCTTCTCACAGTGTCCATTTTGGAACAATTGAGAATAGTAGTAATAAGAGATGATCGAAGAAGAGAATATAATAGTTGAATTTACCTGTGGATTAAGAATTTAAAAAATTATCTTCCTGAATTCTTGTCTTCGAGTTTCGATAATTCGCTATAAATTTTCACTCATAATTTTTCTTTTTCTTCTCACAGTGTCCATTTTGGAACAATTGAGAATAGTAGTAATAAGAGATGATCGAAGAAGAGAATATAATAGTTGAATTTACTTGGGGAATTTAAAAAATTATCTTCCTGAATTCTTGTCTTCTCCTTTATTTCGATTCTCGATAATATATCATTCATAATTTCTTCTCGATCCGTCCTTTTGGAACAATTGAGAAGAATATCAGAATGGTAATATCAGATGATCGAAGAAACGACTTGAAGATTACGCGAAAAAATTCTTTCCTCGTATTCCTCGATTTTCGATCATTCTTTTTCTTCTCGATCCATCCTTTTACAATAATCGAATATTTTCGAGGTAAGGGGAGGCGATCGAGGAAGCGAGGTGGGCATGGTAATTGAATTTACTCGGGGATTAGCGCGAGGGACGCGTGGACGACGACGATCGATTCCTCGATTCGACGGGGGCCCGGCCGGTGGTAGCGGCACGTTATCGGGGATAATGTGTCCCGACTAATTTAGAGACGTCTCTCCGGCTCTCCTGCCCGGTAGATCCTGCTGTATACCTGCAGATGGCATTCTGACTGCCGTCCACTCTTTCTGTCCCGCCCCCCCTCCCCTCCCCCCAGCGATCGGGGGCCCCTCGCTAACGAGGTCCTGCCACGAAGCCGAAGGACACGGGACCCACGGCCTGTCAATTAAGGACACGGCTCTACCGGGCCACATTTCTGCCTCCTCTTCTTCTTCTTCTTCTTCTTCTTCTTCTTCTGGTTCTCTCTCTCTGTTTCTCCGTTCGTTCTTGTCAGGTTGATGTATGCAGCGACAGTAACGCGAGAGGGGAGAAGTACGAGGAGTACTTTCACATTTCCCGTGCTGGAACGTGTACTCGATCGGAAAAATGTTATTAATGGTAATATTAAATAAAGCGATGGATCGCGATAAAAATCGTGTCGAGTTGAAATTTTTGTAATTGTTGGGAGTGGGGGGGGGGCAAAGATTTTAATTAAGATCGAGACTTTTTTTCTTTCTATTTGTTATATATATATATATATATATATGTTAATGGAAAAGAACATTCTAATCGTATAGATATAAGAAGATTCTTTTATCCATCGTACAACAGGCTGTTGTAACGACAGTTCAATTTATCAATGTAATTTCTTGTATTAACGTTACATTCGATATATGATCAATAGGAAAATATTTCAATCTTGGACGATCATCGTGTTCGATGTAAATGAAAGTAAGTTTTACGATTTTGAATATTCGAATATTCAGCTCTCTTCCAAGCTTCTCTCTACGAAATGAAATTGGCGAATTGTTATTATTTTTTAGAAACTTGTACAAATATAATACGTGTATATATATATTTTAAACGTTTTTTAAAGTCGGATCAATAGTTTCGGAAATATTTCAGTCTCGAACGATCTATCGTGCCAAGTTCGTAATTTCGCAATAAATGAAATTGTATAGCTCTTCCACCGTCACGTAGTGCGAGCAAAAAGAGCGGTCCCAATGAGACCTGTTTCCAGTACATTACGTTTCTTCGGTGGAAGAGGGTTGCTCTTTGAAAACTGGTGGTATGCGCGTGTCGTGGCCACCAGTTTTTTCAAACGGGATCGAGATGTATAGGTGTATAAAAGAGACGGGCGATCTGTTAGATCGATCGGGTCCGATCGAGCGGGGATAAAGGAATGCTTGGAGAACGCGTACGCGCTTCCTCAGCGTCTTCTGACGCACAATCGGGTTCCGTTAACGCGGCGGGGGGTCCGGCAGCTGTGTCTGTGGGAAGCGTTAAAAAGCCACGTACACCCACACCGCCGCGTTGAAGGAAGAGGCTCACTCGATTATCGCTCCTTACCCATCTCTCATTATCATTCCCGACACTCTCTTTCTGCTCCCTCTTGCGGAATCGCTACTCCAAGGCCATCACCGCCATCGTTTTCTTTTCACCAGATTTTCACCCACCTCTCGTGTTTATATATATATATATCTTGGCCGATTCCTCTCCGCGTTCTTCTCTCGTAATCTCTTTATCTTCAGGTTTTTCGAAATTTATGTATTCGTGATTATATTCCTTCTTCTTTCATCGTTTTTGCAAATTTTTCAAATAATCTTTTCTAAATATCCCTCTTTTCTTTCATCATCTTTGCAAATTTTTTAAATATTCTTTTCTAAATATCTTATTCCCTCTTTTCTTTCCATTATCTTTGTAAATTTTTTAAATATTCTTTTCTAAATATCTTACTCCCTCTTTTCTTTCCATTTTTGCAAATTTTTCAAATATTCTTTTTTAAATATCTTTCTCTCTTTTTTCTTTGCAAATTTTTTAAATATTCTTTTCTAAATATCTTCCTCCCTCTTTTTTCCATTTCTTTCTATCTTTGCAAATTTTTCAAATATTCTTTTCTAAATATCTTCCTCCTTCTTTTTTTTGCAAATTTTTTAAATATTCTTTTCTAAATATCCTCTTTTCTTTCTATCTTTGCAAATTTTTCAAATATTCTTTTCTAAATATCTTCCTCCTTCTTTTTTTTCCACTTCTTTCCATCTTTGCAAATTTCAAATATTCTTTTCTAAATATCTTACTCCCTCTTTTCTTTCCATTTTTGCAAATTTTTCAAATATTCTTTTTTAAATATCTTTCTCTCTTTTTTCTTTGCAAATTTTTTAAATATTCTTTTCTAAATATCCCTCTTTTCTTTCATCATCTTTGCAAATTTTTTAAATATTTTTTCTAAATACCTTCCTCCCGCTTCCGTTTCTCCCCACTTCTTTCCATCTTTGCAAATTTCAAATATTCTTTTCTAAATATCTGCCTTCCTTCCTTCTTTTCCCTTTTCGGCTTCCTTTCGACTTGGAAGGAGGTGGATACGTCGATAACCGGCGAAACAATACCGTTTGTTTGGCCCCTCTCCATTGAATCGCGTGCGGTCAATTATATTATGTTAAGTAGAGCATATGCGTGGCCCGTGACGTATCGCCGGGAACGATCTGCCGCTCTAATAACGCATTGTCCCCCTCGCGTGGCATATTAGCTTTATGCTAATATCGAAGATGCACCGATCCAATCTGCCCCCTACCTACGCGCTGCAACCCGCGTGGGTTGCACAGCCGAAAAACGCTCTCCCGGCCGGAAGGAAGGAAGGAAGGAAATCTCAACATTTCGACGATTTTCAAAGATCGCAGAAAACGCTCGAATCGATCCAAGAATCTTTCCAAACTACTCGTTATCGATTTCGATTTCATTACGAACTTAGGAAAAATCCCAAGGAACAAAATAATCCGAAGCCAATTGGGATTCGAGGAAAGGAAAAAGTTCCTCCAACTTCTTTCGATCATCGACTCGAAATCACCTGTCTTTTTTACTAGGTGAATATATATCCGTTGTACCAGTGAAATTTGCATCTCTCTCTCTCTCCTTCTCTCGTCACGATAATCGAAGGAGCAGAAAAGGAATTAATTCGTGTGCGTGTGCTATGATAATGGAGCTCGGTGGAAATGAAACGGCACGCAACGGGGAGGCTTTTAAACGCATCAAATCGGTTGCTAAGCGAGGCCGAGACGCGCGACCAGGTGAGAGATGACCTGCCTTCCCTCCACCCTAAAGAGGCGTGCCTCGTTAATTATTATGTCGCCCATTAAACCGATAATATTTCATCCAAGACGGAACGAAGTTGCAACCTGGAATTCTTTTTTTTAGAATAAAAGGAAGAAGGAGAGAAGGGAGGAGACGATCGCAGAATTCGATAGCCGTGGAGAAGAGATAGATCCATGGATTCCGTGGTTCGACTGCTCTAATCTTAACGACTCGTGTCCGACTCTGATTAGACCTTGTTTACAATCCTCGTGTGCCACGAGGGGATCGATGCCCGGTTCAGATTACTTTTTTCCCCCTTTCCTTGAAATTGAACATTCGTCGTCGTTGACGATTCTCCGGTTATTACACACTGTGCGACGTACATCTGAAAAAAAGGAAAAATAAGAAGATCTCACAGATGTCGGATAGACGCAGGATGTTTATGCAAATTCGAATTTCGATTCGATACGATCGGATATACATGGCGTGCATAAACGAGGATCCGATTCTTCGTTTCTTCTTTTTAAATATCGTAATAAATAGTTGGAACGATTCGATTTGATTTCTCCGTTAAAGTTTTCTACGTTAAACTTTTCTATACGTATTCTGTGAATACGTTTTGTGGAAAATAAAGTACATACGTACTTTTATTTAATTTCAAATCAAATTGCGAATTTGAAAAATTATCCAGAAATTAAAATTCAACTGTTAAATATCCAGTGTACAATAAAATGTACCCGTTTATGCAATATCTGTCTCTCGACACTGAAAAGTCGTTACAAATGATTCCGTCCATTTTTTTTATCAAAGCCCAAAATCCTCCAATTTTCGTTGAAAAAAATTGGATTGGATGGATCGAAGATCGATGGCGCGTAGAAATAAAAAAAAAGGAGGGAAAGATAAGATCGAGAGCCACGAAACAAGTTTCTCGCAGCTGATGAAACCGGGAATCGCTTTACAATTAAAAACCGATGGGTAGGGGAGGGGAGAAGGGATCTCTTTCCACGATTTCCACAGCGAGGAGCAGCGTCACCGATCCGGGAAACGATAACGGCGATGACTAACGCGCTTAAAATTCACTTTCATGCGTAACAGACCTAACGAGGATGTCGCTCGATCCTTCCAGTTAACCCCTTTAACCCTTTGCATCTCGCATTTTCTCATCTTGATTTTTGAATGATTAATTAAATTGCGACAACTTTTTTTCGAAATCCTCTCTTAACTCGCTTTACAACGAGAACTGTAAATAGGAAGAGTTCTCGACTCACGTTCACTCAGAAAGATAAGATATATATATATATATATATACATACAAAAGTTGCATCTTGATTTTGCCTTCGTATCAAGAAGCGGAAATGAAATTTAATAATGATATTAATCAGTGGAATTGAAATATTTACACGGTTACCAATTACCGTGATAAAAATAAAAATACACGATGTGATTCGACAGACCTACTTTTGAATTTCGATTAATAATTTCCAGTTAACTATAGAACAGATTTTGATGATTCTTTTTTATTTAATTCGTCGTATATTTTTCCGTCGTTAAAAAGAACAGACAGATCTATCTTCGTTACGTAATATATAATTGTACGAAACTGAAAAAAGCACGTAGGTGCAAAACAACTCGCGTATATCAGAAACGAAGCATCAGAAATATTCATTTGGAAATACACGTGTTCCACTAGGAACCATCAACCATAACGTGTTTCGCGTCCTCCCTTCCCCCGCCAATGTCCCCGCAATGTCAACTTCGGTCAATGTTGATGCACCGACCGGAAACGATTTTAATATCAACCTGAAAATTATGAACGTTAATGCATCGGAAAAGAAGTCTAATTCGTACTTCTCTCTCTTCTGCCCGTAGTACGCTTTTTTTCTCTCCCTAATTTTCTCTCTCTCTCTCTCTCTCTCTCTCTCTCCCTTCCAACCGGCAGATACGATCTGCGGACTGATTAATGGAAACGATGCGAATGCCGCGGGGTTCTGCGATTATACACCCGTTGTGTGCACGTACGTGTAAGTACATACACACGTATCAACATGCGAGGCGCACACATCTCCGTACACACAACGGAGAGTGGCCTTTTTACAAACAACTTTACATGCAACTTTGAGCCCGCGGTAGCCATTAAGCCAGGCACGCGATTCGCCAGATAGACCCGAGAGCGACTAATTCCGGGTGTAAGTGGGTGTCAGACAGAGGAGGAGGGAAAGAGACCGAGCATAGAATTTGGAATCTTGCCTAAAATTTCTTCCAAGTTACATCTACGATCTAAAAGGTTTACGAATATTAGTTAATTTTGTTTAACCAACATCGAATCCCCCCCCCCCCCGTAATAACACACGATGTTTCCAAATTGGAGTTATATTAAAAACTATAACAGATATAGCTTAATTTTGGTATAATCAACCCGTAAGGAGGATGATATTCTATATAGAGATTATCGAATAAATTAATATCCAACAGCAAATGTTCCCATCAAGTGTTATAACTATAACGTAGCTTATAAACGAAGCTTTATATTATTCACACATTTCTATTTGTTTTTAATTGATCGAGAACTTGAAATAATATATTATAAGTTTAAGCTCGATTCCTAATTCCCTATCCCCGCTTGGGAACTTAAATTCTATTACTTATTCATTCGCATATTAACCCAATATGCTTTTAACTAATAATGAAAACTAACAAACAAAACACCACGCACACAACTTATTCTCTCCGACCATTAATCTATTAATCTAAAGAATTTACAACACTTTATAAAAAGTGTAGAGAAACAAACCTTTTTTCCCTTAAAAACACGGTGGTCACCCATCCAACTATCAACCGCGGCGAACGTCACTTGACTTCGACGATCGAACGGTAACCAACACATCCTCGTATCCAAAGGGCATTGGCACATCGTGGTATGCGAATACCTATAGAAAAGGTATCGTTCGAACAGGATCGCAGGTTCCTCGAATCGTTTCCTCCGATATCATCCCCTATTGGCGGTTAAAGGAGGCATCTAGCGGCCAGTTTCCACGGTTCGGGATCGGGGGATCAGGAGGCTCGTGGCTCGCGCGAGTCCACCACGTTATATTTTATCATCGCACGGGCGGCGGAGACGGAAGAGGAGGAGGAGGAGGTTCGAAGTCGAAGGAAAAGAGAGAAGCTTAAAAAAAGAAAAGGAAAAAAAAGAAGCGAGGAGCTCGTAACGAGCGAGAGGCTCTCCCGTGGAAGCGAGAAAGAGCGAGAAAGGGCGGCTGGCCGCGGTTTATTATTTCGTCTGTTGGAAAGCAGGCTTGTTAGCGAGGCCGGGGGGCCAATCGGAGGCGTGCTTCCATGGACGCCCAGGTCGGTGGCCGACCAATCCTGCTCCATCGTGGCGAGAACATGCTACATCGCGTGTCGACGAGCACCTCCTCCCGGCATCGCGCGTCGCCCCTGTGTTTCCCTTCGTGGAAACCTTTTACGCAACCTTCCCCACGATTCCTCTCTCCCTCCTTCTCTCTCTCTCTGAAGCGTCTCCGTGTGCGTTTGTCCGTCTGTCCGTCTACCCTTTATATATGTGTCTGTGGCTCGCGGCCCTTTGTTTTGCTCGCCAAGCCTCCTACTTCTTCTCGCCCGCTCCACTCCTCCCCTTCCCCCTCCCTCTCCCTCTCTCTCTCTCCTCGTTTTTCCCTTTACAGAACTTCTCTGGCTTCTATGGAGCGAGAAGCTCGGACAGCCGCACACTTGTTCGCACTTATCGGCGGACACCGGTGAGGGACACGGACCGGCGGGGTCTAACGAGCACGCACCCTCCTCCCCCGACCCCATTATCGGGAGTTTTTGATTTAAACCCAGGGCAATGGGGGACGGGGAACGGTCCCGTCTACTACCATCCCGTATGGAAGACTTTGACCCCGGCCGCGGATTATGGACACACGGAGGGCTAACGAGGAACGCGCGGGATCCACTTGTCTGATCGGCCACGGGATGAATCCACTCCACTCCGCTCCACTCGCTTTTCGCGCGCCCAGCGCGATTTCTACTTTTTTCTTCTTCTTCTTCTCGTTGTCCAGCCTTTGTTATTTAAAACAAGGTGTTGTTGGATTTTGGATTTCGATTAGTTTCTTTATTTCTTTTTTTGTTTTCGTTTTTAATCTTGGCTAATAATTCTTGTTTAAAGAAAGAAAAAAGGAAGGCAGGTGTCGTTAATTGGATTCTTTTTTACTTTTTAATCTTGGCCTAACGTTTGGTTATTTCGACGATTCGAAGATTTGTTTATTTTGTAGTTTGCAAATATCGTGTAACTCTTGTCTAGCTGTTGACGAGCAGAGAAATTTTTATCATGGGGAATCATGTGTACGATGTGTGGAAAAATTGTAGCAAAAGTAAAATTTTTATCGATGAAATCTTTGTCGTGAAAGATAACTCGAAGTGAAGTAACTCGAGCGATGAATTTCGTATCTAGCTGTAAATAACAATTCGTTATTTTTATTCAAAAATCACCGAAGCGAGAGAGCCGCCAAAGTGAAACTCTATCTACAAGGTTGTCGGTCGTCGCAACGATTCCAACGTTGAGGCGCAATATGTAACATGTAGCGGGACGTCGCTTTTGAGAATTACGAAAACTCTGCAACTTCCTCGGGTATTTGTTCGATAATAAAAAAAAAAATAATAATAATAAATAAATACTGACGTAATTAAGACCTCCAAGACCGATCGATAACGATCTACCAGTTGCATTACGAGCCGATCGTGGTGTTGCGTAAACGTCTTCCTGATACACCTTAGATCCGTGCAGAAGAGAAATTAATTTATTGCCTCGATAAGGAGGAGGAAAAAAAAAAAAAAAAAAGAAAAGAAAAACAAACTGAAGGATGATTGCGGCGAACAATGATGGAGAAGCGAGCGTATCACAAGTAGATTCGAATCGTTTAATAACAAATATATTTTTCCAAGTAGAATAGAAGATTCGTATCTAAATACACGGTTGATTCGTGCAAAATGGTAGCAATTCGAGGTAAAATTAAAAGTAGATACGAAACTCCCGATGAATAATCTTATTAGAAATTTTCTCTTTATCTTTATTAATTTTCATAGTTAACTCGAAGTTGAAGTGTCGTAATTCTTCTTCTGGATTGTGTATATTAAAAAATAACTGTTTTATAAAAGTACTGACCTCTTTAGTTTCCTCGCACATTTTAGAATCTCGTGTTTTCAATATTGTCACGATATTATTATTCGATATTTATTGGACGAGTAGAAAAATTAAGAAAGAAGAGAGAAATATTTCGTTACGAATTACGACAAGTCTTGCGAAGCCTTTCGATTCATAAGCGCATATTGATCTCATAGGAAAAATGATTCTCAAGTGCATATTATTGAATCTGATGGTTAATCTGATGATCGAAAAGAGAATCGCAAATGCACATTGCAGAAAAAATTCTCACGTTTGAAAATTCTCGAAAATTATATTAATCTCATCGCTTACAATGGCGAACATTTGAAAATTATAAACGTATATTCAGCTCGATGACGTAATAAGTAATGGCGATGATGGAAAATATTCCCAAGGACGAGTTTGAAATTTCTGAAAATTATAACCTCACGTTAACTCGATTGTAATGATCGAAAAGGATCAAAATTTCGTATTGATCACGTCACTAGTGGATCTGGATATTCCAAAAATTGCAAGCACGTATATTAAATTTGATCCTGTCGATAAAAAAAAAGACGTTTGAAACTTTGTTTGAAAAATATGCATTCGTATATTTTTTATTTCGCATGATCGAGCTTGATGGCATCGTTAAAGATCGAAAAGAATCGAAGGAAATTTGAGAATTCTAAAAATCATAAATTCATCTCATAACTAGCAATGATGGACATTCGAATATTGTAAAAATTACAACTACATTGAACTTGACATTCTTAGTGACGATAATTCAAAAATTACAAGTCGAACTCGATCGAGAAGGATCGAAGGAGAATTCTAAAAATTATAAAATATTGACAACTAACGATGGACATTCGAATATTCTAAAAATTACAATTACGTTGCACTTGACATTCTTAGCGACGATAATTCAAAAATTCTGAAAATTACAAGTCGAACTCGATGCGATCGAAAAGGATCGAAGGAAATTTGAGAATTCTAAGAATTATAAAATATTGACAACTAACGATGGACATTCGAATATTCTAAAAATTACAATTACGTTGCACTTGACATTCTTAGCGACGATAATTCAAAAATTCTAAAAATTACAAGTCGAACTCGATGCGATCGAAAAGGATCGAAGGAAATTTGAGAATTCTAAAAATTATAAAATATTGACAACTAACGATGGACATTCGAATATTCTAAAAATTACAATTACGTTGCACTTGACATTCTTAGCGACGATAATTCAAAAATTCTGAAAATTACAAGTCGCGACCGAAAGAGTTTGACAATTGTCAAAGACCATAAATCCATATTCATCTCATAACTATTAATAACCATTAATAATATTCTAAAAACTACGATCTCTAAAAAAAGAAGGAAAAACTGATTGGAAAGACGGTTGGAAAAATATATACACAAATATATTTCGTAGTGGGAGAAATTTGAGAGGAAAAATCGGCGCGTCTCGCACGTAAACCCGTGGCCGGATCCGGGGGAGGATCCGGGGAAGGACGTTTGAAAATTCTGGATTTGCCGAGGGCCTAAGTAGCTGCTGCCCGTTCCCGTCCCCCGCTGAATATTTGAAATGTTAATCGGCGACGGGCCGCGTCGTGAATGCCTTCCGAGATCGAGGGAAACGATTCTTTGAAACGGCTGACACCTCGCGGTGATGTACGGGCGCACATTGAGTACTTGTTAATTCAGGGACGGCAGTTCCGTAGGATGCCAATGGTTAATGGCTGTACATTTTGAATAACGTCTTCACACCTCGATGGAGATACGTGCTTCATGAAAATGGACGGCCTGTCGGCGGATTTTATTCCGTTTTCTGAACGGCATCGTTCGTTCAGAACCACCTCCTCGCACGTTTTTCTCCACGTCGAAGTGGAAAAAGAGGGGTAAGGAGCTGAGCGAAGTTCGGATTCGACAACGAGACGGTGAAAATGTCTGTTGAATCGTCGTTTTGAGGGCAAGTTCTCGAATTATATTTTATATTTGCATCTCAAAATAGATCTTTTTTCTCTCTCCCTTTCCTTGTATTAATTTACATTATTCGCGAATAAAAAGATCAACTCTCGATTTTTCGGTTTTCATATTACGAATCATTTTAAATTCCTGGATCTTCCGTTATAACGGTTTGAAAGGAGGTGAAGAGGTTATTAGAAATCATTCTCCTCCCGTTTTTTCGTGAACGGAGATGGATCGAGATTCGAACGTTATCAGGTGATAAGCTGAAGGATTGTTCCGCGAGCAATGACATAATAAGGCGCGCGAGCAGCGGCATACTGATTTCATCCGAAATCATCCGACTTAACGAGCAACATCCGTGGAAATCCGTGCGCGGCTACGTGATTCGACTGTGGAATGGGCGAGCCGCGGCTTTTGATGTCCCACCAACGGAAGATTTCACGTAAAAATCGTGGATTCTTTATGTTTATTGCCTCTCCTGTTTCCCTCACTTCCTTGGAATTATGCTAATTTTCAATTCCGTAAAAGTTCTTTCTTACATCTTCAGGTTTTGGAAAGGGGATCGCCCTCCCTCGTTCGGAAATTCTATCCCGCTTCGCGAATGTATAGTTAGGGAGGGAAAACAAGATTCGTGGAACAACGAAAAGTTATCATATCTCTCTTCGCAGAAATTGCAATCTTTCAGGAAATTTAATTTTTGAAGTAAAATTTAAACTTCCAAAATTTCGCCGACGATATTCCAGACATTCGTCGACATCCACTTTTATCTTTTAAATTTAACTTTCGAAGATTAAATCGCCGGAAAATTCATTATTGAAACCAATAAATTCGAAAAATTCGTCAAGTCCCTTTTACATCTACCTTTCAAATTTAACTTTCGAAGTAAAAATTAAATTTCCAAAATTTATTAGAGACATTCAACATCCCCTTTATTTAACATCCCTTTTAAATTTAAATAATTA